>NW_020447218.1:0-200698 GCF_003343035.1 Apteryx rowi
GGGTATGATCTTGTTACTGGTGCTTATAATTTGTTTCTTTTTTTCTTTGAAGCTTGAGGGCTTAATCTTAAATTATAAATTTATAATGGGAATAACAAACACATTTCAGCTTGTACCAAAGAAATTAATATTTTTAAGGACAGTCTGTCAGCCAAATATTTGATTTCCAGTTTAGAGTGTTAAGATTTCTCACATCTGATGCCTATTTAGTTTCTTGTTCAGTACTTACTGGTAGTGGGAGAGCAAAGGAAATACTCAGAAGACAAGAAAGCAACAGGAATTGCCTTTTGATAGAGACACCTGTGGAGTAAGTTGAAAACAGAGTTACAACTTATTGTTTTGGCAAAAGGAGAGATCTAAGGGAGTATGGTGCTCTTCTCAGTGTAGAGAGAATGGAAAATCAGGCAGCAGGAGCTGTATTCCTAGTTCTGAAAGTGGCTTGTGATGTGACCTTAATTATGTCATCTCTGTACCTTGTTTGCTCACATGCATAGTCAGGATAACTCATTATGGGATAAAGCTTGTTTTGCTTCTGCTTTCTGCTGCCTAGCCTGTGCTTTGATTGAGATACTGTCTGCATTTTTTCCCTCACTATTTTTCTTTAATTTTACTCTTTCCTAACAATGCCTATGGAAGCCATTTGCAATTTTTTCTTTTAAACTAGGAATAACAGAACATCCATTGGTATTTTTTGGATAGCTCTAACATGCTTGTTTCTCCTTCCCCTTCACATACATACAGTATACAGCCATGCCAAAAATAATTTATATTTTTGAAATTTACTCCAGATAACACTCAAGCATTTTGTATTACCTTTGATTTGCATGTTGAACAGCTGGGTGGTGGATCAGACCAGAAGTTAGCCGGCTCCAGTGATATCGTTGTGTGAATGACTGGTGTGTGTGTGTATATATATATATATAGGGTTTCCAGTACTGTGGCTTAAATCAGAAAACCACAAGATGTCATGCATCATACCTTCTTAAGACCCACTGGAGATTTAGTTTAATTACTTTTCATCTGATAAAGCAGCCGGATTATTTTATGATTCCTACTAATCTTTGGACGATTGACAGTTTTGGCAATGGAAATGTATGTGTGTTATGAAAGGAATGTTTATTTTATCTTTCTCAAGATAGATACCCTTCTGATCATAGGATTCTGCGCTTTAGGGCTGCTGTGCAAGTGCTTTTGTGATAACAAAGGTTAGAATGCTGAAATTGCTAACTGAGAAGACGAATTAAAACTTCAAAAATAAGCTCAGTTTTCCTGAACAAATGTGATGTTGTGAATTAAAGTCACTAATTTGTGAGGCAAGCTGTATGCCAGCAGTGTATTTGCAGTCTGAGCTGCATTTTCTTAAGTCTGAATATACTTGGGTTAAGCAAAAGATATTCAGAAACAAAGGCTCTGAAGAATATGTTTTCAGTTACAGTATTTGCTTCGTCCTTCTGTGATATTTTAATAGAAGAGGCTTAATTGGTAATTTAAGATTAAATGGATACATTATCTGGGAGAATCTTGCAGGATGGAATTAGCAAAAGTTTTTATCTTAAATCTATTCCAGACCATTGACATCAGCAGCTCAACACTGTGATCTTTTTTCTTTTTCAAAATATTTTCGAGGGTGTTAATACATCCTTGTTGGATCGCATCTTTGCTGTSCCCATAATCGATAAGGATGCAAGATGAAGTCCAAAATGTATTACAAAGTTTCCTATTTTACTGCCTTGAAGGCAGCATAGTAGATAACTGTTGTAAAGCACCAGAATGAAAGGGAAGCAAGAACAAAAGATTGTATTTTAAAGGGTTTTCTGTTATAGTGTATAGCTTTTGTGTTTTGGAAGTTTATTGACTCATCTGAAAGTCTTCATCCTCAAAGCAACCGTCTAATGTGCATAAATGGAAAATGTGCATAAATTCTAATCTGCTCTTTGCCTGTTTGGTATGTGAAATGGTGTCAAGGGGGGAAAATGTCATCTGGGGTTCCTAGTGTAAGGATTTTTTTCCAGGCCTGTCTTCAGGCAAAGCTGTGTTTTGTAACAAGCTGAAATTGCGACCCTGCATCTGTTAGGGTCCATGGAGTCAGAATCCACTGGAGACTGTGGCAGTCTCCCGTATTTCCTCCTTTGTCTGTCATGTGGCTGTGCAGGTGGATTAAACCTAACAAAAATGCAGCTGAAATCAGGTAGTGGGAACAGCACAGGGAATTTCAAAAGGAGATTCAGATTGCCAAGCTGGTGAAAAGAAATAAGCAAACTTCCCTTTGGCAGCTGTATCCTTTTGATTTGCTAATGTTGGATCAGATCCTTGTACCCCTATGCATGCGGAGGACCCGCTTAAACTGAGCAATTTCAGTGGAACAGCTTACTGGGAAACTGCTTTTCTGTGCTGCTTGCTGGAAACCAGATATTGTGCTGCCTTCACTAATGCTGAGGAGTTCCTACTCCAGACAGTTATTGAGGGCAAGATAGTGCTGAATATTATGTGTTATTTTTAATAATTTTGCTCAGAATCTTAAGGCATGAGGAGAATAACCATAATGGTGCATGCGACTTAGCCAAGGCCTGTATTTTATATCAAAGATTGCTGTATACATTTTTGAGGAATAAGCTGGTTTGTGGTGTTTGTGATGTTTAATTTGTTCTTTAGCCTTACAAAATACTGCTATTTTCTGTTAAACCTATTCTACTGCTTTTTTTTAATGCACAACTAAGTTCATGCTTGCCTTGAGAGTTGACTGTCCGGCCTCAAAACAGATGACAGCTAATTGGATCAGATCATGTCATTTATGTTTAAGAATCTCTTATAATGAGGATTAGTGTATGTAATTAACAAAGTAGACTGCCCCTAATGTGCACAATTCTAAAAACCGAGGACAGACTTGATCTGCAAAGGACTTAGCATTGGTTATACAGTATCAGAGCAAAGGACTGTCTGGTCAGGTGTCATATCTCTAGCAGTGGGTGGTTTGGATTAGAATATGACAACAGATGAAGTGCAGATTGATATTTCTGCTGGAATATGCTAGATGCTGTCAACCTTCAATTTGGGTTGAGGGTTATGTTTGCATCTCTTATATCCCTAAATGGACCTGTCTAAGAACTTCTAACTGCTGGGTTTTTTGCCTCTCATTTAACATTGACCTGATGTTTTAACTGAAATACAGGGGAGGAAAAAAAAAATCAGTATTTCAGGTATTTCTAGCCCTGTTCATATTTTAACCAGTTGCAACAGAATAGATCATGCCATGCTCTAAGAGTGTACAATGACTGCATTTGTTGAGTGTATGATATATATCTATAGATCTATACCTACATGTGTGTATGTGCATTAATATATTTATAAACAGATTTTTAATCTGTTTATTAAAACAAAGTGGAAGTAATCAAGCCTACAGAAGGTCATAAGTGATAATCATCTTTGACTTAATCTACTACAACAATATTAAAACAYTAAGCATTGATAAACACTAAAATGTAACTTAACCTAAAATTGTAACAATATATCTAGAACACTGACAGGTTAAACTAGTTTTCACTTAGAATTCTTATGTTTCTATTTATAATTTATAGGTTAAATTTTGAAAAGTAAAACTTTTTCCCAGAGTATAACAGCTCAGCTGAAAATTTCTGATATAGCACATTGCTGATCACAGTATTTATCAATGTGTACATCAGCACATGCTCCTCTTCTCTTCTTACAGAAGAAATGTGGAAGTGGCCACATCACTGAACTTAAACTGGTAGGATGTTGACTTGATGTTCCATACACTAGGTGCTTCAGATCTCCAGGGCTGCAACAGTCTTGGTGATGACAGTTGTTTTCCCTGCAAAACTTGGATTGTTAAACAGAAAATCTTCCCTGTTTGTGCTGATAAAATTCCATTTTGCTCTATTTTTTTTCTAGAGCTTGGCTAGAGTGGAATAATGGTAGGATTTAGTCTTCGTAAAGAACAGGTTAGTCCCTTTTGTGTAGTCTGTGTTTGTGATTGCTTTGAGCTGGCTGACTCATGGCTAATAAAGGTAAATAAGCAATAGGCTGTGATCAGACAAAAAAAAAAAAAAGAAGTCGAAGTTACTTCCTCCCTAAGAGATTTCAGGCTGAGTCTCATGGAAAGGATCCTTTTATACGGAATTAGCACAGAGGATATGCTCTTGTGCATCTAAACCAGGTTGAATTGTATAAGTTGTTGTGTGATGTTACAGAATGTGAAGTGTGTGACAAGGCTTACAGTGGAAATGAAAAGTCAAATTGGTTTTGGTGGGAAAAGCTTTTGTTTATGAAAAATTCCTTTATTCAAAATATTCATAGCTTTATTCTGTCTCCCCCTCACCACATTGGAGTAGCGTTATGATTAGGAGTCCTACTGATTCAAGAGCAAATTAAGCAGGAGGCAAGTGGATATCTGAATCATAGTTTTCATTGGAAAGGTGGCATTGTTCAGGTGAAGTGTTTTCTGATCTTCCTTTGCAGGAATAGCACTCAGGACCCCTTCTTACAACATAGCGCCTCTGGAGTGTTTTCAGTGAAGTGCTTGGCTTTACATCAGAGTTAGTGGTGTTCAAGAATACTCTCACTATCCTTTCTTCATGTGTAAATTGTGCCTGTCTTCAGGTAGGCAAAAGTTAGGAAACGGTGAAAGGAAGTTATTGTTTCTTAAGGAAGATGGTGGCAGTAGCAGGTACTTCTGTGGGAAGAAGGCAAGTCTGTTCTGGCAAAGCAGAGTCAGGAAAATGTGCTGAAACTGTGACATCCTCTAAGTCCTGTGATGATGCACCTGTTGAAAATTGTCTTTACACACACACACTCACTCACTCTGTGCTACTCCTATAAACAGCTGGTTACACAGTTTCTAAATAGGAATTCTGCTGCGTGGTGTTGGTACTATTACTGCTGTTTCAAGAGACAGAAATGTTTTATCTGAAAACCACCATTTTTCATGCTTTTGGGGAATTATGGTATAAGGATTGGTGGGCTTTATCTGTGCTGTAGTTTTTTTCCTCATCAATTTAAAATGAAATTTCCATTGAACCATTGCCTTGATACCTATTCTTCAAACAAAGTTTAAAACCCACATATCTAGTTATGCTTTATTTTTCTTTTACGCATCTATGTAGAATATAAAGAAACTGACAATACAGTAAATAATAAAAGAAATTTATCCTACTTCAAGGTAATTTTCTTCAGTGTATGATACAGTTCAGATCCCATAAATCTACTGAGGAATTTGAACAGTTCGTGTGGTTAGGACTATTTCTTGGTTGAGGGAGATTATGGACTGATGCAGAAGAAAATACTGTTTAGATGTACCACGTGAAGTTCTTAAATTCTTCCACTGTTAACAAATGCAGAGTTTTTATGCATTTGTGTTATTTGACAGTAACTCTGACCTATGAAAACCTTACGCAAACTTCCTTATTCATAGTTTCTTCTCAGATATATTAAGCTGCTAATAATAAAAGAAACAAACTGGATTTGCGTATTTGCCCAGTACTCGCACAGCACTGGGATTCTGTTCAGCCAGGCTCAAAACAGGAGGTTTTCATCTATGTCCTCTGCAACAGAGAAGGAGAAAATGTCACTAAAACATTTGAGTCTTTGCCAAAGAAACATGTTTATGCTGTATCATCATGAAGAAAGTCATATATTAGAATTTTAGAGGGCTCAGGGCTCAGGTACTGTAACATTCCCCCCACAAAAACCAAGTATGGCTGCTGATATCACATTCAGGAGCCATTCATTGTGACCCTTTCTGATATTTGTTTTCCTCTTGTGGAAGGTGGTCTTGAGCTGCCTGACAGTAAAGAATCTCCCTTTCCCTCCTACCCTCCTTTATAAATGACTGATCCTAAAACCCACTTTGGACAAACGATCATTAGGAGCAGTCCATGCCTATCATGAGAACTCATGAAAGCTTAGTTCCGTGCATGGTTTGGGACTGTGGGACAAGGTGTCATCAGAAGAGCTGGAAAAAATTCTGGGAAAAGTGAAGACTTGGAATATCTGACCTCCAACCAGAATCAGCCTCCAGTTAAAATTAGGGAGTTGTTAGCAGTGTTTGTACAATTTTTTTTTAATCCTGCGTGTTCTCTACCAAACTGTTATGTTCTAGAACTAGCCTGTACTATTGCTGTCCTTAATGACTGACTGTATTGTTCAGCTGTCACTCAGAGCTAGATCAGAATAAGAATATACATTTCTAAAGAATGGCTTAGACAGTGTAGTCATGTAAATCTAAAATTGCTGTCATGGCAGTTTGTTTAGCTCCTGCCTAACTATGGAGACACAACAAGCACCGCTGTACCTAGCTTGTAACTTCCCTGGTAATGTCTGTGCAGATTGAGCTGAACCAAACATATGCCTGGGCCATTCAGGATACAGGAACTCCACCTTTCTCTGCCTAAGCCTCCTGATGCACACAGCCTAGTGGGCAGCCTCAGAGCATGCATCATGTCTGACAGGTTATAAAAGGCACTGTTCAGTCTTCCACTAGAGCATGACAGCATCTGTGTTGTATATAGTCATCTAGAGATTAGCACAGTTAACTTGGATCTCTTACTGATTGGATATCTTCTCTACTTGAACTGAAGTTTTTAAATCTATCTTCCAGGAATATGCTCTGACCACTAATTTATAAGTGTAGGCTTGCTTTGCCTTACCCTTGAAGGCACTGAATAAAAAATTCGTTATTTCTGGAGTGAAGAAGGCAAGTAGAACATACAAGATCAGACACCACAGAAGGGAACGATTTGACGGTTAGTACAAAAATAGCTTCAACGTTGTTCCTGACGGAAAAGATGAGACTTCTGCTTATCTGTATAAATCAACCCAGAACTCTGCATCTCTTGCAGTCTTATTCCTACTCCCTGTTCCATCTTCTGTAGTGCACAGCAGTTATGAGCTTCAGGCTAGAATTTTCCTCTTACTGTGTGATCTGAAACTTTGCCTAGTCTTAAGAGGAACACTTTGTCCTGTGCATCTTCCTGTTCTATCGGGTTTACCTCTCTTAATCCCAAAGCAGTGGCACCACTCCTTCAGAGGGATGAGTTTGTCTTTGTCTCCATCACACTTTTGGAAAAAACGGGTTATGCAGTGTTCCATGGGAACGAGAGAAGCTCTCAAAGGAGCCAGCTCTGAGTGAGTTGTTAATCTGAAAGAAAGAGCAAGTACATAGAGCTGTATTGTAGTGGTATATCATCAGGGTGATTGAAGATTGAGGACCTAAGCTGCTAGAATATGGCAACAGTGGCTTTGACAGACAAGTCCTGGTGAATCCTGCTGTGCTGCTTTAAGTGGCTTCCCAAGCTCTTTGTTGCTGTCACTTTGACAAAATGACTGCCTGGGGTAGCAACCAGGGGAATGGGATGTGTCTGCGCTTCAGCTGCCCCAGTTCTTTCTAGAGCCCAAGTGGAAATCCACCTTTGCTAGGGAAGGGGGTTAGGTGACATCTTGATTTGCTGTGGGGTCAGGAACCCGTCTGAAGATTCACCTCAGTGCTGAATTTGTGTGTGAATCTGTCCTGCGTTATTAGGACGATGTATATAATACCCGATAAACTAACATGCATGTGAACTGCTATTTCTTCTCTACCATTTTTGTTCTAGAATAAGTATTACTGTGATTTGTTCATGATTAATCAGTTGCATAATTTTGTCATTGACCTTAAGGAGAACAAGCTTGCAGAGGTGCTTGGCTATGTTCTAAAGCAGTAGGTGTAATCAGCGTGAGGCCTTCAGGGCCCCCAGCCTTGAAACCCTGGTCCCACCAATGAGGATCATGGCTGAAGGACTGACATTTGGTTGAAGTTCTCTGAAGTAGTATGGTGGGGGGTTCCTCAAATGGTGACACYGGTGTTTTACCTTAGCTGCTCCTTAAATATGAGAGTTCTTTCGGGTTTAACTTAAAACTATCGGTACATCACTATTGCTGCTGAAAGGCATCTGCCCTTTGTAGTTTAGCCTGCTGCTCTTAGCTTCATTAACAACCTGACCTCATGAGCCACGTTTTGTTCCAGGATTAGGCCCTTAGTAGCTTTTACGAAATTATAGAGCTTAAGATGTAATACATGATGATTATGAAAGACAAGAGAATAGAAGACTTTGACTTCAGACTTGTCTCCAGCATAAAAATCAGACAAGTTTGGGGCTTATGAGATGAGTGGCTTTTCTGAAAGGAGGAGATACTAGCTTGTACAAACTGAGAGACTGGTCATGTCTATAGAGGATACTTTGACTTAGAAAAGTAGAACAGCCTTAGCTTAAGCAGCAAAGGAGAACTGAATATGAAAAGAGCTTTTACCTGTCAACAGGGTGCTGATCAAGCTGGTAAAACTGCCAGTGCACAGGATACACATACATCTGATAATTTTTCTCAAAGTCATGGAGGAGAAGCTCAACTGGGTGGTCACCAGCCATGAGACTTTTTTCATTCTGATAGATTTTTTTGACCTGAACCCAACAGAGGAATGGATTTTTCTTTAGTGGCAAAGATGTGTCCGGAAGAGAACTCTCCAAAAAGGAGGTGACTTAAAGAAATGAAACCTGATAAAATACCCTTGAGGAAATCAGTTTTGCATTGTTTGTGACCATATGCTGCCCAAAAAGGTTGTTTCAAGTGTGCCAGCAGATTTTTGTTGGTGCCCATATAAAATCTGGTAGTAACTGGAGAGGAAGTGAAATTCCTGTGACCTAATCTTCAGACCTGGCTAAGCAGGGCAATAGCCTCAGATGGGTAGGAGACTAAGATAGCTGTCTCATATTAGTGTAACTTTCATCCTGGGGCAAGCAACTCAACTTCTGGTGTGAAATGAATCATCTCAGAAGTCATCTAATTCATACCAGTTGGTATGAGAAGTTCCCAGTAGGCCACTGTGCCTCTTGAATTGTGGAAGTAGAGTCTTCAGTGTTCCTCAAGGCTATTCTGTATAAACCTACTGTGACCTGCTGTGTGCCCCTCCAACTCCAAAGTTAGAGCAGCCAGGGGCTTAGTTACTTCTATTCGCTTAGTTGCAGGGGTTTTGGCAGTTATGACGTCTGTATCTTCAGAAACATTGTTGTCACCAACTCGCTTGACATAAAGGATTAATTTCTCAAATAAAAGGCCCAATGATAAAAGATGCTTGCTCTGTTTTAAAGCAGATTCTTGCTCTAAGTGATGCTGCAGGGTTTTTTTACTGGATGATAGAAAGCACCTTTTCTGTCTTAGAAACTGGGTACCAGACCCCTATAATTTTACAGGTCTTGAATATCATAGTATAATTTTTATCTGTAAATTGAGAGGGTATGAAGCTGGATTTAAAAACTGCAAACAATACCCATAACTGTTCACTGAGTTTTCAGATATGTTTATATTGATTGCAAAGTGTAAGATGTGTCCCAAAAACAAAACCCCCCAGCTATTTTAGTTCARTCCAAGGCAAGGATCCCCTTTTGCCATATAAATCACTCAAATTCTATATTGCAAATTTTTATTGAATCTTGCTTGTTTTACTGTCCAGTCAATCAATCTCATAAGGTCCTTTAGCAGTTCTTCACAGTGAGGCCAAGTCCTTAATGCCTTGAATATCTTTGTATTGTCAGCAAACTCTGTCACCTACCTTCCTCTTACAGGTCACTCAAATGTTGAATGGCACAAGTCCTTTCAAGCTGTGGAACTCCACGGGTGACCTCTCTCTCGGCAATTTGTTTCTTATTCTCTGCTTTCTGTCTTTTCATAAGTTATTTATCCATACCCAGACTGTCTACCTCATGCTATAGCTGCTTAGTTTCCCTAAGTCTTGTGGAAAGTGGGGTTGATTGTACAAATTGCATCATCCTTGTCTGCATATTAGTTAATCTTTCCAATAAATTTGTCCCAAAGTACTTCCCTGAACAGAAGCTGTGTTGATTCTTCTCAAGCAAATTGTGTTTATCTAGATGTGTGCCAATTCTGTTGTATTAAAGTCTCTTTTCCGCTCCTTGTCTGTGAGCATTCATTCAAAAATAATAGTTTGGTTTATGTTCTCTTGGACAAAATGAACATTCATAGCAGAAATGTTTGTTTTAATAATGTTGGGGGTGGGAAATCTAAGTGTATTTTGCAACCTGTGTGTCTAATTGAGGCTAAACAGCACACCTGACTTTGACTTTCTTAGGTATAATTCAGTATATAGAACCTTAACAAGAACAAGAATGCTAATAAGAAATGGGAGAACTTGAGATATAAATTACTTGTTACAGATGGCTCATCCAGCTCTAGCAGTGTAATTGAGTGGTTCAATTCAAAAAGGATTGCTTACTTTACTCCTTTGCTTTTCAGTTAGAAATCCAGATGTATCCAGATCACGTTCATAATACTGCATAAGGATGTTTTTGAGCCAATCTCTCATCCAGAGAGGGAGCTGATCCACTTCATAGTCAGTACAATGAGGGATGTCTGCTCCAAACCACAAAGTTCTCATTAACAAGAGATATCTAAAGCTGACATTCAAGCATTTCTAGGTGAAGTTTGATTTGGTTCTCATGAGCACATTTCCAGGTCAGCTTTAAATTGGCATAGTTATTAATACATAAAACTGAGAATGCAAGTAATGGGTTGAATTATACATCTAGAATGGTTTGTGATTAGTTGACATCCTTAACCAGTCATGTAAGCCAGAAGCTATTCATTTAAAATTGCCATCCCAAGCAAAAAGTTATTTGTGAATTAGGGGATCTGAACTGAGGACTTGCACAGAGTCTCTGGGTGATCTTGCACCAACCGCTAAGCCAATCTATTCAGTCCTTATACATGACTGCAACTTAGGTGGACATATCTGAGCTTGCTTTGAACTCATTATTCTGGGTACCTTTTGCAGCTGAAGATGGTAGCATGGCTTATACATCTGACCAGTATCCTGCAGCAAATATGATATAAATATGTTGCTTAGTTCCTTGGGCTTGCAGGAAAGCAGAGTTTTGGATATTTAAGGAATATTCTGGCTGAAAGTGAGTTTACTTCCCTCCAAGAGTACATGGCAACTGAACAAGACCTTTGAAATCAGTTCTAGCTGTTGGATCGTGAGTTTTGCATCTAAGTCCTTCTGTGATCTTTGTTTTTGAATTTCACATTTTCATCTGTAAAATGGATGTGTTAATACTGTTTTTCCAGTGAGGATAAATACATTAAAAGCAATAGGAGCCATATTAATATATAAAACAGTGCAGGGCGGGGGAGAGAGCAGTGTTGACAACAGATTGCTGCAATTGTCTTTGGATTAGGGCGCTTAATGCCCTTATTTATAGGAAAAAGTGACCTGGTCTGACCTATTTAAGGTTTAGAAGCCAGTTTTACTTAGCAGATAACTGATGCAGAATGGGGAGAGCACAGGAAGGAAACAGATACATTAGGATTAGTTTGTGCTAACTAAGCCTACCGGATATTTATACCTAGGTAAATTCAATACACAAAAACATAAGCCTTACATTTGCAGGATCCCATATAGTCCAGATGCAGCTGGCGTCCCATTTTTGTCCCTTCAAGTTGGCATTTTGTGCCAAAGAGTTGACATGTGCCATCGTAAGTCTTATTATCAGTGCCACAAACCTAGAAACAGGGTAAAAATCAAACCACTCTCCACCACCATGCTCAGAAAAAATTATCAGGTTACTAATATAGGCATTACAATAATAAAAGAATCATTGCCATACAGTGTACCAGTTGTGAATACCCACAGAGAATGCATGTGATCAGGAGTATTGAAAACCCTAGTTATTTTCATATGTCTACATAAGGATTAGATAGCCGTAGTTAGACACCCAATGTCAAGATGTTTAAATCTATTTTTGTGGTACTACCACTGTCTCTGACTTGCTACAGGATTATTGCACATATATATATGTGTGTCTGTGCGTATTTGGTATATGCTCTGAGACATAACATGGATAAATTTTGCTGACAGAAAAATTGGTATTCACTGAGAGACTGTAATTGAAGAAAATCACATTAAGTACTTTGTAGCTGTGTGCTTTTATACCCTTTTCAAGCACTAGTCTGTAAGTTTTGGTATTCTATACCTAGAGTTACAATTACTAAAATCACTGAAACCTACTTACATGCTTTTTAGGGTAGAATTACTCTAAATAATGCCTGGGGAATGTGGTATCTTGTAAGTGTTGTGGTTGGTTTTCCCCCATGCTGTGCAATGAATGAAATACTTACATGCTCATAATCATTAGTTGAAGGGCAAGCAGCAGGGTCTTGGCAAATACAGCTGGGTTTCTCTTGTTCGTCTGCATGGCAGACTTTTCCTCTTTTGCAGTGGAAGTTCCTACATGGATCTAGCAATAAGATCAAGAAGGGAGGGATTGTTAGGGACAGTGTGACAAAACCAGCATTCCTGGCAAGTATTCCTGACAGTGAAGACAAAATATAGCCAAATATTCACCCAGAAGTCAAGCACTTTCTGCAAGTTTGAGTAATTTGTTAGTTATAAGGGCAGACATTCACTTTCAGCCTTATGTTTGGTGTAAGTTCTTATCTGTCCTTGTTGAATCCAAGACAGGTTACCTATTTCTAGTTTAATTCAAGCTAGCGTTCTTCAGCTGAGGGGTTTCAATGGAAGATAACTCCCATTTCTGTAAAGCTGATATAAAAATCTGTGCTGTATATCAGTTTTTTCAGAAACAAATGAGTAAATCCAAGGGTATGCAGATGGGATTCTTCTCTAGGACCGTATCTGTGATACAGGATTATGCACAAGCACAGTTCAGTCATGTGAAATTGCATGCTGCTGAACACAGAAAACAAATGCAGACCAGCAGATTGCCCAGCTGCAGTGAGTTAGCAGTTATGTGAGGGCTCCATGTGCAGTTTACTCACCCAGGAAAGCCTTCCCACTGCTGTTGCTTGCACTTTCCCCCTCACTGTATGATCTGTCTCTGGGACTTAAAGGTTAAAACTACAGGCAAAAGCAGAAATTGTGGTAAGTCTGGGAAGGAAAAAATACCGAGAGAAAATTTTTTTCAGGTATGAATACAGAGCTGATCCAGGGACAGAATTTGCTCTATTTGCAGCAGAAAGAGGTTGCTATGCTAAGCGTGAGAGGTCTATAACAACTTTGATAATGTGAGGGCTCTCTTTTGGGTAGGAAAAAAGTAGGGGGAGAGAGAGAGAAATGGGAGTCCAGTAAGGCCTGGACTCCCAGTAGTTCTGGAGTACCTGATATACAGTAGCATAGTGCCTGACTTTGAAACGCTTACAAATTCTGCTAAGCTCGCCCCCTATTTAGCATCTGGGATCCCTACATATCAATGAGCCTTGACTGCCTTTAAACAGTGCTTGGGAAAGGCAGCATGATAAGACATCTAGCTAAACAAATGAAACTAAGAGGAGAATGGGAAGAAATGTCTCCAATCTTGCTCCTCCTTTGGTGCTATGGGGAGGTGCCTTCCCTGCTTCAGATTGACAGCTCCTATCCTCTTCTCAAGATTAAGATTTTTCTTTAACAGTCATAGCAAAGATCACACCTTTCTTTCACAACAAAGCACTTGGCAATCCCCTTTTTTATCTAGTATCTGACCAGGATATGGGAGATCTGGGTGCAACATCCTCTTTATCTGAAAGAGGATGCCTGCATACTTCATCCTGTGGAAGGGTGTCCTAACCACCAGGCTGGTAGTTATTGCGGGAACTCTATCCCTTCCTTTTGAAACTGTTCARTTTTGTATGAAAGTGTTTAAGATCCTTTGGGAGAGGAGTTGAACAGGCCTTTCTAGTCAGGATGAGACTGGGTTCCATTTTTTTTATGTGCATACGTTTCACAGGCATGTATATGTATTTATATGTATGTTTCATTACACAGTCCTTTGGGCCTGGATGTGTTACATGAGTTGTGCTCACTTTCTGGTCCAATTCATTTAAATTATTTATGTGAAGTGACACAGTGTGAACTGGATGGATAATGAATAAAAGCAGATGAGACTTCTCCAAAATTTTAAGAAAACTTTAGACCTGTTCTTTCTCCAAAATGTTCTTTCAACCGTCAGGAACTTAAATTTAGGACCCATTTTCCCTTTTTTAATCTTCCTTTTTTTTTTTTAAGGTGATTTACCTTATCTTCAGGTTCCGTTGAATTCACACTCTGAACAGAGTTACTTGTTTCCATTTGTTCCTTGCTGTCAGAATTAGGTGGCTCATGATGGTAATAATCTTCCTCAAAGTGAACAAAGTCTTTAATTTTGACATCTGGGTAATCACTGTTATCCCTGCTAACTGCACTGTCATCTTCATCAGTCCCTCCCCCTTCCCTCTCAGTGTTCCAGGATTGTTACTCTGGATTCTTTCACCTTCTTCATAGGTTGTTCCTTTCCAGGCATTGCTGAGATCTTCCTCACTGTCATCATCATTACTCTCCTCCTTATATTGTCTTTTCACCACTGTTTCATGACCACTCTGTTTACTTGAGAATTGTCTTTGCCTTGTCGGCTTTGCTGTTTGTCATCCTGATCTTGGTTACTGCTTTTCTGAGAGAGAGAGATTTTTCCTTCTTCGTAGGGCTTTCTTTGGGTCTCATCCTTCTCTTTCTCCTCTCGATCAAATTTCTCACCATGCCTCTTGGTTATCTGGAGTGGCTGACTGGAATCTCTCACGATTTCATCAGATTGCCCACTCTCTTCGTTTTGCTGTCTTTTGTATTGATTGTCTTGATTTGTCAGGTGGGTTTTGTGCTTCATATCTCTGTGGTCAGTTTCCTCACCCCATTCCTCTTCCTCCTCCTCCACCTTTTCCTCTTCATCACCTTCACTGGTGTTTTCAGATAGGCCAACTGTATTTTTATTATATTTCCAGGTGTTAGGTTCACTGAGACCATCCACTGGATTCTCTTCATCATCCATAACTTGTTCATTGTTGTGTTTCTCATGTCTGCTGAACTGGTAATATTCAGAGCTGAACTGTTCTCTGCTTCTGCTGCCAGAGTCACTGTCCTGCTTGTCAGAAGCCAAACCTGGTTTAATGTGCAGCGAAAGGAAATTAATGCTCTTCAGGCTATCTTTCTCTTCATGCTCCCTACCGCTTCTTCTCCATGTTTTAGCAGGCCTGGACTCCTCCCTGTGCTCAGTATCTGATAGTGGTACCTCTTTATTTTTGTTTCTCTGACTTGACAGTGAATCACCCTTGTTTACATACTCTGTGTTCTCTTCCTTTGAGATGACGGAATGAATATCTTGAGCCTTCCAAAACAAATAAATAAAGCATTTAAAAAGTAGATTGATAAATCTTAGAATGTATTCTAATCAATCCCAAGTCAATGCAACACAATTTTTGCCTCATATTGAAAAAAGCACAGTATGACACTGCACACTTATGCTTTTTTGTCATAAATGCTCCCTTCAGTAAGTTAATTCAGAGCATGAAATTCACAGTCAATGTCATTTTGGGTTCTCAGCAAGTTTGTTCATTAGTCCCCCCCACCCCCCTTCAGAAACCTGAAGTTTCTGAAAAAGTCTATGCAATTCTCTTCAAGATCTGATAGGAGCTTGATGTGTGTGTATGGGGGTCTTGTGAAATCTCAGTCTAAGTGCTTAATTAGTAATTTAGAGTTGTAACTTCAGACACCTGCCTTAGGCAGCAGTAGTTATCACTTACCTCAGGAAGGGAGTGATACTAATTATCTTCCTACACGGGTAAATAGAGGGCCTGGGAAAAGAGGAGAGAGAAGGAGCACCTTTGGCAAGGTACCATGGTAGTAATTCCTGAGGGGTGCAGCACATTCATCCACCTTGAATCTGATGCGCTGTTACTTCCTAGCTGAATTAATCAGGAGCTGTTGTGTTTGGTGGCAACGCCACTACCGTATCATAAGCTCACTAGCAGGAGTCACAGGGGTGTGTTTGAGTGGCTTTTTTGCAATGGCTGCTGGGTGAGTACAGGCACTTGCATCTTCTGTACAGCAGCAGGAACATCTGATATTTTTCTGTACTAAACCTATGGACTTTCAGTGTTGCTTATTACTTACTAAAAATGATGCCTGACACTGATTTTGCTTAAAACTTTCAGTGGGATTATTCATGAAGATGGAAGTACTTGTAAGTACCTAAACTGCTGGGAAAACACTCCCTTTAGTGGGAGCAGAGTCAGACTCCTCTGAAACAAAGACTAAATACTGTAGGATTAAAAATAGGTATTTGGCTTTTTTGCGGATCAACTTCCCCAATTTCTTAATGTCAGGATGGTATCTACATTTTTTATAAGTGTTTATCTTTTAYTTGGTGAACTTCCTGATGTAGTAAAATTACTAAGCAAAATATTCCCTATGTAATTTACAGCCCTAACTTTTTAATGAACTTTTAATGAAAAGAATGTGTTCACTGAAATCCAAGAGAATTTCAGTCAAATGTTTTTCCAGATGGAATGTGACTTTCTTGAAGATAATAAAGAGTGAAATATCTATGCTACAAATTTCAAGGTGAATTAAAAATCAAATTTCACAAGTGGTTTTCTTTTTCTGTGTTTTTGTGCACCGCTACCTAAAACATACTGTATGTTTTTGGGTTTTTTTCCTGTTTAAAACAAAATCTCTGAGGGGCTGTTAGTTCTGTAGTGTTGCAAAATGCAAGGCCAAACATTCCTTAATATCCTCTGTTCTGGTTGCCTCTGTTTGATGAAACAGCTTTTTTTTTTTTTTTTTTKAAAGATGCTGTGGCTTCTGTCTTGATACAAAGCCTCACTGTGCACTACACTTTCAATTTAGATGTGCCTGGATGTGCTTTCTAGCCTTTGTTTTTTTGATATATCTTTTTCCCCAGGGTAGCAGAAACCTTTTAGGACTCGGTTGCTTGTGAAGATACTTGGGCCTCTTAATATAATGACAAAAATTTTAGTCAATGTACATGTAATTAGCTACTGTTAGGGGACAACTGGCCTCTGATAAATGTTGCATATTCACCTGGAACTGGTGATTCACCTGACATTGCTATTGTAATGTTTTATTTTGATGCAGGTGTTTTCTCTATGTGTTGTTTCTGGGAGACAGCTGTAAGCTGCAAATTGTCTACTGTGATCTTGAAATTTGCCTGAAAAAAAAGTTTATACCATAATTTGTTCTGCTGCATACTTCAAACAATAGGAAATGTCACTTTTTTTTTTCATAATGCAGAGCACCATCTGGATTGGCATGAAATGCATCTGGAAAATTGCATGGAGCTGGACATAATTCCCTATGAGAAAAGGTAAGCAAAAGAAGTGTGGTGTTGCATTTGGTTCTATACAGCATGGTCTGGATTGTGTTTTTACAAAATATTTGTTGGCTTGGAGTCAAGCTGCACAGTACCTGAACCACAGCTGCTCAACACAGTGGTTCGTTTAAAAAAAAAAAAAAAGTTGATTCGGGTCAACCATAAATGCAAAAACATGAGCTCTATGCTTAACTTGCATACATGGCATAGTGCTGTTGAAGCCATCTGTCCCATCATCATCAGAGCTGCGTCTCTGGCCTGTTAGCCACAGTGTACTTTGCCACGGAGGAGACATATCTGTCTAGTGCTCCATATACTAAATAACAAAAGCTATGATGGATAAAATTATTATGTTTGAGACTGCACATGATTACTCAATACATGATAATTTGGGGATTGTACATTCCTAGTTTACAGGAAAAGTGATGACCACAGTTTGATGCTGGTAAAGCTTATTATTTCTACAATAGATATGTAGATATAATGTTTATATTTAGGAATTCATTTAAGGGAATTTCTTGAAATAAGTGAAGCTTTATGTTGTAAGCTTTGGATTCTGTGCTGTTCTGCTGCTAGCTGTGCTGTGTGAGGCATGAGATGCTTTGTAATAATTCCCGTGGGAGAGAGGCACTTGATTTTTTTTTTTTTTAATGTAAACTAATTTTCCAGCCAATGCATCTGTGATAATGTGTTTTAGATGTTTGAGATCATTAGTATAAGTTGCCTTATAACATTAAAAGAAGAACAGAAGTACCTTTTCTGCAGTTTTTTGTTCATGGATTCCAAGCTTGTAGATTAAGGGATAGGTCTAGACTAGACAATTGAGTTAAAAATATGCATATAAATAAAAATCTTGTACAGTTCAGCGAGTTAACATAAAGTATTCACGGTATGCGGAAGTTCAAATGCACAGTAGTAATAGAACAATGAGGACTTACTGGAATAGCGAAAGCTGGTCCTACAAGACAAATGGAGAGCTGCAGTCTTCATGCTTCTCAGATCTTGGGTGGGATAATAGTTAATGGTGCAGTGGTAGGGTTTGGAGGTTTCCTTTCTGCAAGCAGTAGCAAAGAAACAGGATTGGGTTTGGGTCTGTTGGTTTGAAAATGATTGATGCAAGCAATATAGCGGCTACTGTGACTTGTAGGTCAGTGCAAAGTCCCACAAAACTTCCTTGCAATGTCCTGCTGTAAGTAAATTCAGGAATTATGCTGGCTTCTCTAGCAGACATTTTGATCCTAATTCTGTTACAGGACTTAGGTCATATGCCCTATCCACAAACTCTAGTGGTGTTACTGAAAGATTGAGTTATGAACCTCCACTGGTTGAGTCCTGTAAAGCCACTGTTCTTCTGAGCTATTAGTTTTTGAAAAATATCCCTTTTTATACAGTTCTGGGACTGAATGCTGAGATGCTGCCTGACTGTGGCTTCTTAACAGCCAGGGTGTCTCCTGGCTGCTGCTGTGGTGCTGTAGGAGGAAGAATCAAGTGATGAACCTCGGCTCCGCAGCTCTCAAACCCCAGAAACTCTGTCCAGGCTGGTTGAGTGACTGGTTGAGTCCTGCTCTTGAAGCAACCAAAACATCTCTGTTGTACAGTAGTAAGAAAGACAGGTGGTTGGAAGAACATGTAATGCTATAGGAATTTTATCAGTTTTTGCTAATATCCTCATGCGAGTGAGACAACACATTTTTACCTTGCTGAGGAGGTACTTTTGCAGTGCACCTGTACGGGAAGTTTCTGTAGTTTCTGTGGCTGTTATCACTGGGAAAAGGAAAAAGTCCTATAGCTTCTGCTGCTCCTTTCCCTTGTCTTCTGTCTACTGTATTGTTTTCTTTCTCTTTTCCTTTTCCTCTTGCTTTTCTTCTATATTCATCAGGAATCACTTGGGTTTTCCCTCTTCTTCTGATTCTGTTCTCACTCTGCTGGCTGCTTTTCCTTAGTAATTCTGTCTCCTCTCTCTTCTCCCTCCCCATTTTTAAACATTCTCACTTTCCACCTCACGCATGTCATTTTTCATTCCCTCTCCCTTTATCAGTAGAAGCAGAACACTTATTGCCCTGTCCTTAGCTGAAGCACGTAGCCTCTCAGTTTTTTGCAGGTTGAACTCCTTGGCATATGAAGAAACTGGCAGTGGTTTTTCAGTTAGGTCAACCATATTCAAATGCATCTGGTACACAATCTGTGGTTTTAAAATGTTATTCATTCAGACAGTAGTTGGTGGGGTCTTGGAAAAAAACACTGAAACTGAAAAAGGAGAATTCCAGGGCAGCTTGTGTTTATGGGGGCCAGGGCATGAACCAAGAAAGAAGGACTTGCATTGAGCATTGTGTTAATTTTGGTATAAAAGCCTGCAAAAGCATCCTGGCTACTGCCATGCTCAGTTCTGCTCAAAGTGTGAGTGTTGGAAGCTTCGGGTGTTTTCCAGTGTTCATAATCATTTAAGGACAATGTCTCTTTTCTTTTTGTTAATGAAGAATGAAAATCTTCATTAGTGATGTATATCTAGTATGCAAACCATCTTTCTTACRCTGAATTTATTTAGTCCCCATACATAGCTGAGCATAGAACACAAGGTGCCTCTTTGACATCCAGGGTTAGTTGTTTAAGATGTTCTTACAGAGAAATATAGAATAAGACAAAATCCATCAATGAGTGTATGTGAAATTCCCAACTGTGCAACGTATAGGCAGTCACTTCAGGTGAAGGCAAGTTTTGTTACGCTGCGGGTCCTGTAGGCAACTTGCCAGAAATGCAAGGGCATAATCCAATTTCAGTATGATTGTGTAGCCCTATTATCTGTATGTCATGATTTTTGAAGGCCTGGCAAGTAATTGAGGGAGTCAATATTTGAATTAGAAGACAAAAGGTCAGGTAGCCTGAATTCTTGCCTGTCTGCTTGTGCAAACAATAAAGCTCAGGGCTGGTCTCTTCCCTTCAGGGTTTCTCCGTACTAAAAATCACATTAGTCGTACTTGTTTTGGTAGACTATTTTGAGAGCTGTAAATGAAAATCGCTACAGGTTACATCTTATTTAAAATAATAATTTTCAAATCTGCTTCTATCACAGGCTGTAAAGGTTGCCTCTGCTACCTTTAGCTAAATAATGAAGAAGTAGTTGGACCCACGGAGCTGTTGAATAAATCTGAGTTAAGGTATCAGAATAGGGCTTTTGTATCCATTTTGCTGTTAGCAAGCAGCCTGCAGTGGCCTGCAGGAAGCATAAATCTTTAACTGTTCAGGATATCTGGGGAATATAGGAACATAGTCTTCCTGAGTATCTTTTTTTCTAGAAGTGGTAGTACCAAATGAGTTGCAAGCGATTGTAAAATTACCTGCAGTAGGATAAACTGCCCACAGCATTAAGTCACGTTTCTCAGAGTTAAACACTCTTAAACTGTAATGCATGTGCAACTATTGCTATTGCTCATTCTTGTTATTTTGCCTTTTTGAATGTGGCAGCGATACCAATTTCTGTGCAGTAAGTGTGCACTCCCATTGGTTTCGGAGGCCCTTGTGCTGTGGGGTTCGATCCTGCCTCATGCTGGACCCGATTACSTTATTTCCTTCCTTGCCGCCTTGCTGTGATCTCAATTCCATTGTGCGGTCAGTACAGAGACCTATTTGTGACTGGCAGTCGGAAACTACCAGACAAGTTCAAAAGCAACACTAACAAAGCCTTTTCATTGCTCACAGTGCCAATAAAGAAGGGAGAGTAGTAGGGGAAGCTGGGGATTACTGTCATAGTAGCTGCAAAGTCAATAATCGCAGCAGCTGCTTCAACAAAGCAAAAACGTAATCTTTGCCCAATGGATTGTGGTCCCTGCAGTCCCACAGGGGCGAAAGGGGTGTTTCTGTTGGCGTGACTCAATGTTCTGTTAGGCGTTAAGGTTTTAATCGTGCGGTACGCCAAGACTTTTTGCCAGAATCCAGGAAAACATCTTTATGCTGTACAAGTAATCCATGCGAAGGCTGTTGGTGGTTTGTTGGAGCAGGAGCAAAGGGATTTTCTGCTTGAAGGGTAAAGCCCTTAGTGAGGAAAAAGCCCTGAGGAACTGTTCCTGCAAGCGTACTGCCCTTTCACTGTGAAGGTCGTGGCTCACGTGAATGGGATTTTTGCACTTTGTCATTTATTCTTTCAGCGGTAAGCAAACTCTGGAAAGAAAAAGTTCTTTTCGTTACGCTTTTAATCACAGCCAGGAGGGCTTATCCGGTAGACTGATCTGACTGCTGCTCCTTGGTCTGTGACCTGTTTGTTACCGCATACGTACTCTCAGGGAAGCATAGCTCTTTGGAGAAAGTGGGCAAGCCTTCCTGCCCTGTGGACTCGGTGGGGTGTGGGCTTGGCAGATGCACAGATGAGAGATCTTGTGGGCCACATGTAATATGTGATAACTAAGACGATGGTCATGATGAAATTAAACATTTAGCTGACTGTCATATAATGCAGGGATCTGCATTGTGACATTAATTTTTACACTGAGATCTAAATATGAAGATACTTTGTTCTTTTCTTTCATTTCCAAATTTGTCCTACAGAATGGAACTTCTGAAAACAAGCTTTTGTAACATTTAAGAGTAGCAGAACTGTCAGTGTAAAAAATATTAAACTGGAAACAATTTTTAAATGCAAGCAGACATTTCCCAGGAGAAAGCCGGTGGGAAAATCTGTAGGAAATCTGACCAAGAGGTGAATATGAAGATGACTGAAAGTGACACTTGCATTGTCCAATCCCAAAGGTTAAGGCTCTAAATAATGATATTTAAATTAATTTTAAAAAATGAATACACAAGATCATGTCATCTTCCAATGATAATGGGCTATAGCTGGCTGCTTGTAGTGGTCTCTTAAAAATACGGCTTCCTCATTCTTCTAAGTGTTGCTTTTCTTTGTTTCTTTAAGACATCATCTATAGCCTCCTCCTAACTTCTTAAAGGTTATGATAACTGGATACATACTGTAACAGCACCTTCTTTTGCCCACTAATGAACTGACAGTCTCCCTTCCTTTGGTGCAGGATAATGCATATAGGGACTGGGCACATTAGCAGAAAAAACAGGCAAGAGCAGCACTGCAGGCTTTGTCTCCCAGTGCAAGTTACAGCCRAAGAGTTACTTCACTGAGGTGGCACAGGCCTTTCTCTGCATGCTCTGGTATTGCTGTGACTACAGTGGGCTCTGCTGTGCACAGCAGAGTAAACAGCTGACGTGTTTGGACCAAGAAATGAGGAATTTAACAGTACTTTTGCTTGGGGTGTTGAGAAGGAAATGCTAACTAGTGTCGTTCCCCCCCGCCCCCGGCCCTTTTGTATGCTCGGCAAGAAGAATGAGTTTTGCCTGAAGCCCAGAGGAGGCAAACAAAAGCTCTGACTTGCTTATTCCATGGCAGTGGATTCCCAGAGGCATTCATGCAACTCAGCTTGAAATGGAAAGTAGTGGTTTTGCCTTTGATGACATGGATGTGACAATTGTTCTGAGTAAATAACCCCCAAATGACCCTTTATCAGAGGACAGCGCACAGCTGCAGAACTGCCACCCAGCTAAGGGTGCTTTTGCCCACTCAGTCCTGTCAGACCCAGGTGCAGTGGGCAGTATTAGACAGTTCCAAGGTAGGATCCTACTGCTGATAGACACTGGGGTAGTCCCAGCTCCTGAAAGCACTTACGGGGACTTCAGTGGAGTTGCTTTATGAAGAACAGTTGCCTGAGCACAGGCTGCAAGCGACAGTCTTTCATTCGCATTTCAGAATGCATCTGAGCGCCTGGTGAGCACCAGTGCTAGCCTGGGATCAGACTTTCTATGCCTGTGAAAGTGTATGAAAGGGTAAGTGAAATCTCTGCTCCATCAGTAGTTTTTAAAACATCAGACGTTTATAGTCCACTTAGCTCCCCAAACGTGCAAACAATAACACTTCCTCTCCGTTAAGGAGAGCTGGATAAATGGACTGCCAACTGAATGTCAGTGTGAATGGCTTTTTCTGGCCTCCAAAGATATAATCATACAAGAGATCATATTTTACAGACATACAGCTGTATGAGGGCCTCCTAATCGATTCTAGTTTTGTTGCAGTTGCTGTGGGCTATTCCACTGATGAAGTGGGTCTGCCAAGGGCTTTAGGAAGATCCTTGATCTAGGCATGCTACAGGTGCTACCGGTGAAAGCAGTTTCAGTATTTTCCCTGCAGGCTGCGGTGTATCAGTGTGCTCATAGGCAAGATGGAGTACATCACTATCTACCAACGTAGCCTGTTCCTTCACAGTGTGCAGGACRCTCGCTTGCAGAACAGCCATTAGGTGGTCAGAAAAAGGATGACATACATTAGAGCTTTTGTGTGACTGCTGTGTGGTCAGGAAGATACCAGAATGGTTGGTTGTTTGCTGCACTGTTAAGGGTACTTGGGGTAGAGCCTGAAGATCTTGCCTCAAAGGGCTCGCGGCCTCATGTTCTCATCCTACATTACTGCTTCCTGAGCTTTGGGAACTGGAAGCGGTTACTGGAGTGGGGCTAGTTCCAGTATGTCAAGTTAAGTCCATGTGCAGTGACTGTATGCCCAGTCTTGGAAACATTTACTCATGTGGCAAAGCCTCCTACCTACGCACAAGAAGGAAGTTAGAAGGGGCATATTCTGTTTGCTGGGGCAGCCTCTGACATCAGAAGGGATGGGAAACTTTCCTGACAGGCATGAAAAGGGGAAAAAGTAAGGTCAAGAAAAATGGTAAAAATAGGTAATCACTTGGCTTTGAGGGAGCACATTTTCTTATATCCTTAAGATATGTATATTATACCCTTAAGATAAATGTATAAAAAAGGATACCATATAAAGGTTCAAGGATGTGAGTCTTCTGTTGGGAAACTCAAAGGTTATAACCGAACAGTTTTACCTGCAATTCTTGCTCATGTTCTTCAACCCTAGGTTACGGAGGCTACTGCTCAGGGGAGACTTATTTCACTCTTGGTGTTTATGCCATCACTGGTGCATTTGCTGGCCCTGCGGCAATGCACTCATGGGGATTCAGATGGACTACTTGTGACTTAATCCTGGCGGGAGGACTGTCTGATTGGGATTTAGAAAAGAGTAGAGTTGCCATTCTAACCAAATGTGTGTCAGCAGTCCCTTGAAATACTCACTGATGAGATTATTTTTGTCTAGAGGGCTTTAAATAATGGTGTCTGAAATCCCTGGCAGCGGTGCCTGTTCTCAGCTATGCTGCACTGCATGCATTTTTCACACCAGTCACCCAGGAATTTCCCCAGTGGTCATTGCTTCTTGTTGCTCATGGCAGGAAGTCTGCATCTCTAATGACAAATTAGAGGAAATTGTCTGCAAGAATAGAAGAGCTGGAATCTGCATCCTTTCCTGCTGCCACTTGGTGTTTTGTTTTTGGCTCAGAATCATTGTCAGCTGCTGAAATAGCAAGCCTCGTGCAGCTGGGACCTAGCAGGTTCTCACCTTTTGAAATGCCACCCAGAARCGATTAATTTGCAAAGGCCACAGCAGAAGGTGGCAGTTCGCCTATGATCAACAAAAGAAAGCATGCAGACTGACCTAGATTCAGTTCTGGCATTGGTAGAAAATTCTGCATAGGCCTCCACCATTAGACTTGACTCCAAAAAGTGCAGTTGCCTAATCTGCTGTCATCATAGCTGAGCAACAAGGTTATCCAGCATTTAGAAAAGAGAATTGGAGGACAGGTCAGCTTTGGAGCACGATTTCTCACGTGTTCAGTGTGAACAAAAGCTCATCTCACAGGGGTGAGACTTGCATGACTAGCTTCTGCAATACTTAGAAAAGCAGGTGAAATGTAGTAAGAGACTATGGTTTTGTTCATTATTAAAATGATAGAGAAGCTTTAGAGTTTAGCTTTCATGATCATGTCATGATCACAGCATTAACACTTTGAGTGGACAGTTTTGTGTGTAAGTATTTAGGGAAATTCATGAATCGCCATGCAGAACCTTAGATTTCTTGGTACAAAATCTGTTCTTCCTATAGCCAAGATATACGTGTGCAATTCTTAGAAGTGCTGCTGGTATAGTGCATTCTTACATAAAGGCCTGTTTCAAAAGCTCTTGTATGAGTGTGAATGAGAGAGTGTGTGTATATACATATATGTATGCATTTGTACATAAATTGATTGATATATGCRTACATACATAGAAAATAGAGGCAGAGAGCTAGAAGAGATGCGAACCAAGTAAAAGAAGATGCTCTAATATGAAAACAGGTTCCAAAACATAAAATATTTTTACTCATTTATCCTGAACCATCAAATGGCTGCTAATCAGAATCCATTCTTCTGATGCTACCAGTTTTACAGCTGTAAAGCCATTGGCCATAAGTCCTTGATGGCTGAATCAAAAAAAACCCAAAGTTAATAGAAYAGTATTTCAGAACAGCTTGAAGCATTTTTTAAATAAACCATTCACATTTGCTTAATGTAATTGTTTGATATATCATTTGCTTCACTTCTACAAAATGAAGCATTTAATTATATTTTCCACTTGTTGAATTCTGGGTTTTGTTCACAACCCTGTTCAGTTAAATCAAATTCAAATAAAAAAAAGCTAATTTGAAATAGAAGTCAAAATATTTCATTTGAAATTTCAGGTCAAAATGAGACTTTTTAGTAGCCGGAATTATTATTCTRTATTTGATATGAATTGATCGGTATTGTCATGCCCCTGAATCTGCATATTCTTCACAGATGCACTCTTTGTTACGCATTTTTACCAGTTCTACACGCACCTTCCTGAAAGGGTCCTCCAGTGCCAGCCAAAGTTCATATCTCTTTTCACTGTTATGGGAAAGGATAAGTGTGTATCCGCTTATCATGGCCCTTGCTGTTGGATGAGATTCCTGGACTGATATCGCAGGAGATATTTTGACAGGTGTTGGGAAGCCAGGTTGCACAGTGGCTTTGAACTGGACAGTTGTGCGCTCTTGCAGGAGGCATGCAGTTTGTTTAGCTCTTGTTGGCCATCACATAGAGCTTTACTATTTTGCAGGATCTTAGGGGAAAATAACGGCCTCTAACAATTAGGCAAAGGTCATCTTCTCGACACAATAACTATAGAGTGCTTTCTGTTCTACAGAACACATTCATTTCTGCTCCAGATTTAAATGTCTGAAATTGTTTATCATTAAAACAAACAACGATACTCAAAGAAAACTTCAGCTGTTTCACAGGACATGAACAAAATTTACAGAGGGTTAGATAAAAGACACTCCAAGGTTTTAATAAAGAAAAGAAAGAAAGAAAAAAAGAAACTACCATAGCAGTAGAAAAGGTGCTCCTACTTGGTTAGCCACTGATGAACTAGAAACCCTTGAGCCTTGCAAATTCTCATTGCTTTTCCGCGATGTATTTTGATATCTAATATGGATTCTCTTAGCAAGTGTCTTTTGCTATGGGTCTCGGTAAAACTAAATGAAATACCCTCCTCTGCTTCTGCGGGATAAGCAGCGGGGGGAAATGAATTAGTGTAATTCGCTGAATTAACTGGCTCGGTGTGAGCGTTCAGTGGTCACAGGCTCTGGGCCAGGGGAACTCGGCTATCGTGTGGAAAGGACATATTTAGTCTCCTGGGGGAAGGGAGCAAAAGGGACCGGGTGCAATATTTTCTGCCATATTGGCTGGCCTCAGAAGAGATGAATGCAGAGATCAGTCTGGGCAGCCCCAATGCAAGCCTCGGGGAAAATGAAGCATGGAGGATGCTGGAGGCCAGCGCGTCGAGCAGGAGTGACAGCTGTATCAACGAGACACCTTGTTTTCCCCTGCCACACACACTTTGTTTTCTGTCCTTGCTAAGCTTTGCAGTGCTGTTGCAATATACTGGACATGAGGTGTGTAAGTCTGTAATAAGAAAGATGGAAAAGGAGTGAAGAGTGAAGCTCTAATTAAAAATGTAAAAAAAAATTGACTCAGCTGGAGATTCTCWYGTAACTCTGAGGGTGCTGTTTTGAAGATGATGCTCTGACTCTGTAGTAGGGACTGTACAAACAGAGCAAGCTGTGTATATGTGTGAAAACCTCTACGAGTGGCATCTGTGTGCAACAGACAATTTGTAGCTTTTGTTTTTTAATGACTTGGTAGTAATGAGTTTAGTGTCTCTCTCTCTCTTTCTCTCTCTCTCTCTCTCTCCTTTTTTTTTTCTTTTTTCCTCCATTATTCCATAAAATACACCTCCTGAACTGAAACACTTCCTAGGTGGTTCTTGAATCAGAAACACTGGGGTGGATCCTGGCCTCACATGCCCTGATGTAGGAACAGAAGGCAGTTCCAGTGGTGTATGCTGTAAGTTCAGCAAATCTAGCATCCCTATTTAATGTTCTTCCAGTGTTATCYTCTACTAGCTAGGATATTTTGCATGCTGTGCTGACATAATTGGAAGACTGGTCAAGGTAAAAAGGACTAAAGTGCATGGATGGTGCAAATCGTTATGCAAATTCCACAAATGAATTCATCTTAGATAATCTTTTAAACATGTTTTCTATTCAGGTTACTGTTCTACTAGGTTCTATTCCATACTTCCCAAAAGACTGTAGACATTTTATATATATGATTAGACAAAATATAGTAATTAATGTATGAAAATTTACCTTGTTTTATATGGCCAACTGTGAAGCTTGTTCCTAGTAAATCCAAAAATTCCAGAGGCTGAAATCACAGCTGAGCTTTCTGTCTGTAGACCAAGCAGTAAATAAAACTTTGACTAAAACCCATGAGAAACTCCTAAAATGCCTTTCCCTTTTATCTCTGCTTCTTTGCCTGGAAACTAATTCATGCTTATTGGAGTTGAAATTCTGCTGGTCTGTCAACCAGTCAGCATCTGAAGAGTGAGATGAGATTTCAGAACTTTCTGTGTTTTTTTTTTTCTTTTTTTCTTTTGTTGTGCATTAATAAAAGATGATAACTTTTTTTTTATTCAAAGCTTTGCTGTGTGCCATGAATATTTCCCTTTGTAATATCAAGGGGATTGAAGACGTGTATTTCTGTGATTTTAAAATATGCTAAATATGGTACCAATGCTCAGCTAATACAAATAGATGCAGCTCCTCGGAAGTCAGGACAAACGTGCCTATGCTAATCTAATGCTAGCTAAGAATTTAGCTCTTTTTCTTGTAAGATGTTCAGAATAATGGTCATTAACATTGACTTGAAATTGTTATTTCACAAAAAAATGCCAGACTGCTCTCAAATAGAGTGATGTATCTGTGAAATAACTCTTCTTATACCTTTAGCAAGGAGTCACATGCAAAGAATTCGGATCAGATCATGGTTTAGATTGCTGAGCAAAGAAGTGTGCAGAAACTTAAAGCTGAAATCTATAGGGATTTTAATGTTGTTATTGAAAAACACATATTTGATTTCAAAGTCTTACATATTTCTATGTTTAAACAGACTTACTGGGGGAGGGAAGGAAATGTTTCTGTTTTGAGACTGTTGAAGTATCATGCATTTTTCATTTATTGACTGATACAGTTTATCAAAGCTGTTATAAATTTGCAAAAAGATTTCATTAAATCAAAATGTCTGGTTTTGATGACAAAATGCTTTGGCTATAAAAGATGCTTGTTGTTTTCTGAGTGTTATCAGGCTGCTGAAACTTGTCTCACAACCATCAGTACTAGCGGGAAATCTGCAGCCATTCCTATTGTGCCGAGGAGTGTAATTTTAGGACCTTTTTATTTAGCAATTGCCAGTTTCATCACCAGGAAGGGGTGCTGTACCATCATGATAAAGCATGGAAAAAAACCCACAGTAGTTGTTGTGCTGGAAAACTGCAACCTAGAGATTATTGCTGTGACTCATTAGATGATTTCATTTGAAAATAGAATAATTACACCCTATCCTCATCTTTATTTTACTCAGGAGGATGGAGTCAAGTACCAGTGTATTTATCACAGCTAGATGACCTTTTAGCGGAGTATATGACTGCATCAGTTATGGCTTGACAGTAGAAGGGCATGAATTAATTTTATACAGGTTTTATGCTAGCAGTACTGGTATCTGGCCTGATCTTTGCTTTGGTTTCCATTTGTGTTTCAGTCCTGTGCATGTAGCCTGTATGCTAAATACAAAAACCTAGGCCACCTCCCAGCAGGGTTGTCAATGCAGAGACACTTTTTAGTTTCAGTAGATTTTGGACTAAACACTGATTAAGTTAGTTAATCAAGACCAGCTACTCCCCAAATTGCCTGATCCACACATCGCCATTAGACAGCAGTGCAAGTGACAGCTCCCATCAACATACATTTGAGAAGCATTGATGTATGCTGTGATAACTGTATGGTACAAAGAAGGTGTTGTCCCACCAAAATATGGCCCGCTCATACTTGAATCAATGTAGCTCCCATGAAATGCCTGGTTTTGTGGTAGCCTACAGTGTTACAGTGAAGTCATACATATTCTAGCAAGAACGTAGGAAAAATGGAGGTGTGGGACTGGCCACATCTTAGAGTACGTTTGAGCAGAAGATACTGGTGCTTGTTGGTGAGCAGCATAGGTTGGTTTTAAATAAGTCTAACCAGTAGCGAGGAGAAGAGGGATGTGACTGTTGAAAGGAAACAAACTGGATGTAGAGAAAAATGAAAGGGAAAATATGAAACAGAGAGAAAAATTAAACACGGAGGAAAGAAGACAGGTACAGGGATGTGAAAAATCAACTTTATCCCTAAGTGTCACTATAACACCTGTTAAATGGGCGCTCGAAACAAAGGAAGACAAGAAAAAGCTCAGAAGTTTGTGTTAGATTTATTAATGTGCCTATCTTGCATTGCCTTCCCTGGCAGAAAAGGGGTGTGGGTATGACTGACTGTAAGAGAGAGGCAGTTGGACTGAAAAGAACAGTTTCATTTTTAGTGGAGTTGCCTGCACTTTTGTAGGCTTGGTGCGCCTTCGGATTTGTGCCCACAAGAGAGTGGTATTGAGCCATGCAGTTCTGTGATGCACCAGCTTCAAGAGTTGAATTTCCAGTTTTGCTAAACAGAGTTTCTTTTATCCTCAGTTCTGCAAACTCTAGTTTCAGTTCTGACACATGCCAAGCTTGACTTTGCTATCAAATATGCTTTATGCTGAATTGAAATACTATGAATAACTTGGAATTTATGTGTTTTCTCACAATACATAAAGAAACTGTGCAACCACGCTTCTCTTGTATCCAGTTTTCTACCTACAGCACGTGTAGATAGTCCACACTTTCTCATCTGCTATTGCAAAAAAAAAAAAGAAAAGAAAAAGAAAGAAAAAAAATCACTTGACAGCAGTTTTAGTACTTATGTGACTTCTAGTAACGTCAGCAGTCTAGTACCTCTTGGTCTGTTGGTGAACAAAGCCTTATTGTTCCCTGTTAGGATGAAAAGTGGGGATGTTAAAGCTGTGCCTGAACTGTTGGACCCAAGAGCACTTCTCTGCATCCAGATCTGTGTGTATGTGCAACCACTGCCCAACTGCATCAAGGGCTAAAACTGGGCGAATGCGAGCCTCCCTCTTCTGCCTCGATTTCCCTGGGGAAGGAACCCTCCTGCCCGTGTTTTGGCTGAGAGCCTTCTTATACTTACAAGGGAACTTTGTGACAGGGCTGTGGCACCCACAGACATACGTCTAAGCAAGCTTTAACCAAATGTGGCAAGGAAACCAACAGAACAGTGTGAGTCTGACTCCAGCCTGGGCTAATCATCCAGTGCTGATGTGCATGCTCCACGGCTTCCCTGCTTCTTTCAGATTATAATCTGTCAGATTATTTTTATAGGACTATAAGCATATCTGTGACTGGTAGTTGTAATTTATAGCTGATCAGGGARTTAAAGGAAAGTCTCAAGGTTATTTCCTCACCAACTGATGCACCTGAAACCTTTCATGATGCCTCATGGTCCAAACCCTGTTAGGACTTCAGTGCTACTGGAGCAAAGCCTTTATGGAAAGGACAGATTTGCTAGTAGGCTACCTTGGGACTGTTGGGTGCCTTAGTTAAGAGTACCAGAACTGGCTGTGAACCACTTCTCTAGCATCTCGTAGTGATTACATTCTTAGGGTTATGTAAATGTTTTATTTACTGGATTTCTATGGAAATTGCCTTTAAAAGATATGTATTATAAATGCAATTTTTTTTTTCTCCCACTACCCTGTGTGGTTTTGTATCAAGAGTATAATTATCTGCTGAATTGTATTCAGTGAGATTTTGCTCATCAGGGTTCTAAAAATAATTCTTACAGAATTATAATATATCTCTTAAAAATGTATATCTTATAATATCTCATAACATACATCTTATATAATATATCTCAAAATTCTTACAGAATTGCAGGAAGCCTGGTGCTTTGTTATGGCTCACTAGCGTAACTCAGTTGCTCAGTGCCAACCGTTTTCAGCCCTAATTTAGGGTGCCCACAGCCTGTAGCAGCTTCCACTGAAAATGTTGGCAAATATTGCTTGTCCTTTTCTATTGGGAATAATTGCCTTGATTGACATGGATGATAAAGCATTTAACGTGGGGTTAAATTTTAGAGTCTGCCAGGTAGAAAAATAAGTAGGAGACCAGGCTGGGGAAAGGAAGGAGCTGGTGCCTCTGATCACCTTTGTTAAAGCTTGGTTACCAAAGGAGTAATGTGAAGGTTTTTTTCATGCCTCATCCTTGAGGAGAATATCTAGGTATATTGGTGTGTGGATATTTGTGGCTCTTTAGGTATTCTCACAGGGAAATTTTCCACTTTCTAAATTCATATGTCTATTGAAAATAAATTACTAACAGTAATTATAATGTTCGTCTTCTCTGCTAAATTAAATTAGTACATTACTCCTTCCTTCCATTTTATCTCAAAGGAATGAATATTGAATTGTCTTTGGAAGAGTTATTGTACTGAATTTGAACTGAAATTTTTACTCTCTAAAAAATTACATTTTAGCATGGCTTTCTTTTCAAATCTTCATGCCATCTGAATTTCTGGTTGAAATGGACACCCTAACATTTGCTTCTGTGGGACATTGCGATATCTATGCATGGGATTTTCAGAAGCATCTGAGTGACTTAGGGGCTATTAAAAATGTCTCTGCATATGTATCTGTAGTATTGTGCATAAAGTACTGGGAGGAAGCTTTTTTGTCCCAGGAAAAACAAGGCAATAGTATTGTGGTCTGAGAAAATGTGTCGAGAAAGGCAACTGGTATCTGAAATTTGGAAATGTCAGGGTATCTTAATCTGCAAGTATCCCCTCAATAACTTCGAACCTTTTAATCTTCGTAGCGGTAAGGTACACCACTTGGTCTTTTACCYGAGTCTCCTCCTGTCTTCCGTTAATGACTCCCATAGTTTACTCCAAGTCAGCTCCACCAGAATCGAGGGGCAGTCCAAACCAAGTGAAATGCTAGATTTTGGGGGTTGTCTTGCGGGTTAGGAAGGGAATTTGATGACAGATGGAAAATGTGTGATTTGATACTCTGATAGAAACCATGCAGATAGGTTGACTAGGATGGCCAGCTTTTCATTAGTATTATAGTTGGGTGAATGCTCGGAATTGTGTCCGAAAGATTTCATTCGGAGGTTTTAGTGCATTTGCTTTTGAGTCTGTATTTCTGCTGTTCACATGCTTTGTAGCAAGTGCTTTCCTTTTCAGATTTTATGTTTGCAGTGAATTTGTAAGTAAATGGGACCTTCAAAATGGAGTTTATTTCAATTGGTACACATGAATATTTGCATCAAATTCTTGAATCTAAAAGTTGCACTTCTCAAATTAGAGACCAGAAATGTCCTATCTGAACTGTGTCCATTCAAAATTAACAAGCAGCTCTTAAATCAGAAAATAACAATAAATACCCATGAACTGTTGTTGAGTATTCTTCAAATTGATCTAGTTTGTAAGAATTTTTTTGTTTAAAAAAAAAACAAAACCCTCAATGACAATGTGGTATTTCATTACAAAAAAAAAAATCACGAATAGAGTCAAAAGTTAAAAATCCTCATATATGTTGTTTTTTGCCTATTTGCTCTACTCCATTTTTAAAAGCAGGTTATGGAGCCATACAGACTAATCAGTTTCAAAGTTTATCTCATGTGCTTGTCCAGAGTCCCCTATGATCAACTTTTTTTTCTTTATAAAAAAATGTCATTCTAATATGCAGATGGACAGAACTCCTTAAACCCATTCCTACAGGGCATTTTCTAATCCTTCAGTAATCTTCGTGTCTTTCATATGAACAGTCTCTGATTGTTCAGTAGGAGATTGATCTGTTCACTGTATTATTTGTTTGCATGGGGCAAAGAACTGATCCCGTTGCAATCCCAATAGGAATACACCCGTCTGATGAAAATTCACTCTTGATTACATTCAGGGAAGGACACATCAATGTTGACTTGATATAGTTTGGTTTTCTTAGCATAAATGTCATATCTAGTCAAATGCTTTAAATTAAACTAGTCATCTGCACTCAGGTGAACGTGGAATCTTGTCTAGAAAAGATAGCAAGATAGTTTGAGTTCTATTTTGATTTTTTTAATGTTGTCCCTTTTATTTCTTTATCAGTCTTTATTAAATGCTTTACAGAATGTATTTCCATGTATGATTTTCATCATGCCTGAAAATAGATGGGATAGACTTCCAGCCAGGACTCATGCCATCTAAACGTATAGACATGACTTGCACTTGTAATGGATGGGGAAATGGCTCCAAAAAAGGTGGAGGTTCTGATTAGGCTGCCCATGTACTTATGCTAACTCGTTTTTTAGTCTTTTGAGACATGATGCAGTTGGTGTATTAAAGAGACTAATCCTGCCTTCTATAAGTTCCTGCACTGGGCTGTGTCATCTTTGACCACATTGCCTACACAAGCTGAAATTAAATGTTTAAAAAAGAGAGAGCRAGAGAGAAATAAACATCTTTCACAGCCTGGGAACATTTGACTCTCATTCGGGAAGAGCTATTTTAAAGCTCAGACTGAGGGATGGCTATTTTTGCATTTCAGCCAGACAGGCTCAGCTAATGAACTATATTGTTCAAAATGTTTTGTTGAACAAATCCTTAAGAAAAAAAAAAAGAAAAATAAAAAGAACAGAAAAGATCCCTAACCCAACACAAGTTAGAGGTGGATTTAAATTGCAAACATCTTATCTGTACCTGAACCCTTCTGTAGTTCAAGGGTATTGAAATGTGCTTTGGCTTGCCATATTATTCAAGTATTCGTTTGCTTTAATAAAGAGAAACAGAAAATGAAGCCAACTTGGGTGTTTTAAGTGCAATTCTGTTGAAAGCGCTTGAGCTGCACAAGTCATGCCATCTCTATAACTAGCTCAAGAGTTTATGATTATTCCATTTAAACATTTCGGAGACATAGTGCAGTTAGAAACTTCCAGATAAGCTTGATGCAAAAGCAGAAATTGTTGTGTGAATAGTACCAGGAGTTGTGGCTAATCTGCGTCTTTACCGATGTTCCACTGAGTGCTTCCACGTCAGTCTGCCTCTATAGATTGATTTAAATCTCAAGGGGTTTCAAACGCATTTCAAATTATGAATGGGAATCATTTCATTCAATATTGAACTTGACTGTCATATGAAGTGAGCGTGCAGCTCTTTGGCAATATCATGAAACAAATAGAAGTTTTGAAAAGGAAGAGCAGAAAAAAGCTGTATCCACTTCTCATGGGGAACTTTATGTAAAAAGACACTTGCAATGGAATTTGACAAGAACACTTGTTTAAAATGTGTTATCTTTTGTGATGCCAAGCAGYAAAGCCTTTGTCTGAAATATGGCATTAAAATTGGGTGACATTTCACTTGAACTTAGTGTTGTTTTTTTTCTTCTTGAGGAAGCAGTATGGCCTTGAGACTAGAGTATCAAAACCTCCTATTCTATCCCTGCTTCTGCTGCTAATATTCCATATGACTGCATTTATTTTATCTCTAATTCTGGTTTCCCTCTTGCTCAGGAGTTAGCATATAATCAGTTATGAGTTTGTTTAGCTAAACAACACTGTAGACATACTTCTCAGTTTAAGCCCAAGTTATATGAGCAATTTAAAATCAGTAGAAATACATCCACGGAGATAGTAGTCTGATGAAAAATGTGATTAACTCAGTGCCAACTCATGCACAGCAAGTTGTTTCCCTGTGTCGCCTGCTTAGATTGCATATTCTGGGTACAGAACAATGAATTTCTAATCTTTGAGAAGGTCTCTAAGCACAGATAATAATCCAAAACAACTACCTTGATTTTTATTTTTTTTTAGTAGCCCACATAAAGGCTCACTTCTGTTGTTCTTGGTCATTCTGACCAAGTCCCACAGTTTTGTAGTAGTCGCCAGATTGAAATTATTCTTATAGTAAGTGTAATTCAGGAAGACTAAGGTGTCTTACCAAAATCTGCCTCGCTATATTGTTTTTTCCAGCACCAGCATAAGGTAATATGTATTTCATTTGCTTTGGGACTTGTTCAAGTAATAGTACAGTGAAATACTGCATTAAGAAATGCACCAGCATATTTAGAACATTTGGTATGATCAGTTTGGCTTGAAAACTTTAATTGAAGAGAGGCTTAGGAGGACTGGCATGGGGTCACGTAGAGCATCCCTAGGAGATACATACCCTTTTGCAGCTCATGCTTTGAGAAAGTCTCTTGTGACAAGTATTAGATGAGATATTGAGAAGTGACTAGAACTGCCTTAGCTTTGCCCCCTGGAGCCCACCATTGGCTGAAGAAGGGACAGAGGTGAGCAAAAGGTAGCTACCTCTGAAAGCAGAGATATGCACGTACCAGTCACTCTCCACACCAAGTGAGGTCTGTGCGAACTGGACAGTTGCCTACTGGGCTGTCTGTGGCAATTTATTGTAGATTTGGTGGTATTTGTTAGCCATGATGTGTATGTGGATTTCTTTTTGTGTGGAAGGATGCCCCTGAGAACTGAACTTATATAAATGGAAATAGTCAGTGATGTGAATTTGAAGCTGTGCACCGAAGGACTAGTACCAAGGACATCTGTTGCAAGTGAGGAGTTCATCAGTTGGAAATGGTCCCAGAATAGTAGGATCCATCGGTACAAGTTGATCACAGAATGACCATTAGTAACCAAAGAGATAAAAACTTGGCAAAAACAAATGTGATCCCAGCATGTTTTCAGCAAGGCTCTCCTGGCAGCGTGAATGAACAGGTCCAGAGAGTGGAACTAAGGAGAGCTGGAGAAAGAGGAGCTTTGCCATGTGAGAGGAGATTAAAACTTGTTTGCTTAGTCTCACAGAAGAGCTGAGAAAGGATATGATTCCTGCCTATAAATGTATAAACAATGAGGAAAGGGTAGAGGTATTTAAGCTGAAGGATTAAGTTGGCCAAAGAGGAAATGGGTAGAAATTGGCATTGGAGACATTTGGGCTGAAAACTGGAAGGCTTCTAGCTGTGGCATTAGAGAGACTCTAGAGCAGTATTCCAGCAGGAGTGCTGGCAGCAAAAACCCCAGTAATTTTAAGATGGTGCTGGATCAGTTTTTGAAAGTTGTTGTATAATATGGTACTCTGTGAAAGACAGGTATAACGTTCTGTGACATGGGACTTTACCAAGAGTAGCTAGGATTATGTCACTCTGTCTTCTGAAAGTTTTTTTTTTTTTTTAGAAACAACATCCTATCTCAGTTCATTGCTGAGCAGTCACATGAGTTGTTGCATTCAAACAATATATTATATCTAGGTGTGGACTGAAATGTACAGGACATATGAGTCAGAGCATGTGTGTTTATTTGCCAGCTCTATTATGGGCATTTTTTAGATAATCTGTGTGAATTTGCTTACTCTCTGTGAAACCATGAATAAAATAGAGACTAATAATCTTTTCAGACCTCACAGAGGCAATGCATGAGCATCACACAAATAGGTGGATTTCTTTGGGGAATAGTTTTCTTGGTTTTACCAATAAATGACATGTAACTGGAAAGTATCTTCCACAACAAATCTATGTTATTATCAATGCATAAGTTGACAGCATTAATAATTCAGTGTTGTGGATCATAGAAACAAAAGAGACAAAGCCTCTTATTTTCAGTCATAGAAAGACCAAGCATTGATGCTTATAAAGGGGTACCACTTATCCTGGGATAAAGGTTTGGAAAAAGTTCCACGGAAAACTCCTTAGGTATTAATGAATACATGCCCATAACAATTCACAGGGACAGCTATAAAACTTAAAGTTCTACCCATATTATCCTTCAGCTTGTGGCTCGGTTTTGTTTCTCTTGTTACAAAATAATAGAGCATGTTTCTTCCCTGGTTCTCTGCAAACACAACCTAGGCCCAGTCTTTCTGGCGGAGCTTTAAATACTTCCTATGGCTGTCACAAGACAAAACAACTTGAACAAAGCAATAGTCACAGGATGCAACATGACTCATGATCTTACCAGACACCTGTGACAGTGTTTCCAGGACTCTGCTTGCTCAAGATAATGCTTCGTTCACTATCCAGCAAAAGTATTTCACAGTGAGCTACAGGTGAAAGGCAGGTTCCCTTAATTAGGRCGTTCTTGTTCTAAAATCTGTATTTGGTGAAGGGCTTTCATCTAGAGGACCCCTAAGTACGCTACCAATCTAACAAACTGAAGTGTGAATTTTGTCCTAGTTGTTTACAATATGGTGAGAGGACTCAATGTTGCCGAATTTAATTAACTGGGCTAGAATGTAACCAGGAAAATGCATTGTTATTTTTCAATTTACAATTACAATTGTTATTTTTCTTTTTTTAAAAGTCACTCAAGATTGCTAGTAGTCTTCTTACTGAAAGCTGTTAAGCAACTGTACATTTTACACTCCCAATGGGTATATTGATAGTGTCTTTTGAAGAGTGCATCCTCAAAGCCATATCTCATGCTTGTCTAAACTGTGAAGCTGGAAGTGAGCGCCATGTGGTGGACCTGAATCACTGTGGTGTCAACTTGCTGTTACATCGCACCGTATATCATTGGCTATAGGCAGATAAGTTTCTGCAGGATTTCCAGGCTCTTTGAATGACAGCCACGTGTTCAGAAATTGTAGAGTGATACTTGTAATCACTCTTGTGACCACCCATCAAAGGCTGTATAAGGATAGGCAGAGTCTTTAATATGAGGAAAAAGAAAAGGTCAGCCTCTCTACAGATGATGACCTGATGACATAATTAATGAGAGTAGAGAGTAATATATTTCCTCTATGCCTGGGACTGCTTTGAGCATAAACTGCCCTCTGGAGAGGAAACAATTAGGCACGAAGATTTCTTAGAAAAATGCAGTATGTGATAAGGAAGAACATTACAGATGCATAACTTCAGTGACCACAGACATTGATTTACTGAGATAGCTCTGGGCTTTAGGCCTGCTATTCAAACAGGCCAATGCGTTGTGTGACCAAGCAACCTGTGCCTTCTTGCATGTGTCTGCATGCTGTGGCTGCATGTGTCCACCCCTGGACAGGAAGTATTCGGCGTCACTGTCGGGCTAAAACCCTTTGGACAGGCTGGTGCTCTTAACCCCCTATTTACGCCTTACTGACTCCGAGGAAGAATTTGATTCAGCTTCTCTTGCTACCAGGAGCTCTAGGACTCCTTTGAAGAAAGTGCAGCTCTTAGGGATCTTTTTACTTTGCTGAAGACAGCTAGGCATTCCCTGGCACTAGTTGGTTCCTTTCAGAGTTTTTCAGGACACAGAATGGTCCATGTATCCTCCCCAACACTGGGCCGCAGGCTTCTGTCATACGTGATTGCTCTTCCGTTCTCTCATGGTTTTTTTTCCTTGCTTCAGGCATCCATAATTTCGTACAATTGCCTCTTTCTCAAAAAGAAATAGATACTGAGGAGCATATATTATTTGTGACACCATGAAGGTCAAGCTCCTATCAAATCTGTCATCTAGCTTGCTTGATGTCTCACTTTTTTACAGCCCTCTCTCACAAGACAAAGAGCGAGGGAGGATGGGTGGGTGTAATGCTTGTCATTCACTGATCTGTGAGTTTAAAAATATGACTTGTGAATTACCTGATGGGAACAGTTTTAGAAGGCAGTCCACACCCAAAACATTTTAGTTCTCTAGTGGGAAAAGGTATTTGAAGAGATGCCTATTTAAAAACAAAATTAAGCATGAAAGGAACAGGACGTTGAGTCGAGCTAAATACATGCAGACTTAGGCAGTGTCAGTGTTTCAATGGCTGATGTTTTTCATTCTAGTCCTGGTGCTTTTTCTGAGGTAGCTCAGATCACTTGTATTAGGGAGAGTGGGAGCAAAGCAGGAGTAAAATGGGATGAGCTGGGGCTCATTTGCTGCCTTAGAATAACTAGGCAGCTTCCCCCCATCCTGAGACACCCGCACCCACACCCACACCCCTACCTACCTACATTCTGAGGAAGAAGAACAAGGGAGTGGAGAGAGAGAAGCACTGCAGTAAGTGCCTTGCTCTGGCCATAAGATCTCTTGGGGAAGAACAGAGTTGTCAGAAAGCCCCATCTAAGCTCCTGATCATCTCTAGCTCCTCCAGAACCAGAAACTGCCGAAGAAAGCCATTTACATCCCATGGTTTTTGTAGGTCGTCATTTCCCCTTTAGGCAAAGGTTTGCGGTTAGTGATGGTTTGGTTTAGTTAAGCCAATTTAAGATGTATGGCTGACTCGTAACAATCCAAGAAGGTGACTTAGGACAAAAATCCATCTCAAAGTAGTTGCAATTTCCCAATCAAACATCAACATTTAGCAGCAAGTGCAAATATGCTTTAGCTGCCTACTAAGCATAATGTTAAGTACAGAACACAGTAGATGTTCCCCTGCACAAGGTAGATTTTCTCTTCTGCACAGTAACACCTTTCCAATACAGATAATGTGCCAGACAGTACGCGTTCTTGCTGTATGTGATGTGTGCTAGTTAGAGCAGTATCATGGATTTATTGGCATCATGTGCATCACAGATAAGCAGATTTGGGAAATGTAATGCCTTTGTAGAGGAAAGTTTAATAGGTCTGAACTTTTTTGTACAGGATGCGTATTACTGTTTGAGTGAGAACTTTGTGGACTACTGCAAACAGTCTTCATTGTGTTTGTTGTGAGCGTTCAAGATGCATCTCAAATAGAACTTTGGTTTATACTTATTTCAGTGTCATGTTGTTTATTCTCATTAAAAATTCTTGTTAGATCATTTCCTCTCCTTTGCAGAAACTTTCTGATAAGTTGTAGAGTATTTTAAGTCTGTGAAGTGTTTCCATTGACTTTTGCCTAAACAAACTAATAGAGTTGAATATTTTCTTGAATTATTTGCCTGGACACTTTGCTCTTGAGGTTCTCACCCATAATTAATCCTGAAAATCAGAACTACGGTGAACCCTGTATTTTAAAGAGGACAGGAAAAAAAGAGTATTTTGAATCCCAGTCATTTTACACAGTGCTTGTTTAACTTTGATATTAAGTTCTGCTGCCCTGTGGCACTGACAACAGAAAATCAGCTTCCATTTAATGAAGACCATTATGGTTTTGTGTGTTTCTTCACACCTCAGGCTCCCCCTTTACCCTTTCAGATCCAGTTTTGTCGTAGGAAATGTTAATCGCTGGATGTTTAGGTAGTTATTTGGAAAATTTTGTCTAGGATATGCATATCAAAATTCAGAAAAATTAAGCAACCAATGTAGAAGCTCCCACCAGTAGAAAGTGAGTTGAGTAAGTAAAATCCTAAATCATTCACTAAATGTGTTGGGCCTAGGAATATGGCACCTATATCCAGTCTGCTGCTTCACTGTATTTGCTTCAAGCAAATGATATACCTTTTTAAATGGGTTTTTAATTTTTTTTTTAATCGAAGAATGGTATTTATTTCAAAGTACCCTTATCTAGTGCAGAAGCAGTGACTTCCTGTGCTGAATGAGTTGTACTAATTTCAATGCTGAAAATCCCCAAATAACTGTGGGTAGAGGAAAAAACTGGGAATCAAATTATAGTTTTACTATGGGGGGGGGGGGGGAGGGGGAGGGTTGGGGAAGAATTGTGCTATAGAAACAAAACTTCTCCCTGTGCAAGCAAGCGTTTATGTCTCTATATACTTAGAAGGAAGTAAGAACCAAAAAAGAACAAAAAGAACATAGTGTGTAAGTACTACATTGCAGGAAGTTATGACTGTCACCTTCCTTCCTCCAGAAATTCAGTATTTGAGGTCCGCAGACAGAAAAAAAACAATCTGTCATCAGTACCACACATTTAAGACCGAGATCTCTGCAATAGTTACATCAGTATGAGCTCATGCCCATAAATGAATACTGTTAAATTCAAAATCTTCTTTATGGGCAAAGAAGAAGCACAACTTACATATAACCAAGAATCTGTTGTTGGTATAACTGAAGTCTTAAGAGTGTAATCATTATTAATCCAGATCTAATTGTTACAGAAAAAGAAAGAATAATACCGTTAGAATACTTCTATACAGAAAAAGTCTCAATAACAATACAGTTAATACTGCTAAACACACATTTCTTAGTTTCTATACATTTTCCTAGTGTTATCCTTCCTCTGCTCCTTCAGGCCCTCGTTCTGGTTGCGGCAGCGGGTGTTATGGGAGCTGTCAGCATCCCCGTTCTTTGCTAGGAGGAATATGATGTTCGTGTAGTTGGTTTCTTTTTCCTCACTTTAGGATCCACTTGGGGTCACTTTTATGTTTGCTAACATGCTTTTACACCTTTGTTTTTTCTTCATTGGTCTGCAGCTCCATATTACGTCTGAGTTTATCCAATTAACAAGTGATTTAATCCAAAGTCATACACACCAACAGTTTTTTCTTGAAAGGAAGAGAGTTTATCCCTCCATCTATCTCCTGAAAGAAAGGACTGGCTGTTGTTGAGAAAGTACTTAATTGCATTATTGCAGACAAGGGTTCAGATCCGTGAAATCTCAGTATAGCTGGGAGGTGGGTGAAGTGCTTAAGCCCACAGTTCTGAGAAGATTAAAGATCAGATTTGTCGGTTTTTACAGTTCGGACCCTGTTTATTCAGTGAGAAGTGCCTAGGCCCTCATGATGCTGCAGGATGCCCAGGCACTCTGAGTTGTGCAGTTTGCTGCAAGGTTTTCCATCGATACCTTTTTTTTTAGTTTGTTTCAGCCCAGTGTCCGTCACCAGTGTAATCAAATTTCATTCTGGGATCCCAGAATGGTTTTATAACAGTAACTGTGCATTGAGTGATCGTGTGAAGCAGGCAGTGCTATTGAACTGCTTTTAACAGAAGCTGCTGTCTTCACATTATTTAGGCCACTTGCTGCTTACAGTGGGGATTGAATACCTGAGTATTTCTGAGGTGTGGCACCAAAAAGATCAAGGTGAGGCTCTGAGGTGCAGCGGTGACAAAAGCACAATCCAGATTTGTAGGTTACCACCTTTGGATTGTAACTAACAGTCCTTGACCATTTTCCTTGGTTTACTCTTTAGAGCTGTCATGCAAGTTAAAAGTGGATTTGGTAAACCGAATCTTGCATGAACAATCACTAAAAAGGCTTTCAAAGTTTGCTGTCTTTCTGATTTGTTGAGGGATCCTTCTTCCACCCTCTCACCCTCCAGAAGCCTAGGCTAATGAAGGAAGTCCTTTTATRGTTTTGTATTCTCCATTTCTGTTGTTTCTGGAGAGGTGTCTTGCAGAAGACAGTGGGGTTTATGCAATTTCCTTAAAGAAACCGCAGAGCATACCGTATAATTACTTCTAGGCACAGCAAGGCTGCCCCAGCAGCTCAGAGACTTTACTGTTAACATATGTGACTTGAGAGTGCATTCAATACATGCAGCAGGGAGAAGGTTCAGCGATACGTATGTCTGCAACTCATAAACATTTCAAGCAGCACAAATACTAGAAACCCTCAGGAAAGTTTTCACCAATGATTTGAGTCCTGAACTTGCTCTAAAAATTTGAAGGAAGGCTTTGTGTATCTGCTTGAGATGTGGAACCACAGAAGCCAAAAGAACTGGTTGAAAACAGCAAGCCTATCTCAACCGTGCCAGAATCTCTCCTGTATTTGTTTGTGTCAGTGTTCCCTATTTGTTTATCAAACATCTCTGTATCTTCCTGTTTGAGTGAATTGTTAATAACTGGTCACACAGAAGTGTGAGTTCTGTGCATGAAGATAATTATTTAGTATTCATTTCTCGTGAATCTTTTCCTTTTTGAAAGATTTCTGCTGTATTATCTCCTGTGCAATATCCCTGTGTGCATTCAGCATGCAGAAAAATAGATTGTGTGATCATAGTGATTTACACTGGGAACAGTGAATAGGAAATAGTCCAAGTCAAAAGGTTGTTACTAGCACATGTGATCACATGTATATTAATTTTTCTGAGGTGTACCATTGAATTCATTTGGAAGTTTAACAGAGTGTGAATATACTTGTTCAGCAGAATTTAGATTGTCATTTAAAATGTGCTCATGTAAATGGGTTGGTACAGAATAGAAAGCAGGAATAGGAAAAAAATACTTTATTCACAAATGCTTCAGTCTAGGAAGAGTGTTAAAGTTGAAATGTTCTTCAAAGTGAATGGTTGAKCCAGATTTATAACTGATATCTGAATCAGAATTAGGTAAATTGATTTCTAGGATGAATAAATAGGAAATCTTCTGAACCTAGGTCTCGGAAATATTAAGATGCAGCTCCTGTTGAAATCCATGTGCATGTTGAATGGATATGTAATTTACTGTTTAAGGATCCTGAGTGAATGGTGTTCAGTACTTAAGTAATTTTCAAGAGCTACTTTTTAGTAGTTTGGCAGTATTCTGTGCACGATCTCATTTAAAGCTGTACATAAATTCTTCTTGTTTTCTTGTAGTGCTGTTGCTAGTTTGTTACTTACAACACCAAATTATGTGTGGTGTTTTTTTAATTGTTTCTCTCCAGGAAAAAGATTTCCAGTTAGCAACTTCAGGTTTTCCTTTGTTGTTCTAATGTTCAAAACACCTCCCCCCCCCAAGTATTTAACAACTTCTTAGGAACTAAGGGAAAATGAGAAGAAAAAAACCCAAACATTTGATTAAATACTTGTTTCTTACTGACAGCAATTTAAAGTTAGGATGCAGATCTTTATGTAATGCAGAATAACTTCTATAGGGTTTTTATTATATAGACCCTCATATAATATGGGATATCATTATGAAAGATGTGGCTACAGCATTCATGTAATAATAATATTTAATAAAGTGTTAGATCACCAACTGAGTGAAGAGCATATGCCAAAAACACCTATGAAATACCTTTTAATAACAGTATATTCAAAGAAAATCAGAATGGATTTACTAATCATTTTGGTATTGGAAATGACACTGAACTGCCAATAAATCTACTATCAGAAGCACTTCACCTGTCTGTCTTTTGAGGATAAAGGAGCAGATGAAATTATTAGGCTCCTTGTCTTTTGTTAAGCTGTCGATTTCATATTTCCCAAGAATATTTGTGAATAACCCAGAACATGTCTGGTACCCCTCTTTTTCCCTGCTTCATACTCAGAGGAAGCAGACAACTTTTAATATTTTGCCTCTCTACAGCTGTATCTGGCTAACATGTGGCTTGACCTGAAGGTAATTTAAGATGTTTCTGGAATCATATCAGCTCTAGAGAGAAGCACATTCACCTCAAGTTCCATGAATAAAACAAAAAAGTTATTTTCAAAATTCTTTGCTAACAAGCTAATCTCGTATGTGGCTTAATCGTTTTCCTGTTTCAGATGGGAAGTCTTTCCTAGGTACTGGGAATGGCAGCATGGTGTCTTGAGGGAGTTGGACATGATCCTACACTTAGCCTGCAGTGACTTGCACCAGGCAAGTAGTGTGTTTATGCTCAACAGGCTCGCGGATGGGGCAGAAGAATGAGCACGTGCAGATATCTCTGTAGGAAAGGCTTTGCACCGTGCATTTCGGAGAACAGTTATGCCCCATGCTGTATGCGAGCAAGTTCGTAAATATTAAGGCCAACAGAGCAAAACTAAGAGGTCACAAAATCACAGAATCGCAGAAGGGTTGAGGTTGGAAGGGACCTCTAGAGATCATCTAGTCCAACCACCCTGCTCAAGCAGGGTCACCTAGAGCACGTTTTCAGGATTGTGTACAAATGGCTTTTGAATATCTCCAGAGAAGGAGACTCCACAACCTCTCTGGGCAACCTGTTCCAGTGCTCTGTCACCCTCACAGTAAAGAAGTTTTTCCTCATATTCAGATGGAACTTCCTGTGTTTCGGTTTGTGCCTGTTGCCTCTTGTCCTACTGCTGGGCACCACCGAAGAGAGTCTGGTCCCATCCTCTCTACATCCTCCCTTCAGATACTTATTTGCATTGATAAGATCCTTCCTCAGTCTTCTCTTCTCCAGGCTAAACAGGCCCAGCTCTCTCAGCCTTTCCTCATAAGAGAGATGCTCCAGTCCCTTCATCATCTTAATAACCCTCTGCTGGACTCGCTCCAGTAGCTCCATGTCTCTCTTGTATTGGGGAGCCCAGAACTGGACGCAGTACTCCAGATGTGGCCTCAGCAGGGCTGAGCAGAGGGGGAGGATCCCCTCCCTCAACCTACTGTCAATGCTCTTCCTAATGCAACCCAAGATAGCATTGGCCTTCTTGGCCACAAGGGCACGTTGCTGCCTCATGCTTAACTTGGTGTCCACCAGTACTCCCTGGTCCTTCTCCACAGAGCTGACCAGCAGGTCAACCCCCAGCCTGTACTGGTGCATGGGGTTATTCCTCCCTAGGTGCAGGACTTTGCACTTGCCTTTGTTGAACTTCATGATGTTCCTCTCTGCCCATCTCTCCAGGCTGTCGAGGTCCCTCTGAATAGCAGGACAGCCTCCTTGGTGTATCAGCCACTCCTCCCAGTTTGGTATCTTTGGCAAACTTGCTGAGGGTGCACTCTGTCCCTTCATCCAGATCACTGATGAATAAATTGAACAATACTGGACCCAGTACTGACCCCTGGGGGATACTGCTATCTAYAGGCCTCCAACTAGACTTTGCACCACTGAGCATGACCCTCTGAGCTCTGCCTTTCAGCCAGTTCTCAGTCCACCTTACTGTCTGCTCATCTATCCCATGCTTCCTGAGCTTACCTATGAGGATGTTATGAGAGACAGACCTTCCTGAAGTCAGCGTAGACAACATCCACTGCTCTCCTCTCATCTACCCAACTAATCATCCCATCGTAGAAGGCTATCATGTTCATTAAGCATGATTTCCCCTTGGTGAAGCCATGCTGACTACTCCTTATCACCTCCTTATCCTTCACATGCTTGGCGATGGCATCCAGGATGAGCTGTTCCATCATTTTTCCATGGATCAAGGTGAGGCTGACTGGCCTGTAGTTCTCTGGGTCCTCCTTCTTGCCCTTTTTGAAGACTGGAGTGACATTAGCCTTCTTCCAGTCCTCAGGCACCGCTCCTGTTCTCCATGACCTTTCAAAGATGATGGAGAGTGGCCTAGCAATGATGCCTGCCAGCTCCCTCAGCACTCGTGGGTGCATCCCATCAGGGCCCATGGACTTGTGGATGTCCAGCTTGCCTAAATGATTTCTAACCCAATTCTCCTCAAGCAAGGGAAAGTCTTCCKTTYKCYRSASYWKYTTCRTKKTYWCYMSSSTCYKKGATTCCTGAGKATTAAAAAAAAAAAAAAAAAASCYTTTGTTTTCCCTGTGATTGCATTGTGTTATGTCTAAGCTTCCAAAAGATCCACATGAGAAAATTCTCTCATGTTTAATATGCTCTAGTTTATATATTTAAAGATGGTCATGTACAAACAGTTCCCATAGAATACTGTTTTTCTAGACAGGTAATGATCATCTCTGCTTTCTTCTTTAGACTGGCCTTCCTCTTTGACTTATTTGGAGTGTGTGTTCCAGAAAGGTAATCCTGCCAGCAAACTTCAGACCTTCCTCTTACCTCTTTTGTGTTGAACATATTTTCTTACAGTGTTTGATCTCCCTTCTCTGCCATGGAAAGACCAGTTAAACTGTGCACGTCCCAGGCAGTGTGATGCATGGCTTCAGTTCAGATGAAAACTTTAACAAAATGTATGTTGTGGTCCATATAAGTGTGTTTGGTTTTGGTCTTAAACAAAGAGATTTTAATTACTCTGTAACTGCAGGAGGAAATGTGGATATAAAGAAATTGGCCGCCTTGACTGTGTGAAAGTGTTTCTGCTGTCGCAAAGATTTAATATCATATGTCCTATTATTATTTTGTATGCTTGTATTTGTTGAGAATTCTCTACCCCCCCCCCAATTCATTAACATTTTGAAGATAAAAAATAAGGCTGAGCAAAAATTTGATGTCAGAATGAGGGGAGAACATCTCAACTCAAATATTTCAGGGATTTAGCACATTGCAAATTGGAGAAATTTTGGAGCAGAATTTATATTCCAGACCTATGATTTGTTATTCCTTTTTCCAGTAGGGTCAGTATGAGATATTTCTAAGAGAAGTGTGCAAATCTTGTCATGATGAATGGTCATGTGATATTTTGACAGTGGCACAGACTTTTATTTGCAATGTTAGTTAGTTGGATAAGTCTCAATCTTTCTCATATTGAATTATAATTATATGTATCTTCTGATTATTCATAAATAGGTAGGATTTTCAAAGTGCATTCAGTGAGAATGTTTGAGATCGGATCCAGGGCTCATTGAAGCCTGGGGAAGGATATGCAGAGCACTGCATCTGAAATATCCAACCGAAGAGGTTTAAAACAATCAGTGTGAAACATAGATTTATTTTTATTTTTCAAACTGCAATAAGTTACTCTGAGGCATTCTAGTTGAGGATGAGAACACTGGTGTTGTTGAATGATGACTTTGCCTTGCTCCAAGGGAATTAAATAGGTTTATGCATAAGTGAAACACTAGATCTCTTCAGGAGCTGTGACTCAAGCACTTGCTTAGCTTCTTCACCGGATCAAGCTCATAATGAGGAAAATATTGCTAGCTTTTGAAAAATGGCTTCCGTCTTTGGGAAGTACAAGTCAAATTGCTGCCCATCTATTAGTCAGGGTTATACTGACTGTATGCATACAGCTTTTCCAGGCTTTCAGGAGGACTGTGGTAATGCTTCCTGTCCAGCTACATTGAGCAGTGGTAAATTTAGCCAAAAGGGAGGCATAATTACAGTATACAAACCAGAAGAGTACTGGCTGCTCTCCAGGAGGAAAGTCTGGCTGTCCATATAGATTTCTTCTTCCCTCAAATAGCCCACCACGTTCCTGACTTCACTGGCTGTTCCAGTCAGTCATGTGCCTCAGACCCACTTGTTTTCACTCATGGAGTTCCTGTTTCATACAATCATTTAGATCAATCAGTTCTTCCTGTATATTTTTCCCCCTACAACAAACCAGAGTGGTATGCAATGTTTATGGAAATCTGATAGGCATGTAAATGCAGCTGGCTGTATTTCAAACCTAAAACTCAGAGCGTATTACCCAAAATTGTAAGCTGATGTCAGGACAAAGCTGGGCCCAGCTCATTGCTTTATCTTATTTCCTAAGAGTTGCACTGCTTTGCCTATATGTGACACAAATCTCCGAAGTTCCACTTTGAGAGTGGGTGAATTTGGTGGAAAGTGCTGGGGGGAAGCGAGCCTGTGAACCAGGCCTCAGAGATTGGTTTGGGAGTGTTTGCTTGCGTTCCTTTGCATTGCAGGAGCCTTGCAGTTGGAGAAGGCAATCCAGCCAAAGTGGGTTTATCCTTGCTCCTTGGGAACCCTCTGTCCTGGGAGAAGGCAGTGCTCATCTTGTGCACTTGACAGAGAAGAGATGGATATCCGCTGGCCCCCAGGATCTCCTCTGGTTTCAGCAATGCGGATAGTTCACCTGAACTCAGGCAATTAGCTGACTAACTCTGGGCAACCACAAAGACTCTGCCATCATTTCAGGGCCTCAGGCTGGGAGCCAAGTGGTGCTTGGGCTCTGTGCTCATATCCTCTCCGGGTTCCTCTTCTTATGAGCAGCAACTGCTGGCAAAGGTGTATGCTTTGGATTTTTATGGAAAATACACATCACAAATGCACAGGCCATAGCTTTGTGACTCACTGAAATAAAATTTGAGAAACAGTGCAAGGGCTTGTTGTGGAGCAGTGAGGCCCATGGCAGCTCTCTGTGGCAAGCTGTGTATTCTCCTGGTATGCCCAGAGAAAGTTGGCAAGGCCTTTTCACATTAAGACATCTTACCACTCCCCAGCTTGTGCTCAAAGATTGCTTCTGCTTCCAAAGAGATTGACTTCTGAGCAGAGAATAATTATAGAAGACATCATATTTGAGATGAAATTTTAGAAGTTATAAGTAACCAAACACCAGGAGTCACTGTCATTGCTATTACTATTGCTGCTGTTATTGTTATTGAGCCATCCACTGCCTCGGCTGGCCAGGACTCCCTGGTGTGCCGTGCAAGCTGTGTAAATACTAGCTCCTGACACAGAGTAGAACCAGGCATCTAAAACTACTGTCGTTTAACTGAGACCAGCAATCTTTAGTAATATCTGTATGAAGTTAGAAGTGTTAGATCTAAAACTAGGCACCCAGTCCATAGCTGGTGATGTCATAACTTCAAATTAGTGAAGTCAGCTGAAGTTAGTAGATTAATATGGATTTATAGGTCCTAAGAATCTGGCTCCTTGTGTTTTAGTCAGGCTCTGTCTAGTAATAAACACTTGACAGAAATGGCATTAATTACCTGCTTAGCTGTGATTTTCAACTGTGATGGATACAATTGTGAATACCAATAATTGCTCTATATATTTTGCTCTTGCACTGAGTAGAAGCACAAACTGCAAAGTAGCATTGAACAGGTTCAGTAATTTACATCTAATTATCAATTGTCTTAATGTAGCAGTAGGATGTGTTGCACGGTTAGGAATTTCTGCCATTGTACAATATGAAATGGTAGCTTTTTCTCTATTTCAGTGTCAATTTAATTGGAGTAATGGGTATATTACTGTTGTCCTATGAATCAGATCCYAAGAGAGACCTGGAGTGCAGGACTAGGAAGTTCTGAGGAGGAGACCAGAAGATACTGGGCCCTGTGGGTGAATGGGGAGTACAGCGATAATGTTAGGGAAGTCTTGCTTGTTCTTGTCTCGGAGTGCCAGACAGCATCTCTGGGCCTGAATGCAAACAGGCCATGAATGTATTTTGCTGTTTTTGTAGTTTCCCTGCGCAAAGAGACTGAAGCGTATGCATCAAAATGCTGAGGAAAGGTAGAAACTGCGGAGGAACCAGCCTTGACATATCCCTAAAAATGTAAGTGTAACAGGCTGAACAGCCTCTGTTTTTAATTTCTGTGTGCTGTAGCCACTTAGGAAGCAGTTTTTACATGTGTTTACCAAGTGTGCTGCCTACATGCTGGTTGGAAGATCAACAGTTAGCAATAGGGACATACTGAATTATTCACAAATAGTATTCCTCGCTCATTTAAAAGAAATGGGGCTGGCATCTGTCAACCAACCATCTTACATCCGTTCTGAAATACGAGCAGCAGTGCACCTCCTGGCACACTGCTGCCTCAACAAGTGCGCGTGCTGCCCGCAGTCAGGCTGCCAGATTTAAAGGGCTGTGACTGCTTTAATGTTTGGGGCCCTGGCATCCAGGGAGGACATATGCAATTGGCACATCACTGCTTATCTCTTGGATGCCATTCCACAACTCTGGAACATTGTACTTGCAACAGCAGTGTGAAACAAAGGCGTCTGCACTGTCAGCCTTTTCAGGTCTCTGGGATAAGAGCAGCCTGTGTGTCTCTTTCAGGGTTGCTAGCGCCAGAGGAACGTTGTGCTGCTGGCGACGGGCTGCTGGCAAGGACTGACTTTGTTCCAGGGAGTCTCTTCTAGGTCATGCGTCTCTGCAGTGGAAATGACCTCTCTAAGTTCAGTCCAACAGTGTGTCGCTTGCCATAGTCACAGATTATGTGGCAGGGTGCTTTTGATGTTCTTTGCAAGGAAACATGCGGTGGTTTGGTTTGTTTTCCCTTTTAACTTTTAAGGACCAAGGAAAAAATTACACTGTTACAATTTTATAATAGCACTGGGAAAAGAGCGGTTCAGTGGCATGTGTGTCTCCTGCACATACGACTTGCTTTCTTCCTAGCCTGGTCAACAAACACATATTTTATTATAGCTGAGGTGTAGCCACATTGTTTTCTTTAATTAAGCTTCTGTATTCTGAATTCTGTAGTTTAGAGCTTCATGAAAATGAATTACACAGCTCTGGATAACTTATGATTTCTTCTTTTAAGGCTCACGAAATGACCTCACATCCCTAGAAACTAAAAGCTATGGGTGGTGATTTTTGTGTTGCTCATAAGTGCGGCGTCTCATGTATTCATTTCTACAGTCAGTTAAAGCACTCTTGTGCACAGGGCTGTTGGTGAAACGTGAGGGCTTTGCAGTAACGTTCACAACAGCAGCAATGTTCACAACTTAGAGGTCTGGAGCAAAGTGCATTGCCTCGCACTGTGTTGTCCTTGATACAATGAAGCATGTTTCTCAGTTCTTGTCTCAGCACCCTCTCAACATGCCTCTCTGAGGGTGTGAAAGGAGAGGAGACTCACCTCCTTTCTACCCCTTTTGCCTGAAAAACAATAGTATGCACTTCCCACACAGAGTTCAACCTTGTGCCAAAGGCCAGCAGAAGAACTGCCTGCAGAAAGGTGCAGAGTGTAGCAGCCCGCGGTGCGGGAGTGGATTTCACATGTGGAGACGAGATTGTGGCGGCGCCCAGCTGCTCCATAGCTACATCGAAGACTGAAGCTTCTTGCTCCCTCTCCTTGTTGTGCATCTGTGCAGCTGCCAGACAGCCCTGCCTTTGGCTTTCCATGGGCTGCTGTGGGTTGGGTCTTCTTGGGTGCGAAGTGCTGTGAGGAATCTTGTCTGCTATCGTAGCACACTAGGTACCTGTTCTGAAATGGAGTTCATTTTCAGGCAGAGAAACCATTTCATGAATTGGTAGCTCTTGCTTGAAGGCAAAAACATTAAGTGCCCTTTTTGTAGTCTCAGAGACAGGATCTTGTGGTACTGGGACCACATCAGTGGCAGTTAACGGAGTGATTTCTTCAATTACACCAGTGTATTCCTTAAAATCTTTCTCTGGCTGGGCAGGGGATCCACATGGGCACATTAGTTACTACAAAAACCTAGACATTAAAAAGACCAAAATGGGAACAAAAATGTAAGGTTTAAAGGCACCGTTTGATCCTTTTGTGCGCTGATTCTATATATTTAACATGATAACCTAGCCCTCTAGCTTCTTTGAACCAAAGAGCTTGGGACAACCCTTGAATGGAGCGTGGGAGGTTAATATGTGCTTCAGCGTCCCAGCTACCCCTTCCTGCAGCATGTAGGGTGTGCGAGTTGTGATTGGTGCGTAACTTTGTGAACAGAGTTTAAATTTCAGCAGGTACCAAGTGCATCATGCTAAAGTAAGATATAGCTGTTGCCCACATTTTTCCAAGCAAGAGGGAAGTTTTTCTGGAGAACTGCTGGCTCCAACTGTCCTTCCTCTGGGCATCCAGGTAAGAGATGGGCATTGGCTAACCTGGCGTATTGCACAAATCGGAACATGAGGGAGCAGGGTCTGTAGCAGGAAGGAACACTGTTTGGCAAATATTTTGCGTTTTTATCATTCTGCAGTTCGGCTTAGTGAGAGCTGCTCAGCTAATACAGGATTAGGTCACAAATACCTTTTCCTTCTGGTAAGCACTAGCATGTAGAAACAATCTCACTTGCTTTACTTGGATAACTCCTGCAAGTGATTGCTCACCTGCATTAGCTGTCATGTATTATGCCACAGTAAGCAGGATAATTGTCTGCCACTGTAGGTCACACATACTGCGTAGTCCTCAGGTGCATTGTTGGACTCCAAGATCTGTAACTGAATTATCACAAAAAGTAACAACAGTCCAACATCAAGGAAACCGACAGACTATAGTTTACACTTATAATATATTCCCCTTGTCCTGCTTTACGAATAACATCAAAGAATATTAGAATAGCAATATATTTAGAAATCTAAGGTCAAATCCCAAACTCTGCAAGTCGTCTCACTGTGAGACAGGACTTAAGTTCGTCCATAACTTGCTAGGTATGCTGATTAGTTGCTTTATAGTATCTAAAAGGCTGATACTCTTTATGCATATGGTCCATTTGATTTCTTCTTACTGGCTAAGTTTAAATGGCAAAAGAATAGATTTGATATTTTATTATGTTTAATTTTTTGCTTTCTGGAATTCTTTCTGAGCTATTGGACTGCACTGTGGTATTTGTACTTGAACTGGGTGTCACTTGACTCCTCAGGTCCATGGGAATGAATGGAATACTTTAGGAGTAAGTTGCTATCTGAAAAGTTTAAAGGAAGCAGAATTGGCCCTCAGCCAAATCTTATTTGATTAGTGGACTCTTTAGATAAGATCAATTTGCCATATAAAATTTGGAAAAAACAGAATCCCGAAAAGGAAAATTTGAAACACTTTTCTGTCGTAAATGGCCAGTAATGCATATATCATGTCATCACAATGTTGTGAATAAGATCACTGTATGACACGTTTTGCAGTTTTTTGCCATAACCAAAGGTAAGGACTGTTAAATCCTTTGTTCATAAAAGCATTAGTCCTTATAGGCAGTATATTGAATCTGCCTTTTCAGTCAAGTCAGTGAATTAGTCTATAGATGTTTTTTATTATTGCATGTTCTTATTATACACCTGCTTTACTTGGGCTATGACTGTTTATCTGTATAGTATTTGAACTGTGGGGCTTTGGATCAAAAAATGTTGCTGCTGGAGTCTCTAACAGAGTATGCTAGCTAAGTAATATTGAAAGTGTATATGCCTGTTCAGATTTATAGTCAATATATAGTCTTTTTCTTCCTAGTCATTTATATTGCTCCAGAGAGAGATTGCTAAAGGAGATGAAGGCTACTGTTATATTTCTTTACATCGCGATGATAGCTTGTGCAATTCCAGTAAGTCTTTCTCACAAATCTTCCTTTTGTAAGGGCTGGAGACTTTAGTGGTCCTTCGCATTGATGAGTTATGTGAACGATGAGTTGATGAGTTTAATTCACTGATATGAATTTAACTCACTGATGAATTATATGAATAATGTGATTTGTTTTCTCTGAAAGTAGTGGAGACTTTTTCACTTACTGTTTACTATGCTAAAGGGTCYGCTTCTGGCAGAGGAAGTCTTTCTGTTGTAAGAAGAAATTATTTCTGTAAGCTTCAGTGCTTTGCAGCAAAATGAACTGGCTTTTCTGTTAGTTCCACTGATCCCTTCTTTTCTTTAAATAACCTGAAACACCCACTAATTCCCTCCATCCTTTTTTTTCTCTTCCCCACAGATACATCAAACTGAAGCACGAAATGACAGCATCAATGGAGAACCTGAGGCAAGCTCTACTCCTTTTTGCCCTCCTCCTAATTCTCTTGCCTGCTTTATTTCTTACTCCACAGAAACCAAAAAGTCTTTATCTCTTTCCTCTGTTTCTAAAAGGGATTTTCTGGATGAAAGTGCATGTTTTGTTTTGGATCTCAACCTCTCTGTTATTTAAAGGTGGATTCTCCTATTTCTCAGGCTGTTTAAGCATCACAAGACTCACAATCCCTGTGCTCTAGAAAAATTAATTGAATTGTTACTCTCATAGTCTCTTTTAATTTCCAGAGTTAATTGCTCCTTTCTGACCTGATAGGTTGCTCAGCCCAACCTGAAGGCAAGAATCGTTGCTGACAAGTCTGTGTGCTTACAGTCCCCAGAAGAGCTGGGAGTGGTAACACAGATATAGTCTTGAAAGAACATGACGTGTCCTGTTGGCAGGACAACGTAAGCCTATCGGCCCATTCATCACCTTTGACAATATCTGCCATACATTTAGTCCTCATTAGGCTTAACTGTTATGAATATTACAGTGTTGGGGCAAGGACTCTGTTTGTTTGTGCAAGGCCCAGCACATCTTTGGCATGACCAATATACGGCATAATAAATGCTTGAACTGAACAAATAATTGATCTCTTTGTGCGAGATCAAATTCTTCAATAGCATGCTGAGGTTCTGCTGCTGTCTCCTAGGGAATACATCTCATCACTTTACTGAATAACTAACAGCTGAAAATGATTCCGGCATTAGTTTCATTAAAATAATTGAGTTTTGTTATTAATTCAGCTGAAGGAAATGTGAAATTTCAAGCGCAGGGGCACATATGTTCAGGAAAATTCTTCTATTCATGCCAAATGCAGCAAATAAGGAAGCTAAGGTGAAGCATAGTAATTCTGGGATGGCAGTTCTAACATGACAAAACATGAGAAGTTGGGGAATTGCAAGAAACAGAGGGAGACAGAAAGAGAAAATTGACTTCTGGTCTGACCCTGGGGAGTTATTAGGTTGCATTGCTACAAATGGTCTTTATTTGGAGTATGTTCATTTTGGGGTGTCTAAATATGGCTAGCTTTTTAGGGGTTCTTTTTGTCCCTCTCCCAACCCTCCACCCCAGAGGTGCTGAACACCTAAAGCTTGAGGTTTTTAAGTGGACCTGGCAGAAAATCTGACTGACACTAATTATGAGTTTGTTTCCTGGAACTACTAAACAGGCACCAGGGAAGGGATTTCTCTGCACAAGTGTCAGAGGTCTGCACCGTACAATGTACAGTCTACATCGGAGCTGGTGACACTTCAGAGGAGAGAAACAGATGCTTCACAGATGCAATTTATTTCATCCTAAAATAGACATCTAAAATAGGTCAAATGATTTGTGCCATAAAAACCACTTGTTTTCTCTGACTGTAAAGGAAGCCTAATCATAGACGTCTAAAAGTAGGTTAATGATCCTATCTCCTATAAGGAGACAAAGGAAAAAGGCTCTTCTTTTTGATAAAAATGTATGGCTATACCTTTAGGGGGGGCCCTGTATATCTGTAATTCAGGACTCCAGGACTGAGGTTCCTGTGATTTGTTTTTTTCTTRTGTTTTTTTTTTAGTGAGGAGAAATACTCAAGTTTTAAAGAGCAAGTATAAGTCAAACTTGCACATGATTCCCCACTGTAAAACAAGGATGGTGACTTCCATCTGCTGTATCACACCTTTTGTAACTTGTCGGTTTTCTAGGGAGAAGAGTTAAATCTCCATGCCATTCTTTAAATGTCTAAAACGTTATCGTTAGCCACTGCATTTTTCTGTCATATTAACACTGTTAAGTGCTGATAATACTTACTCAGACTTTAAAGAACAAGAAAAATGCACTTGCTTAGATTCTTTCCAGGTGCATAGGAGACAAAAAAACAAGCTGCTTCTCCCCTTCTGTGTCCACAACTGCTAGTTGCGGTTTATCCACCTAGAATTATCACCAGTTGTGTGTCTCACCAGCTTCCAGTCCTTCATTTATTTAAAAACATTGTGCCTTGGAAGAACCTGCGCACTGGAGTTGCACTGCTCACTGGTGTGGTGGGAGGTGCGACAACAGCTTTTGCAAGGTGGTGCTGCTCACTCAGAGGAGTTTTGTTGTTCATTTAATGGGAATAGGACTGGGCCCATACAAACCATCTAGTGACAGAAAAAAATAGCTAATTTGCAGGATTCGGTACCCCTTTTAAAGAAGCAAAGCAATGTGGTACAGATTTGGTGCTGGTTAATTTGCGAGGCTAATGTGGTACATTCTGGAAAAACTAATATTTTAAAGACAATGGTTTTCCTGTCTGTTCCGAATTTAAAATGTGACACTGCATTTTAGCACCTGTCACTAGTAAGTAGTTGGCAAATGGATTTAGATCTGCACATAAGCTGTGAGCTGGTAGTGCCTGAAAAAAGGAGGGCTCATGTGTTGAGTCCTGATCTGATTCTGATTTTTCTTTCTCTAGTTCTCTAGTCTTTGGGGTTTTGGTGCTGCTGTCAAAACTGACAGTTGTAATCAGAAGAAAAGTGCACTAACAAGATAAATATTATGACACTATTGTGGTTTTTGGTACTGTGCACTGAAGAAAGAGATGGAACCATGCTTTTTTTTGGAAAAATATGAATTTCTTTAGTTTTTGATCCTGAGAGTTCTGAATTGGAGAACAGCTTTTATATGCCTCCATCCATCACCACCTTCTCTGCAGTGCCAGCTTCTATCTTTCTTTTTGGCTTCTCTAATCCCTCCTGCTGTCTGCACTCGTATTCTTTCTTTTTCCTCATGAACATCGTGTAGTCCACTGCAGTCCAAACAAAAAGCTGTATATTTCTGCGTCTTTGTACCAGTCCTGCCAGTCATCTTTCTTCTGATTCAGCTACCTCCTCCTCTGTAGTCTGAGTATGCCATCTTTAGCTTGGCCAGTTTTCTCACTATCTCCCTTACCCTGTTACTTCTCATGTCTGCCATCTCAAAGGACAAAACAACTAATGGGAATAGAAGCAAGGATGGGCAATGATTTTCATACATGGGCGCAATGGAGCTATGTATTATTTCTCAAAGCTGTGAGTCTTAGCCGTGTCCAAGCTACCTATTACTTCTTCTATCATAGGAGCATTCATTGGGTGGATAACCCTCTCCTGATGCTATCTATGAAATATACTGCCTCAGTACATAAAGCAATTGAAATCATGGGTAACAGGGAATTAGTGAGTTGAGTCAAGAGGAAAACAAAGCTCAGTTAAATCACTTCCTACAGCGTTATTTTTTTGGACATAGTTTTCAAAGCTAGTCTATGAATTGTGCCTGATGTTAAATTAAAACAAATTTAGATTCATATTTTTCTAATTGTGGGTTGTGCTTTCCAAAGGAACTTAAGCAAATACACAAATTGCATTTAAATTCTGGTGAGACATTTTGGGGATTTAGGTAGGGATCGACACCTCATTGTGATAGGCAGGTGAGGCATGTCTGCGTTTACTTGCAAGAGCACAGCATGTCTGTGAGCAACAAACGGGCATGGGTGGGGTTGAGGGTGCAGTTTGAGTGTCTAGGTCTGAAAATACAGTGCTGAAAAAGGTAGTGGAAAACCTTACCAGGAAACTTGCTGCAGAAGGAAAAAACAGCAGCAATTGATGGACTTCTTAACTATTTCATGGAAGTTTTGAATGATTCATTTAAAAAACAGTTAAATTCTGTGTCATTAAAAAAATAGCTTTTCTTTACTCGTTCTGAATTTTTGCTGTTTACGTAAAATTTATTTTTTCTGTGTATTCAAACAGTTCTTTCACACATGTTAAGTAACTGTTCATGTACCCCTGCAGAAAGAGGAAAGCAATTATGCCTGTACTTAAATGAAAATCTTCATGTGCTTCAGGTTGTTGGTAGGATGCTTCCCTTGCTTCACATCAAAGATGTGCCCAAGTGCTTCACTGGGATCAGGGTCTTTCTTGACACCTAACCTAAAACAGCTAAGCAACCTGTGCCTGCATTTTACAGCTTCTAACATTTTTTCGCTAGTGTGCTGAATAATGATTAGGAGATATAACAACTGGCACACAGAGTAAAAATGTCTTTTCCAGGTCAAAAAGACATGTCCCCTCTCCTGTGGGGCACTGATGAGAGCAGAGGAAACGTATCTTCCCTGACCCACTCAGCTAAGGCCAATGTTAGGTAGGAAAGGAGTCTGTTTTCCGCTGACAGTGCTGCATATGGCAGATGAGAGTGACTGCTCCATCACTTCTAAAGCACTTCTTTTCTCCTTCTCTTTTTCAGGATATTCCCAGAGCAGCCAGTAGCAATGACAACACTGGGCGCAAGAGCAGTGATAACACGCATGCAATAAATCCCACTACCAGTGATGGAAGTGATAGCACTGTGAAGACAACTCTGATAGCAACAGTAAGGAAGATGATGCCAAAGAGCGCGATAGACACTCTGAGAGCAAGAATGCAGAAGACGGTGCTGGGGATACAGGGAAGAAAAGCCTTGGGGTCAAGAATAACAAAGGTGATGAAAGGGAGAGCAGCAGAGAGGCAGGCTGGAATGCAGAAGGAAACAGCGACAGCGTGAAGGTGAGCAAGAGCCTGTGCCAGTATCCATGTGTGCCTGGCACAACCAGTAACAGGGTTTTCCTCCAACTAGCAACAAATTCACAGATCTGATAAAAGCGACTATTTGCCACTTTTTGACAATAGTACCAAGGACCTTGAAAATACTTTCTTGGCAGGGCAGCAAATGAAAACCATTTAAGATGGCCATAAACTCAATGAAATCCATGAAAATATTTCCAATTCACTTCAGTGGATTTGGGTTCAAGACCAAAAACTGGTGTTGACTTGACTTCAACAGTCAGGGCAGGTTTATTTCTGATTATGACAAAGCACAGCCACAACAAAATTTGACCATCTCATCAATTTTAGAAGGCTGTATTAGTTACTTGCCATTTTTTACCACTAGAGGTCAGTCAGAAAAATTCACAGGTACCCTCATGTTGTGTGCTGTTATGGAAAGATTAAAGGAGAAGACTCAAGGGCTGGGAATCCCATGATTTCAATAGCTTTGGACCAAGTTCCAAAACCCTACTATACACCAAATTGCTGTGTCAGAAAGACAGGTGATAAAGGTGACAAGTGATCTGCAGAGAAGCCAGGAAAGGTGAGAACAGAAGGACTTTGCAAAGTGAGTGGCAGCCTGTCAGCCAGGGCAGCCTGCGGGAGCCTTGCTGCATGCTTTCCCAGCCTGCGTCCGTCCTGCCTGTGCGGGGGCAAACTTTATTTTATAACCTGCGCGCTAAAGATTTTGTTAACCTAGCCCATTTGCTCTCAGACTGCAAATTGACCCCAGTTTCGTTGTGTTAGAGACCTTTCTAGAAAGGTTTTGGGGGACAGACCTTGGTCTTTCAGCTCAGGACTACTAAAGTTAATTATTTTACCCTAGTGGACAGGGGACCAGGCACTGCAGAGTCCTGTCTGTAGTTTAAAATTCCAGTTTTGGGAAAACGCATGTTTTTAGACCCCAAAGAGTATGGTGCCCACCATGCTGAGGGTGTCAAACCTCAGCACGTTGAGATGATGCATGCCCTTTTTTTGCAACCCTTCTCTTCCCAAATGAAAAACAGCAGGATTTTGATTGCTACCCAGAGGGGGAGGGATCCATGTTGGTCTTACATGTATAGAGACCTGGAAAATGGCCTCCACCTGATGTCATCCTGAGTAGGAGTGCAAAACTGGGCCGGTAAAAATAGCCGATCTCTAAGCAGCAATTCTCTTTCCTTGTACCTCGCCTATATAAACCATATTTCAAAGGTTTCTCTCATCGTTTAAGCAGCCCTACACTGTAGGTGCTCACCGATGTTTTATCCTTGGCTTTGGATCCAAGCAGGGTCCAGGGAGCGTGTGCTGTTTGGTGGCCTGGTTTCCTGAGTGCTGCAGGCAGTCGGGGGTGAGGGAGGCATCTTTTGCAGCCCTTCTCCCCAACAGCGAGCAAACTGGAGGTGGCAACTGCTGCATGATCTGATACGACTGTAGTAAATGACCTTCTGAAGGTATCCGGGGCTAACTGGCTGCGTTATAAAAAGGATGGGTACATGGTGTATTTTCAGATGGGCAAAACTTGGTGTTTATCCCTTTCTCAAACAGCGACATTTTGACAAAGGCAACATGAGGTCTTTGGAGGCTGAGTTAAATGCAGGTTCAATTTAAAAAAAAAACAAAACACATTGTAATTGTTTAAGGCACCTAAAAAAAGATTTGTAACGTGAACTCGTATCTGGCAAAGGACAGGGGTATAATTTTGTCCCAGGTTGCAAGGAAAATACATCCCACAGTATCTACAGCAATAGTCAGATAAGAAAGAAGAGGGAAAGTAACTGCCGAAGATGCGCATTTGACAGCAAATGGTTTGATCAAGTGCTTGTTGAACCCCAGGGGAGTTCTTCTGCCCACTGCAGTGGGCTTTAGGGAGACCAGTGGAATAGCAAGCAAAGTCATGGGTGCCACCCTGGATGGAGGTAGGGGGACAGAGGAAGGAGAAAAACAGCGAGAAAGCAGAAGACAGCAAGGAAAAAATGAGGTAGCATGAAAGCAATGAACTGATGGATCAAAGAGCGGGTACAGGATGGATATGAGAAGATACAAAAATAAGGATTCAAGGCATTGTATGTGAGAGACCAGAATTAAAGAAAATATGTATAATGATAAGAGGGAGGCAGCAAGACACAAGGGTTTTTGTGTATGAGAAGAACTGATATGAGCAGGCAGTAATGTTTATCAGCAGAATGTGTCTAACCCATTTGTGGTGCTCTGTACATCAGCATACCTAACGTTTGTTAATGATTGATCCCCATACGGCCCTTGTTAGGTAGGTGAATATTGTCACCTCACTATTAATAATATGTCCTTAACACCAGCATGACATCAAGCATCTTGTTTTCCAAGCAGCTTTACAGAGCCTTTGTGTCGCAGCAAAGGGGATGCTTTATGGAAGCAGTGATCCTTAAGGACTCATCCCCTCGAAGCGTGGAGGCCAGAGACACTGCTAAAATCCAAATCCCAGAAGGTTTTTTGATTTCCAGGTCCCTCTCAGGCTACATGAGCATGAAAGAGTAGAAAGGTGACTCCTCTTTGGAGCTGGTTGCTTGTTCAGAGGCCTTTCCTTTAGCGAGGTACGTAGAGCACTGAGAGGGTCAGGGCATTCCTGCGCCTTCACTCTCCTTGGCATTTCCAGCTGACCTTGCACTCATGTTTGCACCTGTGTTCCTGCATTAAGGGGATGTTGTGAGTGTTATGAGTTTACATGGACTCAAGGGAGACTCCAAGGTCGCGGAAGAACTCACTCACCACCGAGATATAGTGCGACTTACAGAAACTTGAGTAAAAGTAARCTTGAGGATTAAACTATGGCTCTATTAGCTGTAGTTTATTTTAATTTGCCTTGGGTTTTGCAGCGTGACGTAGTGCTGTGAGCCGTGTGGGTGTGGGGCACAAGCCGGGTTTGAAGGGCTTTCCCGCTGGCCTGACAAAGAGCTTCCACAGCTCTTTCCCTGGAGCAGGCCCTGGCATCAGCCGCAGTATGAAGGCCTCTTTCTTCTGCCCAGGGAAACAAAAATACCTTCTTCCGGTGAGAGGGGGAAGTGCAAATGCTCATCAAAGAGCAGGAATGCCCAGTGCACACTGCTGAAATTATTTGTGCTTTTCCCCCTGATAAAACACACGTAGTCATCTTCCTCTTCCGCTCACCACTTGTGAATGAAGCATAATGAAACCGTGGTCAGCAGCTCAGGCTGGGTTATTTACATTGGGCCTGCTGCAGGATTTCCCCTCGAGGTATAACAGTATTCGTCACCTACAGCTTGTCCGTGGGGAGAAGAGCGAGGCTATCTCAGGGGAGCATGCAGAAAGGCTCTTTTTTAAAAGAAAAACTTGCAGAATGGTGACGTGTAGCCCACTTCAAAACAAAGTACTTGCATATTCAGTGTGTTTTTGTTAGCAAAATGGGGTGTGTTGCTGGCATGGCGGATTTAGCAATGGCCAAATAAAGGCAAGGAAGTTGTCGTCCTCAAGGACAGGGACAGAGGGAGGTGCTTTTCTCATAGCACTGCCCTTGTCGTCAGAGAGGGAAAGCACCAGAGCATATGGCAGGTGTGTGCTGGTACTGTTATACATTATGTATATGGAGATGTGCAGGAGTACTTTATCAGTGTGTGTGCCTGTACATATATGCRTGTGTATCTGCACAGGTACGTGTTTGCAAATACGTGGTTTTCAGGTATATGGAGCTGATCTTCAGTTAACCCCCTTTGAAAATAACTTTCCTTGAAAACACATCTCCAGCTGAAGTGCCTGTTCAGATGGCCTGCACAAAATCAAGGGCAAGTGGGCACTACTGGGGAGAAGGATGTGTGCTAAGTGTGTGTGTGTGTGTGTGTATATATATATATATATATATATACACGTCTATATAATTTGTACACTAAAAGATAGAGAAGTCCATATTAGTGTATATGTAAAAAGTAGGCATGCACATCTGTGTATACCATATAGGCATATTCATGCCTATACACATGTGCATATGTTGATGCCTGTGTTTTCCAGAGCAGAGGTTTCATCCTTTGGAAAGCACTTGGACGAAGCACCGGGGGTGGCGAGATGTAGCGTGATTCCCTGTCGTGTTGTGCGATTGGTGCGTTTATCTGTGTATACTTACTTGTTTAGTATTTTCTTGCTCTCTCCGCATGCGCGTGTGTGCATACGTGCACACAAAAATAGGTATGTCCTCATTCTGCAGCACCRAGTTTTGTGTCCCTGCCCAGAGGCACAAAGGAGGGCTGCGTCCCAGCCAGGAACGTGTCCCGTCGTCCGCCCCACGCTGGGCGTCTCAAACGCCGAGGGAGGAGCGCGGGAGCCYCAGGCCACTGGGCAGCTGCCTGTGTCTGTGCTGGCAGCCCCCCTGGCCTCTTGCATCTTTTGGGCTAAAATCCTGTTCCCTTTGATGACTGTTCCTGGGGGTCTGGTCTGTTCTGCTGCTGGCAAACCCCTGTTGGTGCCCGGCATGGGACCCTCCATCACCAGATTTAGGGAATGGAGTGATAGCACCTGCGGTGGTGAGCAAAAGGGGCCAGTGCTCGTAGGTGTATGCAAGCGCTTGCCTACAGTTCTGGGGGCAAGCGTGAGCTGCGACTCAAAATATACATTAACAGGAAGCTGTCCCCAGCCTGGCTGTGACCCGGGTCCGGCACTTGGTGTGGGTGACGCTGTAATTGTTTATGTGCGTAAAAGTGGGAGGTATGTGAATGGAATAAATTTAGCAATCCAAATAAAGAGCTAGCAGAATCCCTCATTAAATGTGAACCTGTCTAGTCATTTTGGAACCACAAGGAGCTTTTTTTAGGGGAAACACGCCAGCGGAGGCTAGCGGAAGTGTGGGAGGCCGGGTTCCCGGCGCCGCCTCCGCACATGGCAGTGCTTCCCGCCTGTGCCATTGGCTGCCCGGAGCCCGGGCCCCAGCGAGGCAGCGGTTAAATGCCTGCCCGCCGGCCCCAGGGCACACAGCCTGAGGCACCTAGCACCGGGGTCAGCTGGCCCCCACCACCAGCGCTGAGCGCCCGAGGCAAAGCTGGCTTCAGCTACACTTCAAGGTAAGGATTTTGATTTCCTTGGATTATTTTTGGGTTTGGATTCTTTGCGATTTATGGAAGGGAGTAGGAGAGACTCTTGTAAATCAAGATTTCAATGTTGCTTCCTAAGGCAAAAAATCAGCTCAGCTCTCTGCTCCTTTTTCGAAGAATTTTGCAATGAATTACGGGTACCTGGTAACACACAGAGCAGTTAACTTGTCACAGGGAGCTGTGGTGCTAGGCTGTTTGCTTAAGGGGCTCTGTAAAATGAGACAGAGAAATGCCCTGAGGTAGGAAAAAAAACCTCTGGTGCTTCTGCACCCGGGCACAGTGGTCCTGACTGGGGCTGTCAGTCAGCRTCCTGTCGCCCAGCTCATGGAGCCAAATATTTCAGCTCCAGCACAGTGTCTGCCAGGGTGACAGATACCGCCCGCTGCACACGGCAGAAGTTAAGGTGTTTTTTTTCACCTTTTGCAGTAGTAACTGCTGGAATTTCTGAAATTTGGCATGCTGTCATTACTTCTGTCCCGCAGTGTTGTTTGCTGTGCCATCAAAGTGATGCAGCGCTGCTGGAGTTAGGGCTCTGCACACCGTTGTCTTCCTCTGCTGTTTCACTTTCAGGCAGCAGGATGCTTTACGGTGCCTCAGGTGGAAGATATAATTCTGTATCCCGGGGTCTTGTGGCGCTGCGTGTTTGCGGCACCAGCTCTAATCCCTGGTGCTGAGCTTAGCTGGGTTGCAGATGTCGTTGCTGTGGGAATGGTAAATTCTGAGGAGTTTTCCCATTCCTTGACAAAGTTTAAAAAGAATCTGCAAGAGCATTTTCAAGTATTTCAAACTCCTAATCAAAGGAAAGTTAATGCGTAAGAGATCCTGGGAGCCAAGGTAAGGGCATAAGCAGAAATCCTCGACTCCTCTGAAGGCGTCTCAGGTTGGGCACTGAGTGCTGAGGCAGCCAAGGTTACGTCAGTTAGAAAAGCTTTGCTGTGTGCTTTAGGTACCGTGATGCTTTGTGAGGCTGAATTGTACCTAGGGGCCTGTATAAATACTTTGCTCTAACGTATCCACTTCATTGCAGCTCCAGGGACTATAATCGACATGAAGACTGTTTTCTTGATGATCTTCCTCTGGGCTTTAGCCTACACTCACCCTGTAAGTATCCATTACAGAAATATTCAACCCCAGCCCTCAGCATTTTAACATAATTGAGACACCCTGTACAACTTCTGTTCATTCATAAGATGTTTCCTCGATGTGTTTAGGTCCCCAACCACATGTCTGCTCATCCCAGGAGCTCTGCAGAGCGGGAGGTAAGCCAATTACCTGCAGTTTTTCAGCTGGAAATAGCCTGTAAAGCAATCTGTGTCAACCACAGCGAATGGTACTCAGAAGAGTCACTTAAGTGAAGAGCTGCCACTTCTGTGGGTCTTTGAGCTGTACCCATTTATCCAGAGTCTTTTGCAGTTAGAATGGTTTCAGCTAATTTTACAAGCATGCATAGACCTCCGTCCCTCCAATAGCGGAGGTTATTGCCAACCGATAAATGTGTGCCCACAGCTGTGCGCCATCCAGTAACTTGTTCCTTGAGGAGCTGTACTTACCCTGAGCCTGCTCGAGTTTGAAGCTCTGCCAGTTTGACTAAATCGCCCTCCTTTACTGCCGGAATAGAGAGCGCTCCCTTGCAGTCGCGGCAGTGCAAGGCACAGAGCAGTTCAGCTGCTTCTGTGGATTTGAAGTGTTACAGCCTTCATGCTGGTATTTCTTCCTGCTGCAGGGCTAAATGGGACCTTTCTGGTCCTGAAGAGGATGAAGTCTCCCTGTATATAGCCTCAATTCTTCTGACACATTACACTGTGTTGGTCCTAAATAATGGAACTTCTGTGCTCCAAACCACCATAGCTTGGGACTTTTCAGAGTTCAAAGTCGTCTTATGCTTTTGCATATCTCTACAGTGACATTTAAGATTACAGTCCTAAATAATATCTGGCCATAATTAAGCATGATTGTTCATTTTTAATGTATTTATTCATCTGAGGGTAATAATAACATTCTTTAGTTTTATCCAACAAAATTTGTTTCTGTAGAAAAAATTTACAGAACTGTTTCAAAGTGCATGGGCTAAAAAGTCAAAAAATGCATTGGTGCCTATATCTTTTTCAACCTAGTAAAGGCTGCAAAATAAAATCGGTTACTTTTTTTAGTGATTTCTTTTCTTGCATCACCAAAACCAACAGAACTGTTGAGTCAGGAGCAATTAAAAAGGCCTTCAGTGCTTACATGACTTAGGAGCCATGTGTTGTCTTACAGTAGTATCAGTAAATGTGCACTAACATTTAGTAAACCAAAAATACTTTACAATGTTTTGCATCCAGGACACAGCAAGCGAAGAACATATGAATGAGCTGGCTGGCTTGGATGATGAGGATGAGAGAAGCCCTTATGCCAGTAGAGAAAGGGGAGAGATGGACATTGCAGGGGACTCTGATGATCCAGATCCTGCAGATGGAAATGACGTCGATGAAGAGATCGCCGAGCACAACGGTGGTGCTGAGAGAATCAGAATTAGGGAGGCTCAGCATAAGAACTGGGTCGATCACGAGGACGCTAGCGACCTGGATGAGGTAGAAGACCAACATGAGAATAGCCTTGGCCAACACCCGGATGAGAAGCATTTCCTGGTGAGTGTCCTGAGCTCTTCTCTATTGAGACCACGTGTTTGAAAGATAGAACTCTTGTTCTGCCAGTTGTCTGCCAGGAAAATGTCTTAAGCAGTAAATGTGCAGTTCCATTACAGATATAGCACAGACCATTCATTTTAAGGCAGTATTTTCTTACTGAATCAGGTGCTGTTTTCAGCTAAGGACTGTGAGAGAGGGAACGAGATTTTGCTTACTTGCATCATATTAAGCCTTACTTATCAAACCCAATGGAATGATTTGCTATAAATACCCGCAGTGAGATTTAACTCATCATAAATACAAAAGTGTAAGAATCTGACCCTAAATCTTATCTCACTTCAGTGAATGGAGTTCTTGAACTGAAAACTTGAACTGGACTTTGGATTGAAAGTGAGGATTTTGATAATTATATGGCAATTCAAAAATAATAGAATTCCTGACCTGCTTTGAGATAATCTGTGGCACACGTGGTCCTCCATTCATACTAAATGTATCTAATGTAATGTATCCGATTAGATCAGTGAGCTTTTAGGGAATATATTTCATGATTTCTGAAGTAACAAAAGGAGTAATGTGACCATAACCATTCTGTTTGATGGTAACAACTTTTATCTGTTAGGTTTGCATCTTAATGGATCCTGGGCCAAATTATTTCCAAAGCTGTGTTTCTTCAGTGCTGCAGGTTTTTCTGGACTGGTGCTGGCACAAGTCAGAGTAATGCTTAGCATGCATAGTGAAGAATACTGATAGTGCCTGTGAAATACAAACCTTTGCAGTAATTTTGGTTTGTCACATCTACAGGAGGAGGATGTGCATAATGCTGATAATGGTGACAAGGGAGAGCGCTATGGCACCGCAAGCCATGGGTCCGAAAACTACAACGTTGGAGGCAACGGGCTTCTCTACAGACCCGCTGGACTCTTCCCCAGAGGGGGCTACAGGGAGAGAAGTGACTTGGTGGATGAGGAGGATGACAGTGGAGATGATACTTTTGATGAGAACAACGAGGGAGAGGAGAGGGGCGAAGGCCCTACTTACACCATTCGCCCTAATGAAGCAGGTGAACACGACACATTTGGTGACAATGACCAAAATGGTGACCACAGGGATACTGTTATGGGCAGAAAACAACATGGCAGCAGCAGCAGCAGCAGTGAAAGCAGAAGCCTGGATCACAGGGAATACAAAAACTACATTGCCAGCAGGTATGGCCAAACCTACAGAAGGGGAGGCGACAGCGACAGCAGCAGCCAGGAGGAGAGGTATGATTTTGACAGTGAAGAAATGCAGGGCGATGACCCATCCATCTTTGATAGTTTCGGCAGCAACTCCAAAGGGTTCCGCGCCACCTTTCGTTCCAAAGAGAGCAGCCAGGAAAGCAGCCAGGAGGCAGGCAAGGCTGTGCTGAAGGTCAGCGATCAATCAGAGGAAGAGTCCCGCAGCGAAGAGCTCCCTGATGGGCCTGACAATTCAGAAGAGGATGACAGCCTGCAACATGACGACAGCAAGTCTGTGGAAGCGGGAGATGCCGACTCCAGAGAAGATAGCCAGTCTGTAGAAGACAAGAGTGAGTCTGAAGAGCAGACCAGTCAATCAAAGGAAAACAGTGCTGACAAATCCAGGGAAGATGTGGACAGCAAATCCAGGGAGGAACCTGCCAGCCAGTCAGATGAAGAGAGTAGGGAATCACAGGAAGAAAACTCCAAAGAAGTGCTCAGCAAATCAGATGAACGCAGTGGTAGCAAGTCTGAAGAGGGACAGGAAGACAGAGAGTCGGCTGAGGACAACAGCAAGCCATCTGGGCTTGACAGTGAATCCGCAGAAGACGAGGGGGATCAGAGCGAATCCAGAGAGAAGAGTAAATCCACTGAGGACAGCTTGGAATCAGAAGAGGACAGGAATGACTCCATCCCTGATGAGGACTTACCATCTCGCAGCAAGTCAGCTGAGAGCCAAAGCTCATCCCACGAGAGTGACAGCAGTGAAGAGGGCCCCACCACCGATTCCCACGACAGTGAAGATGTGCCGGGCGAAGACAGCACATCTGTTGAGAGCGATAGCAGTGACTCCACAGAAGAGGAACACAGTCACTCTGCAGAAGAGAACAGTCACTCGAGGGAGGATGCCACAAATGAGTCCGCCAGCCATGGAGACAACAGCTTACCGAGGAGCCTGGAGAGCGAGAACCGGAAACGAAGGCTCCATGCCTATCACAACAAACACATTGGCGATTATGATGACAATGACTGCCAGGATGGGTATTAAAACACGCCCTACAAACTCATCTCTCCTGGACTTCTTTCTGGAGGGAGGAATAGTTTAATTTATTTCCTACATAGACAGGTTGAATTCTTCCTGAGAATATGCTGTGGACAAAATGGACAGGGCTCATAGGGGCTGACTGTTTCAACCAGAGCTTGCTGAATGTGAAGTGAAATGAAAGGTGGCACCGAACAAATGAAAACACTAAAACTAAGAAAGAAAATGGTTTACGGTATCACACTGAATTAATACACACCAGGAACAAAGCAGAATTAGCTAATAGCTAATTAGGTGCAAATGCAAATGAGATCAGACCTTACTGAGAGAGGGTGAGGACGGCATGCCAGCAGGTTGATTCTGCCTCTATCTCTTCCATCATTTCTGGGAGCGTTGCTGAGAGCTGTGCCTGGATACGCAGGAGAGGACGGTTCCCTACGATCACTGCTTGTATTTACCACTTCCTTAAAATCCTTTGCCTAGATCCCAAAGGGAACTTTAAATTAACTCCGTGTACTGCACATAAAAAGGAAAGCTGCAGCCAATATATGCACAGTGCATGTTGGCTCGGCATGCATTACACAGTGTATGAAGTACCACTTCAGTATGAGATGTATGTAATATTTTGTAATAAATGTACAGAAAACATTATATTGTATCCTTTTGCATTGATACCACTTGTATTTCAAAGTTAAAATTAAATAATCCTGTTTATTTCCTTAATTAATATTAAAAACATCAGACTAAATAGTCACGATTCAGGATTTTATTATTATTCTGACCTGGCAGTGTCAAGTGTTGTGATTTGGGGCTCAAACTTCAGTGAGCAGGAAATAAATCCCAGGCTATTTCCAAGTGGAGAACTGAACACTTGCAATCCAGAGGTGTCATGCGTTGCCTTTGAAACACAGGCCTCTGAGGAGACAGCCCGCGTGCTGGTTTTCACTAGGTCATGCCAAAAACACACGCACACATAGACCCACAGCAGCCCCGAGGCACTGCTTAGCACTCCTGCGGGCCCGGCCCAGGCTGGGGGGCCGCCAGCAGCATGGCAGGGCTGTGGTTGGGCGCCCGCGGCTGGCCCGTGCCTCTCGGCAGCGATAGCGAGGAGCTGGGGCAGCAGCTCCTGGGTGATGCATGAGGTGCCACGGACAGCAGGTGAGTGCAAGGGCCTGGGGACCTGGGTGAAGAGCTGCTAAAATTACAGCCCAGCGCCTCAATCCACCTTTTAATGTGACTCAAAGATAAAAGCTGATGCCAGACCATACTTTGCAGACAGCGTGGTCATGGCCCTCGGAGCCCTGGGTTCCACCTCCTGCTCCAATTGCCCTCACCCCGTGCATGGACGGGGAGCCCTGGGGCCACAGCAGCAAAGAGGGCCCAGGCAGCACGGGGAAAGGCTTTAGGGGGATGAAACCTTGGCAAGAGCCACTCGCCATGACACCTGGACCCCAAGCACCCCCGCCGYGAGGTCTCCGACAGCGGAGATGCAGGCGCCTGCAGCACAGCAGGAGCATGTGGGTGAGCAGGGCATAAGGGGAGAGGGTGGCGTTAAGGGACCCGGTAGCCTCTCGCAGTCCATGGAGGAGGACGAGGACTAAGTATACGGGTGAGGTACATTAGTGGTATTTGTGGGCTATTTTGGCTTTTCTAAGAAATGCCTTTTCTTCTCTTGTGCGCTGTATTTTGGGCTCTGGGAGAGGTTGGTTGTGATGGAGGATGTGCTGCTCCACGGGGAGCTCAGAGGGGCCCATTCAGCATCCCCAGTTGTTGGTGTCGCAAAGAAAATGTGTCTTTGGACGCATTTGACATGACTGATGCATTTTGCCATCAGGCTCTGCCAAAATCATTACAGAGACCTTAGGAGTGTCTTGGGGATCGTGGCCAGATAGATCCATTGATAAAGACTCTTTTACTTCACATGCTTTTTTTTCTTACAACAAGTAAATGACACAGTATTTGTTTTAAAAAAAAACCCAAAACATCTAAACCCTTCTTATTTGTTCATCTTTATATGGCAAAATATACAGAATAAACATGAGTATTTATGTAAAACCAAGGAACACCTAGGCTTTTGCTTAGCTGTACATTTTTGCAACGTGGAATTGAAGCTCCTTAGTGGATATTCTTAAACTCAGCAGGTAGGTGCTGACTGGAACGTGTRTGTTTTAAGTTTCTTTGGGGGCGGTGGTGTAATTGCTGGGCATTGCAATGCAGCTATCAATTAAAGAACCAGAAAAGAAGCTAGATAATTTTTCACTGCTTATAGCAAAACTACACTTAATTTGTAGGCACAGGCACCCCGTCCACCACTGCAAAAGCTCTGAGCTGAACAGCTCTTGGTTTTAGAGGAATTTACTTTTTGTTCCTGTCCTGAGCAAGCTTTCACTATTTCTGTATGTCAGCTCCACAACGTGCCTCTTCCTGGAAGGGGCTGGTGGCTGCTGCCAAGACATCGCGCTGCGGTGGTGGTCTGGGTCACTGCAAGGGCAATAGGCGCCCGGCCGCAGCCACTTTGCAGCCCCTTCTGTTTGGATGTCCTGTGTTAGTTGCATGAAGGCTGGGGGATGTTGGGGATAAAAGTCAGCAAATACAAGCTTGACTGCAGCCCCAATATGTGAAAAGGGCCAGGCGAATACCATCACTGTGGTTAAAAATTGCAGTAATAACGTTTTTGCTCTCTTTCCTGTGTGGTGATTTCAGGGTAGGATATGGTGCTGTGAATTCTCACGTGTCCAGCAAGTGGTGCTGCTGCTCAGGTCAACGACGTACTTCTGACGCTGGATTTTACTCTGGATCTGGTAGGCAATCAAAGGTAATGCTGGAAGGAAACAAATTGCACAGGGACGGGGAGATTCCTCCTTTCGGGAACCTCCTTGAAAGCCAGCAGCAACGCCAAAAGCCCTGCAGCGAGCCCGCAGCAATGCCAAAAGGGCTGTGGTGAGGCCGGGCTGGCCGTGCAGGGACGTGGGATGGGGCCCAGGTGCTGGGCGCGCGCAGGCTGCCGAGAGAAACAGTGCTCGCTAGAGGAGCAGCACTAAACACCCGTCTCGAAACCCAGGGTATTTCCCCAGCCGGACGCAGGGCGTTTTCTCTCCACTGCAGCTATTGCTGTCAGCTCCCGGCACCCCTGCCCGGCCGTGGGGAGGAGGCTGCCCGGAAAAGTGACCTTTCTCCGGCTACTCCCCAAATCCAGCTGGGTCCAGCTCTCCCTGCTGACGGCTGGTTTCAGGAGGGCGGCTTCCCACGAGGCTGTTCCTCACCCGCGTCATGCAGAAGGAAATGCGTTTGCCCTTTCTGGAGAAAAGTCTCCAGCGTCACCAGGGCAGGCAGGGAGGGAGCCGCTGGCGTGAGCCCCGGCTCACCCCGGACCGGTGGCAAAACCCAGCYCCCAGCTTCAGCCTCCTCCCCAAACCTGGTGCCGGGTGCTGCGTGGTGCCTCCTTTCGGCCACCTGCTTTGCCTCCCACCAAATTTCAGAGGCCCTTTTCTATAAAATGGTCAGGGTCCACCCAAAGGCTTGTTCTCCTTGTCCAAGGGGTGGCCGGGCCGTTTCGGGACGCCACCGTTGCATGATGCTTATTGGTGTTAGCAGAGCCAGCAGTGCAAAGCAGGGCTTTTTTTGGGGGGAGTCCCATGGAGGATTGGGAGTGCCCCCAGCAGCTCGCACCGGTGCCAACCTGAGGACGCTTGGTGGCGACCTGCAGCGTCGACCCGCTGGAGCAGCACCCCACGGGAGGAGGTTTTGGGTGGCCAGAAATAGCGTGGTCGAAAGGCAAGGATTTTGAGCAGTTTTGGCAGCATCCCCTCTGTTTACTTTTGTGGGACGTAGCTCTCCTGGGTGGGCACCCGAAGGGAGAGCTCCTGGGGTTTTTGCGCCTGTGCTGTTTGACGCGAAGGCAAAGCAGCTGGAAACGTCAGCCCTGGGCTCTGCTTTCATTAGAGGTGTTTCTCCATTACGTTTCAGCCTGACCGCATGAGGAATGATGGAGGTTCCCCTTGMCTGATGAGTTAGGCAGGAGGGAAAAATGCCTGTGTCAGTGTATGAGTTTTTCCTGTCTATTTGCATTACCTTTCTTTCTTACCTTGGGGGTGCAATCTGGAGTCAAAGGCAGTGATTTAGCTAGGAGTCAGTAGCTGGGATTTAAAGAGCTGCAGCCGTGCTGCCAAAACCCAAAAGGCCCGGAGGACTTTCTCTTGGCCACCTTTTTCCTTTGGCGAAACGAGGGTATGTGCAGGACAAGCAGTTTGGTCTGAGGTTTCTCTTTTTCCCCCAATGATTTCTGTGCCGGGAAATTACTGCCGGCGAAAACGTGCAGTGAGGCTGAGCAAATCCAGCTTGTGTGTGTTTGTCCTTCCCACTGAGAGGCAACAAATCCGGAGATACAAACTTTGTCATAAATCTAAACAAAAGAAACTTCTAAACCATGGGAAAACAATCTCAGAACTTAGTAAAMCCCCCAAATATTATAAGCATTTCAAAAGAAATTGTTCTTTCAGCTCCCTTTAGTGCTATACACYTAAATGMCTCTGTATACCTATAGTGTCCATCCTCCCGGTCTGCAGCGATGTGCTATGACTTTTGCTGGCCCATGCTGGTGCCCACGGTAATCAGGCACCGTCAGACTAAATGTGAAGTGAAAGCTTTATAATTAACGGAGATAGTGTGATAAATTTACTGCATCCCATAACTTAATGGGAAGACTTGAAAGCTACAGAGGGGCTAAGTGGTTCGAAATTCGTGCTTTCATGTTTTAGCACCCGCTAATACAAAGCTGGAAAGAAGTGCCTTTTTATTTTAGCAGTAGGCACCGGGTTTCTGTTGAACAGGAGCAGAGTCTGAAACTGCATGGAGACAAAACCAGTCCTCTCCCATTGGAAACCTGATTCAGTTTCAGCCGCAAAGCAAAAAATAGATTCACTACAGTCTGAATACTTTCAAAACCTTCTTTTTTTCCAAAGATAAAATGGTTACTTGAAGTTTAAAGTGCTTACTGTGCACTTAAGCATATAATTATCTGTTTACGTCCATCTATGTATATAAACATATAATGCATAATAACCAATTTTCCAAAGTCAGTTCCAGCTCAGCAATTTCCCGCTGGTGTCCGCGGATCTCCTTGTCTGTGCTGCAAGTTGCAACGTCCCCCCCAGGCTCCCACCTGGCCAGGGACTTGGGTGCTATTTGTGATCTGCTTTTTGCAAAATGCGCAGGTAAAACTGATTCCCTTTACCTGATTTCTTGCCCCCCCCCCAAACCCCTGCAAATTAAATGGCGTGATTATTTGTAGTGCAGCTATGTATCAAAAATGTGCACTAATGGTTTACGTTGGCGCATTTTAGCTGAGATGTGGCCCTTGGCTCCCCCAGCGCAGAAGCGTTTCGCTTCGTTTTTCATGGTGTTTCCTATTTTGAAATGGCTTCGCGAGCAGGTAGTTTCCCAGCCTAAGTGAGGAAGTTGGGTTTTGCTAAGGTGCAGCAGCAGCGAGCTGGGGCCAGCGGCAGGGCCCCTGGGTACGGTAGAAGAAATGGGGCTGTCGCCTGTACGAAAAAGCACAGTTGCACCAAGCACACCGGTCTCTCCCCGACCTTCACGAGTACGCTTCTGTTTTTGTTTTCTTTACTTATTTTTGGAGCTGAGGTTTCTTTCCAGAATAGCTGCACAGCATGGAAATAGGGCAGCAGAAGGCGGAGGGTGCCTGAAGGCTGTCACATCGCCGACCACAGCCCGGGCACAGCCAGGGATGCTTCTCTTCTCATTTACTGCCCTGCAAAAATAATAATTAAAATTGAACATAGCAACCAGGTCAATGTGTGCCAAAAAGGGACACTCTGACCGTCAGGTCTTAGAAAACGCAGGCAATTAAAATAAAAACGGACCCTGTCACTGTGCCTGGCCAGGCTAGTAATTCTGGGCACAAACCCACCCATTTTTAGTGCTGACAACCAATTTTAACCACCTTGCAGGCATCGGGCCCCGGGGAAAAGAGCTCGCGCTAAAATAAAGCCTCCCGCCGCCACATGTTGTCGCGGGCTCACGCCGGTGGCACCGCGGGGCCAAGCCGCCCCTCGCCGGCCACGTGCTGCCGGCGCCGCAAAGCCAGGGTTTGGTAGGATCCGGTACCTGCTGCGCGCAGGTTGGGATGCGAGTCGTTTCTCCTCCGGACACCAAGGCTGCAATTAGGCCAATTCTCCTCCTTCATCGGACGCGCTCGGCAGGGAGGCGCGCTCGCCCCGGGCCCTTTGAAACGGGGACACGCTAGCGTTTGACGCGACGAATACGCCCGGCGGCGCCGAGTCACCTTTCTCTTGCAGCGTGTGGTTTCTGCCCTCCGCTTTTGCTCATTTTCCAGCTGGGGCTCCCGCTYGGTGCCTCGCTTCGGTGCCGTGCTTGGGGAGGCGTTTCTGCTGCTGGGTTTTTGACGCGGGGGAGCCGAGCTCGGGGCCCTTCGGCTTGTCATTTTTTCCTGTCCGGAGACACGTGGTGCCGCAAGGCCTGGCTGCTGTCTGCTGGCCCTCACCCGGCTCGGCCTTCCCTTGCTTTYGTGGGCCAGAAGCTAAACATAGGTCCCGGCCGTGCCAGCACTTTTTAGGGATCTTGGGCGAAATGTGCATTTGGAGAGGTAGGCTGCTTTTTTTAAAAGCCTAGAGCAGCAGCCCTTTAATTAGATTAAAAAATGCCTCCCGCCAGCCCCCTCCGTTGCCTGGCTCTAATTAAATGTAAACTTAAACCGAAGCGAGTGCTTGCTGCTTTCCCGCCTGGGGAAGCCCACGGTGAAGCCAGATGCCAAGCAATCCCTGGGCTATCTCCATAACATTTGCGAAAACGGGCYGGGAGGACGTCTGACTCCCAGGCCGGGTATGTTGGCCGCAAGCAAGACCCTGTCCCTGATGGCACAGAAAGCCGGGGGGCTTCCCGCGCCGGAGGGGTTCCCGTGCTGGGGGCGGGAGGTTCAGGCGCTGGGTGCCTGGCAGGGGTGGCGCGGCCACTTGTGCTGAGGCTGCGGTTTCCATCTGGGCCGCGGGCTGCTGCGCTGGCACCAGGGAACGGAGCGGCTGTTTGATTCTGTGGGTTTGCCTGGCCCGAGGCCCCGGCGGGAATACCGCAGCCGGCTCTGGCCGTCCCTTGTAATTAGGATGCGTCGCAGCGAGCCGCCGCGAGGCTTTGAAGTCRGCGCGGCGTTAGCGCCCGCCGCCGAGCTCCGGACAGCGGGGAGGTGGCGACGGGCTGTGGGACACATGGGTTAGCTTGCCGCTGGGACCACCCGGCCCCGGGATGGCGGAAAGGGACCTTATTGCACAGAGCAACCCCAACGAGGGGCTGAACCCCCCTCGGGCACCTCCGCCAGCCCCAGCTCCCTGCACGTGGGGATTTTTAAGGATTTTTCCAACCAGCCGCTGCGGGGCTGGAAAGGAGCTGAAAYGCTTAGTCTCTAGGCTGGGAGCCAGCGACGCTCGCTTTGGGCATTAATTCCCTTGGGCATTATGTTTCGGATGGCTACAGGCCAAGCGAATAAAAGCGGGATTATCCAAGGGACCCTTGTGAATGAATTCAGTGCGAGCCTGGGAAAGGCGACACGGCAGCACCGTAGAAAGCCGAGGCAATGCCGGGGTGCCCGGCCGGTTTGGTCCCTGCCTAAATACCAGCTCCCRTGTTTCCAGCAGGCTTTTTCCCCCAAATGTGCCCATCACATGCTACGCCAGCCGCTCTGCAGTGGTTTGTTCCAGTTTTTTGCTCGGTACCAAAGCCCAGGTCTTACCAGCGTTTGCGTTCGGCTGGGTCAAATCTCCCCCAAAAGTCTGGCCCTGCGGCAGGCGAAAGGCATGGGAACTGGGGACGCCGCAGCCCTGGGAAAAGCGTCGCGGGTCCTGCAGCCTCCCGCCGGCCAGGCCCTCCTCGGCCGCGGGCGGGTGCCCACAAGCGCTTCTCGGAGGCGGGACTGTGTCCCCRGTGGCCCGACCAAATTCCCATGTAGCTGGGAGAATATCTAGACTATAATATAGCAGCTATATTCTACCTTGCAGGTCCCCGTGCCCCTGCAGTTTGGGTGGCCAGCAGGGTATGTTTTGCCTGTTGCCCCAACCGATTATTTGGCTTTGCTGGGAACTTGTGGAGAGCTGCCACGTTTCAGCCTAGAGCTAGCTGAATTTTGCGAGCGGAGGGCACGAGCCCCTAGGCAGAGTTTTGTGCGTGTGTGGCGAYGGGGAGAGGCTAAATAGCCATACGTTTTGTGGGGCGTCCCTGACAGCAGCAATTCTCACTGGTCTTTAGGGGACATTTGGAGCCTGTTTTTTTCAAAAGAGAGGTGAAACGGGCCTTAGACAGTGCAGACAGCAATGTTTGCTATGATTTTTTTTTTTGTAGCTTTTTTTTGGTTAATGTCTGTGTCTAAACGACAGTGGAATTGGGGGGGGGGGGGGGGGTTGGGCTTTTTTTTTATTATTTTATTGAAAAACACTGACAGAATTTCCCAAAAAGGGAGCTAGAAAAATCCCTTAAAACAGATTTCCCAATATTTATTTTATTTTAAATCAAGAACTTTTATTATACATTTCAGCCTCCAAACCGTTCATCTCAGACCAGACCTTCAATTAAGTGGAATGGTACAAACCTCTTGGCAGCGGGGCAGGGCTTTATGTTTATATACTAAATCTGTGCCTGGAGAAGTGTCGAAGTTTGGGGGTTTTCTGGTGAGAGCCCGCCGGCTGGCGTCACACCGGCCGAGGTGGCGATTGGCTGCTGCAGGGCAAAAATAGAGTTTATATCCCAGAAGGGTGGCAGTGAGCAAGCAGAGGCCAGAGTAAATCTGTGTCCGCTCACTCCCTGGACTGGCTTTCAGGACTGCAAACGGGTAAGGCTGCCAGGTTTAGGGAGGGTGGTTTCCTAGCTGATGGTCTTCCCCACCTGCTTTTTTATTTCCACCTGCTTTTCCACCGCTGCTTTGAAAGGGGACCGAAGGGTTGAGGTTTGAGGGCTCGCCGTGAAGCTGGGGCTGCCCAGACAGGAGCCCAGCGGGGTTGTGTTGCACCAGGGCTTGTTTTCTGGGTCTCCAGTGGAGTGAAATAATCAGCGCTAAGGAGCAGGGGAAATTCATCCAAAGCCTCGCTGAATAACCAGAGCCACTTGTTTTCTGGCCTGAGTTTCATGAACACAGGGAAACTCTGAGTGCAGACAAATATGATAATAACCGTGATGCAGCCGAGGCTGCGAGCCCCGGGCGTATATCCCGGCCTCCGTGCAGGGGTAGCATCTGATCCCAGGGGGTGCCCAGCCTTTTATTTTGGGCTGCATCCCATCTGAAAGGCCAGATTGGTCATTGCTCGGKCTGGAGATGCAGCAGGGAAAGGCAGGTTTGGTGCATGGAGCTGGGGGGAGCTTGGAGCCGGGCGACGGTGAAGGCACCGCTTGGAGCCGGGGCGACAGCAGGCAGAGGTGCCCCACGCCGAGCTTGGCGTGGAGCAGAAACAGCCCCTTTCCAGGACGGAAAATTCGTGGTTTGCTTTGGGCTTCTTGCGTTTGCTTCTGGCCATGGCTCTTTTCATCGATGGCAGACTTCAGAGGCTGATACCTTTTTTTTCTCTTGCCAAGATTAAACTCTTCCCGGGGTGATTTGATTCCTGGGGGTGTTGGTCCGCGAGCACAGGGCGAGCGGTGGCCAGGGTGTTTGCCCAACGGGTCGCTGTTTGCAGGGATTTGGGGAGAAGGCCGGCCGGATCGCGGCCGTCCCGCCCGCGCCGCCTTCCCTCTTCCCACCTTGTGTCTCGCTAAGTTCCCAGCTCCCGGCTGCAGCCATGAGGACGGCGCTGCTCCTGGCGTGCCTCGTGGGGGTGGCCTGCGCTTTCTCGGTGAGTAGCCGCGCTCGCCCCATGCCGCGGTGTCCCCCCCCCCGCCACCGCTGCGCCGGGGTCCCCCGCGCTCAGCCCCCACCTTTCCCGCAGGTCAAGAGCTGGCTGCGGCGGGCCAAGTCGGACGACTCGGAGGAAAACGCGGTAGGAGCTCACCTTCCTTCGGATCGCTCTGTCCGGCTTTTTTTAAGTTCTGTCCTCAAAACCAAAACTGATGAGTTTTTTATTTTTTTTCCCCCTTCCCTCGTTCTTCTGGTAGGTTTTGAAGAGCAGGCATCGGTACTACCTTTACAGATACGCGTATGCCTATCCTCCACAGAGGAGGTACTGGGTAAGTGCTGAGGGTTTGGCCACCCGCGCGCTCCAGGGACGCTAGCCCAAATTCAATAGGGTCATAGTCGCTACCCTTCCTGCCACGACCCTCTTGGTTGCAAAGCCGGGCTAGGCACCAGCTGGGTCTTTTGGGGGCTGTAAAGGCTGGGGTGAAGCGTGCACACGGGGTCTGGCTGAGGCCCTCGCGCTCGTGACACCGATGACCTAAAGCACCCCTTGGCTACTGCCGGCCCTGGAGACCGCCGGCCCCAGTGGAGCATCCCTGCCACCGTGCACGCACGTGTTGGGGAGCGGGCCGATGCTGGGGAGCGCGCCCGGGGTTTTTAGGCCTTCTGCATCATTCGGAAGCACCGGGAAACCCACTTTCCCTTCACTTTGCCTTTCCTCAGGGCAGTGACTCATCTGAAGAAGAAGGGGACGGCTCCGAGGAGGAGGAGGAGGACGAGGGGGTARGTACTCATGTGGCCGTTGGCATGGCAAACCAACCAGCGGCGTGAAAAACAAATGCAAAAATTGGGGGCATGTTGTGTTTTTGAGCCTCCGCTCGCCGCCATTTGTGGTCAGGACTACTGACTGCCCCCAGGCTTCCACTCTGGACTTTAAATGCTTTTACGCTTTTTCCTTTTTTTGCTTTTTTCTTTTCTCTTTTTCCTTTTGGAAGGAGAATGAGAGAGGCAGACTTTGGGGGTTTCCGTTTTCGGTGGCTCAGAGAGAAGCAGGCCTGGCTGAATTTGGAAACGGGGAGGTTCAAATGCAACAGCAAGAGCAAAAAAGAAACATTACTGCGAAACGTTGCTCTGAGCAGTGCCATCCTCGATCCCCAAACTGTGCAAAACGGTGCTTTAATAATACGAGCAGTCCATAATTCCGCCCACGAGGTGGGAAATTGGGGGTGATTGCTTGCTTTCAGCGGGAGGGCCGGCGCAAGAAGCTGGCTGGCGTTTGCACAGGTTTGCGGCCGGACACCCCTCGCCGAGCGCCCGGGCTGCCTTGCAAAGGCCTGTTGGCACTAAGCAGGGCGCCGGGCACGCCGACCCTGGGCGACGGCAGTCCGTATTTCGGGGCAAACGGCACGGTTTTGTCCCGCTGGCGGCGCGCCGCTGCTTTTACAGGGAGCGGTGCGTTTTTGCCCTGGCCTTTGCGAGCGCACCCGGGCTCCCGGCAGAGCAGCTCGGCGCGGGGCTGTTTCCCGGCTCGTACGTACCCTTATTTTAAGCGTGCGAGTTGAACCCGTCGTCTCTCGGCAGGGGCCGACCCACAAGGGCCAGGAGGCGGTGGGCGACGGGGCCGGTGCCAAAGCTGCCGCCGGAGGTGCAGGAGAGGCCGGCGCCTCGCAGAAGGTGACGTTGGGTGGGGGGGCACCAGTGACACCCCGCTGGCAGAAGGGGACGGGGAGGGGGCGTCCCCCCAGCTCCCCCGGGGGGGCTGCACCCCGACAGGCACCCGCGGGGTTTCCTGCACCCGGTTTGCCCATGTTTTGGGATTCCTGCGGTTTGCTGGCAGCCCTGGGCATTGCTCCAGGGTGGGTTAACAGCTCCCGCGCCCCCACGCGTGCCTTCCTCGCACCCGGCTGGGGGCCAGACGAGCCGCTTCGGGGCAGCGAGGGGCCGCGGCTCTGCTCCTCGGGCTTCGGCAAGCGGCAACACCAACGGGCACGATTAACGCCAAATTCTCTTCTGCTGGCCCCCGCAGGGCCAGGACTGCAAAGGCCTGGCGGGAGCCGGCACGGGCAAAGGTCCTGGCAAGGGCGGGGACAGCGAGGACTCTGAAAACGAGGACAGCGAGGAGGAGGAGGAGGAGGAGGAGGAGGAGGAGGAAGAAAACGAGGAGGAGGTAGAGGAGAACGGGCAGGGCATTAACGGCACAAGCACCAACACCACCGCGGGAGGAGACGAGGCTCATGGCAATGGCACCACTGCAGCTGAGGAAGGCAACAGCACAGCTGGGGAGCAGGAGGAGGAGGAGGAGGAGGGGGAAGAAGGGGAGGAGGAGGAGGAAGAGGAGGAAGAGGAGGAAAAGGAAGAAAGCGAAGCGACAACCGCCGTCAGCACCACGGGCGACGAGGGGCTTTACGCCACGACCACGCCGGGAGACACGGGCTACCAGGACACCACCACGGCRGCCGGGGACCAGTGGGAGTACGAGGTGACGGTCGGCGGCGCCGAGAGCCGCACCGACGACTACGGCCACGAGGAGGGGGACGCCCGCGGGGACAGCTACCGGGCCTACGAGGACGAGTACGGCTACTACAAGGGGCACGGCTACGACGTTTACGGCCAAGATTACTACTATAGCCAGTGAGGGGGGAGCCCGTGGTGGACCCCCCCCCGGCGCTACCGCTCTGCCCGCCTGTCCCCCGCTCTCCTCCCCGGGTTTGACTCAGGAACATGCAATCCCGCCGTGCCTGCAAAAAGCAAAACCCCCCTCCCTGCTCAGCCGCGTCCTGGCCACCGGCTTTGACCGGTCTCGGCACATCCGCTGGGGCAAAGCCCCCAGCAGCCGCTCCGGCACCCTGCTCTGGGCAGGGGCTCAGGCTAGAGACCCCCCCACGCCGGGTCCCTTCCCTCCCTGGCGCCACGCGCCAGTGGGGACTGTTGGTTTTCCACCCCGTCCGAAGAGTTACTGCATGCCAGAGGGGGCTGTCGAAGGGGTTTCGTTGAGCACTCTCTCTCGTCTGGTTTTATATCTCACGAATCAAATCAAAATAAAGCAACTGAACCGAACGTGTTCGTGATGAAGGAGAACTGGCTTGTGAGTTTGCAGTTCGGGTGCTAGTTAGCGCCTTGGGAAACCCCTCAAGCTGGTACAAACCTCCCCAAGGGCTGGAGCTGGCAGAGCCGTGTGGCCTTCGTGGGCCCAAGGTCTAGATCTGTGTGTTCACAGATGGGGTCAAATCGACATATTTCATCTCAAACGCACACATAAAAAGCTAGGGTCAGACAGGCTAAGGGAAAACCCCTCTCCGGAGTCACCTCAGAAAAACCGAAAGGCGTTTTTAGGGTAACTGTTGTGGATTAACGGCGTGTCCTATATAAAACTGGTGCAGTTAAAATGAATTTGCGATATCTGGGTGATAACATGACCATGTCTTCCATTGTTCAATGATATGTTTTCCATTGCACATATCAGGCAATATTTATATTAGTAAATGTAAAGAGCCAAATTTTGCTTTCCATCTAAAACCACTTTCAGTCTGGATTTACTCTAATTCACCTCCTAAAGACTTTGCTATGGTGATACTGTAATTAAGGCTTGGCACATGGTTACGGCTCGGCTTATTTTCCAAAAGCACATACCTGCGGTGGCATCCTTAACCTCTCCCGGCGCACCCCTAGACACTGCCCGGCGTTCAGGGTTGCGCATGGGCACTTTTTCTTTACTCAGCTTCGAGCCCCTTGCCCTAAACCGCCTTCAGCTACAAGGCAAGGACCTACTCAAGGGGGTCGTTTAGGGAGGAGGCAGCTCCTCGTGGGCAAGGCTGGAGCCAGAGCTTCACGAGCAGGTCAGAGCCGGCGGGTGTCTGCAGCTGGCAGGAGGAGGGTTGCACCAGCGGTGTTGCAGCAAGGGTGCCCTTATGCAGGTGCCGAAAACCGGAGGAGCTGGGGCCCTGCGCTGAGCACCGTGAGGGTTAAGGGGAGTTACTGCGCTGCCTTCACACTTCTAGAAAAGAAACCTGTGTTCAACTCCTAATATAGGCCGACCTGGAAAATGAGTTGCTATTCTCACGCGCGGCCGTCGCCAAGTGCTGGCCGCGTTACAAAACCTCTTTAATTACACCGAAGCCGTGCTCTGGCCGCCTTCGTCCGGGTAGCCCGGGGCACCGTGTGCTGCGGACCCCCTTAGGGTTGCTTGCCCCCTTGGGGGTTGCTTCCCACGGGCTAGCGGGGCGGCAATGCCGGCAACGCCGGCACCGCAGGAAAGGGCCGGCGCCGTGGGAAAGCGCAGCCCTATTGTTCGCTGCCCCCCCGGGGGACAGCGGCCACGTCAGGAAGCCCTCAGGTGGCTGCCGGGGGTGCCCGCGGGGGGCCGCCCGGCCGCAGCGGGGCTCGGCCTCCCGGGGGCCGGCAGCCCTCTCACACGGGGCGCGTAAGGCTTTCCCTGCGTAAGGCTTGCGTAAAGCCTCCCCTGCCCGGGCGCCGCGCCAAAGCCTCCGCCTTGCCCCCGCGCAGCGAGCCCCGGCGCTGCTCGGGCACCCCGGCACCAGCATCCCTTTTGCAGCTCAATTATTTCCGATTTTGGCCTTTTTTTTTCCTAGCTTGTTTTAAATTTACTTGCAACAGAGGCTGAACGATGACCTTGTGGGACATTTATAACTTCAAAGTGGTGTCACGCGGTGAAGCCGGGCCCGGGGCTTAGCCCCACGGCACAGGTCGTGGCRGAGGTGGGCATCGCCAGGGCTGTGAACGGGCACCTGACACCGTATATTGTTCTCTCCCTTTCCACGGTCTCTGTTTGCTTTCCACGTCCCTTCCTTTTCCCATGTCCGTCACAGTAAACACCCTGCGCCTTGCTGTGTGCCCTCCTTATTAATAACATAATTGGCAGCGTGCCGTGCTAAGATCAATGCTAATTATCGAGCAATTTAAGCTTCAGAACAGATATTTATAAACTGTACTTTCTGTTTATTCGACGGGGTGGAACATTTGATAGCTGTCTTCCACCACAAACACATTTTTAGATTAAAATTACTCCCCCTGGTTATCTGTGGGCACTTCCAGGTCTGACAAATGTCCGTGAACGGGAGCTGATTGGCTCCGGGGAGTTACAGCCAACTTTAAATTTCAGCAAAGTGCACGGAGCCTCCAAACGCTGCTCAAGGGACCTCACCTCCTGAAGATAAAAGGTAATTTTCTTACGCTGTCTCTCCCCTGCCTTTTAATTGATTTTTTTTTCCCCTAGTAGAGTAGCTCTGGCKTTCTCTCCCTGTCCGTTCACCGGGGGAACTGAGGTGGCAACAGAAGATGAATTTAGTATGTATGACTTTGTATGCAATATAGGCTAAGCAGAATGTAGTATGTGGAAAAGCTTTGTACCGATGATCATAATGTATGAATTTCCTTTGGATGTTTTCTATAGAAATATCAGCATAGCCGAAAATTAGTTTTACAACTAGATCTGCAAGCCATGGCCAGGAAGGATGAAGGAAATGAGACTTATTACTCAACATAGCTGTTAGCTGTTGCCTGCCATTTATTACTGCTGCTGAAAACAACATATAGGAAAGTCAGTATGTGTGAAAGTTTCTTAATTTAGAGATTGAGAACAACAGCGAAGCTTGTGCTACATGAATCACTCCAGGTACAATTGTATTTCTTAACTGACAGAGATTTTGGTGTTCATTTATTGTGACTGTCCCTGAGAACTGCTTTGACCAAACGGTTTGTGCAAGAATTGTTGAACCAAAGCTGAAGAAACTTTAATGACCATCATAAAACTATCACCTGAGCTTGTGCTCTTGGTCCTTTTATTCCCGGTCCCGTCTGAGACATCCAGGCTCCGTAGAGCAAATGTCAGATCTGTGTGGAGGTAGCTGTAACTCACCTACAGCTCCTATTTATAGTGCTCGTGATTCACCACCCCGCTAGGGTTAAACAAGGCTAGGTGCAGGCAGCAGGGAGAAAACGTGAACAAGCCTCTTCCCACGGTGCCCTCCCACCCGGCCAGCTGGCCTTCCCAAGAGCCTTGCAGCCCCTCAGGCACGCTGCCTCTGCTTTCACGTGTGTGTTTTACAGTCACACGCAGCGCAAAACCGTTAAGTAACGCCTGGCTTTGTGTCCCTAGGAATCGCCAAAGATGCTCATTGCCCTCTTATGCGTGTGTCTCGCAAGCACAGCCTTCTCGACGCCCGTGAGTATTTCTGTCCTTGGTTTCCAAACGTATGTTGGGAAGCCCTGTGATATGTAACCCGTGACATCCCCGGGAGAAGGCACGGGGATGGCCAGCAGATTTCACTGTCCCTGGCAGCCCACCCTTCATGCAGGAGCAGGCTGTGGGCATCCCAGGAGCTCGGCCCCTGTTTTGCAAGCGCTGCAGATAGCCCAGGGAAGTCACAGCACCACGAAGCAGGGCTGGTGCACACCGGCACACTTCCGATATAGTGCAAAATAATAGCTGTACTTACGTTGCACCTCTGTTTTTTTCAAGGCACTGGAGCAGAGGTGAAGCTGGCAGGAAAAATACGTTATCATTTAGCTATCTGCCACGCCACTTTAACTTTGCAGTTAGCTAGACCTGCGCACAAGAGCCAGTCTGCATCACTGTAACTCTTCTCCTGGAGCTCTTCCCCTCTGTCAAGGTTTTTGGCTAGAAACACCCTGAGCAGATCCATAAAAAGGGAATTGCAGGGAAGTATGCCCGTGTTAACCACATAGGGAGGACAGGCAGTTGGATGGACTGACTTTCCTGTGAACTATAAGGCCTTTAAATTATATTCTAGCTCTTATAATATGAAATTCATACAGATATTGCTAAAACAAAGGCTAAGCTAAGATAAAAATACCAGCCATTTTTATCCTGCCTAATTTTTGCCCAACACCTTAAATGCATGGATAGAGTGAAAACCTACTCTTGGTAAAAGGCTTTCATTTTCAAGTAGGAATAAGCAGGAGAGAAACCATTTCTTTAATGAGAACTGAGCCCAGTGTGTGTGTAGTTTCGTCCCTGGGTTAAAGCTCACACAACTTGGTCCGTAGCAGGGCAGCAAGGGGTAAGGCTATTAATCACTGGGGATTAGCTTTTCAAATATGGGCATAGGGGAGAGCTGGTTAAATGCTCTGCCATTTACCTGGCTCTGCAATCCACCCCTGTACGATTTATAATTTACAGTTTACAACCTGTCACCCATCTGGCAAATGCCTGCCCAGCTGCTCACGGATAAACACAGGTTTTGCCAGGTCTGCAGYGGGGCTGGCCCTGGGCTGCCGGGGCGGCCACCCTCGCTGGCTGGCCGCGTGACCAGGACGCGTTATAGCTTGAGCAAGGGCCTAATAACAGTAAATGGCTTTTTTTTTCAGAAGAGAGAACYTGTACGGGGCCTTTATAGCAGCCCAGAGGGCATGGACAGTGTGTGATGCCTTTGCTCTCATTTGTGTTCCCCCCAGGTGCCACTGCCACTCTCCAGGAAAGCTGGTGAGAACTGCGTGGGCCAGCACCAGGTAAATCAGCCCTTCCTGGGGCAAAAACCCGCGGCGCCACGGTACCGTTCATCAGCAGAGGGTGGGGAGTGCAAGCAGGCGCTGAAATATGTAACCGTTTCAAACTTTACAACTTCTCTGTGCTGAACATTGGGTTTGGGCCCTACCAGGGCTACGCTTCCTCTCCTTCTTTTTGCAATGATGGCTCTAGGTTTCCTGTCAGTAGCCCACGCCGGTGTGGTCGGGCTCCTAAATACAGGCAGCAAATCTCAGCTGCAAGCTCTCATTCCCGATACAAAAGTGTTCTTGGCACACACAGATGAGGCTTTAAAAGTCTTGGCTATTAGGGATATTTTTAAAGATTTATCAGTCTCAAATGCATCAGTAACAAAAGTCAGAGGAATATTTCCTAGTAACATGGAAGACAATGTTTTATTTTTTCTATTGTAAAGCAGCTGTTTCCCTTCTGGCACCTGGGTCACTTTAGATCCCATCCGTCATGTTTAATGAGATCGCTCATGAGATCGTTTATTCAAGGCATGAGCTACCTTACAAAGAAGCCATAAATTCTGAAAGAAAGCAAAAGCTGAAAACTAGTCAATAGGAGACGCCCCATCCAAGAGCCAGGAGGCCCGATAAGCACGGTCCTGCCGAGGTCCCTGGCAGCGGTATCACTAAGGCGATGGCCGCTAAACCTGCCCCAGTGCTCCCAGGTCTAACCAGTGCCCAGGTCCGGGCTGAACTGGGAGAGGACACTGAGCCGGACCCCCAGAGAAAAAAGCTCCTGCTTTTTTTCAATATCTTTTTATTTATGTATTTATTTTTCCTCTAGATACTGCTGAAAGGCTGCAATGTCAAGCACGGGTTTTATGTCTTTAAATACGTGTACTCGTTTTCAACGCGGCGAAATCAGACACAGGTGAAGGTGAGAGGATGCTGGGCATCGGGGYGTTGTAATGTGGCAGGAAAATATGCGTTCAGCCCGATTTAACCCTCTCGCCTTTGTGCCCCGCAGAAGGAAGAGGCCAGCGCTCAGAGCAACGTCTCCCGCCCCCAGCCGAGCGAGGAGGAGGCRCTAAGGAAGCTGACGGAGGGCGGCGCTGCCGGCGGGAGAGGGGACGACGACAGCTCCCTGCCGGAGCGTGCTGGACCCGAGAACGGCGGCAGCAGTGTGGAGGGCGGGCAGCCGCCCAGCACCGCAGGCAATGCCGGCAGCGGGGAGGCCCGCCGGCCTGGCGCAGGTGGCGGTGTCGGCAGCGACGCTAGCCTGGCTCCAGGCACTGAGGGCAGCGGCGACTCCGATTTCCTGGACAGGGTAGAAAGCGACGTTTTGGTCCTGCCCCAACGCCCCGTCACGGCCCCGCGGGAGCATGAGAGCACTTGGGAAGGTGCTGATGGCGCCAGGTCGGAGGCAGACGGCCTTGGGGAGCTGGAGGCAGCCGGGGAGAGGAATGGCTCCCGTGCTGGAGAGGCGGCCGGCGATGGCCACGAGGACGAGTGGGCCCGGGAGGTGGTGACGACAGGACACCAGCTGGCTGGCGGGCCGGCAGAGGACACCGCTGTGGGGGCTGAGGCAGAGGGCAGTGGTGACGCCGGTGTGCTGGGCGCTGCTCGAGGCAGGGGCCACGGTCCAGCCACCATGGGAGGCGCCGCCTTCACGTCCATCACCGAAAACGCTGAGGATGTGGAAGTCGATGCTGCCGGTGTGGATGAATACACGTACATCCCGGACGCCGGCGCAGTCACCATCACCCGAGGGGTGACCCAGGCAGGGAGGACGGGTCTTGCCCAGATCCCTACCAAGGAGGACGACGAAGTCAACATCTTCATCGGGAAGGCCAACATCCATGTCGGGGAGCAAGAGATCGCCACAGAGCGCCCAGGTGACGACGATCACGACACCATCGCCGCCACGGTGGGGGCTGGTGGCCACCTGCCCACACCAGGCACCACCGAGGTGCACGACGGTGGCCAGAGCACCCCCACGAGCGGGCGAGATGGCGGCGAGGCCCAGGGAGTGGCCACCACAGTGGGCCACAGTGACAGGGACGGCCCCACTGAGGGGCACGGGCCGGCGGCCACCATGGTGCAGCCGGAGGGCGACGGTGACGGTGGCGACGGTGATGGTGACGACGGTGACGGTGACAATGGTGGCGCCACGACGGCACCCCAGCAGGGCGAGGGGGACTGCACCACGGCTGGCCGGGAGGCAGCTGACCGGCCTGGGCCAGGCGGGAGCCACCAAGTCAGGCCGCGACCCACTGGGCCACGGGGCCRGCAGGAGGGCACCGGGCTCCCCAAATCCCCGCAAGGGAAAGACGGAGCTGGCGCTAGCCAGGGCACAGCTGGCGACGGCGGGGAGATGCCGGTGGTGAGACAAGACCGGGTGACAGAGGCCAGCGGGTCCTCCCATGGTGGCGGCGAGCCGGCCCGTCCCCGTCCCCCCGCGCAGGCCCCCCTCGGTGACGGGGTGGCTGGACATGAGACAGCTCGCGGCCACAGCATGGTGCTCGCCGCGGCACCCACTGCCGGCGCCCGCCATGGGGATGCCCCCAGGAGCCCGGGGCAGAGGGGCAACAGCGGCGAGGCGAGGGGCGGCAGCGGCGGCGGCAGGGGGAGGCTGGRAGCCCCCCCCGGCCGGCGGCCAGGCAGCGGCGTTGCCCGGGTGTACGAGGCCTACGGCCGCAGCCGGCGGGTGGACCAGATGCGGCGGGCCGACGAGCTCCGCGTGCGGGAGCGCTCCGTCTACGCCTTCGGCCAGGCCGCCCGCCCCGCCGCCCCCGGGGGGGCCCACCGCCGCCCCGGGGCACCTTTCAGCCCCTACGGCCCCCGGGGCGGCTGGCCCCGGCCGGTACGCCGCAGCCCAGATGACAGCAGCCAGTCGTCGGAGCCGGAGCGAGGCAGCCGCAGCGACAGCCGCCAGGAGGGTGACAGCTCCTGGGGCCGGGAGGGCTGGCGGCACCCCTGACGCAGCCAGACCCGCCGCCCCCCGGGCTGCCCCGGCGCAGCGCTGCCCGGGGACACCTCACTCCCCTGGCACCTCTCCCCGGGGGAAACCGGCCCCGAGGGGGTGGCGGGGGCCCCCACCGGCCGGCGGGTGCTGCTCCTCGCCCCGCCACCAAAGCCACGACAGTGACCGTGCCTCGACGCCGTGTTTCGGCCAGCTGGGAGCCGGAAATTGCCAGCCCGTCCCGCAATGCCGTGAATTGGAGGGGGACTGCATGCCATGCTAGGAAAGCAACGTACGGGTCCGCTGTAGGCAAAATGCACTAGGAGGCAATGCAGTAAATCATAATACGCAGCGCGCGAGAGCATCGTTCATACTGTTGTATGAAGCGAGTAAATAAACGGTGAGAAAAGCCTGTCGTCGTGGTTGTTGCACTTGAGGAGGAAGGTATTTGGTGTCGCAGGGTGGCCCCCGATGCCACGCTCACCCCAGCCCCGCCACGACCCACCCCCAGCATTTCCCTCGCTTGGGGCTTCAAACCCCACCACCCTCGCCCTCTCCGTCCCCTGGGTGTTATGCTTTGCTCGTGAGTCTGGCCGAGTGTCTCCCCCATCCATCACCTGCAGCACAAGCCGCCCTTCCAGCCAGCGCCGATGCCATGGCTTCGGGGCCCTTTTTTTTTTCCCCCACCAGCCATATTAAAGTTTGGGATGTGCTTGAATGTGCTGGGTTCACGCTGCCCATGGCATTGCGGCCATGCCCGAAAGTAAACATTATTTATATAATTACATGCTGTTTTGCTGTCCAATTTTTACTAAAATTGGAGAGGCAGAGTATTGGAGTAAACAGTGAAGCGACAGCAGTGCTGAGCACTGCGCAGAGAAATGCTGCCCTCTGGGGACTTCTGTGGTTCATGGAGCTGACGCAAAAACCTGCGGGGAAGCAGTTAAAATGACATATCTCTACCTAAAGAGGAGGAATGCTTGTTCCCCCTGCTCCACGTGCAGAGGCCAGCTGGGCAATGGCAGCTCCCCTTTCGGGACATAGGCCCAGTTTTTCAGGAACAGGCAGGGATTACTGATGATCAGGAGCAGGGCGATGATGATAACACCGTGTATTTCAGTTGTGCTCTAGATAGGGCCAGCTGGCATGACTCGGGGGGGGCCAGGAGTCCCTCGAGGTGCTCAGCACACAGCCCCAAAGGGCTGGCAGGGATGGGACTCTTCCCAAACCCAGCAGGGACCAAACGTGCCCTGCGGGGACCCGGCCATCAGCAAGGCCTGGGCACCATCTAGTGGGAAAAAAAGCCTTTTGCCAGGAACGTTTCGTGCTGGTCTAATAGCGCTGGGCTGCTGGTGCGGGGTGCTGGGGCTGCCCCCGGGCCCTGGTGATGGTGAAGCTCTGCAGTTTTTCCCCCTTTGAAAAATTTCTCCGTACTTTTTTTAACAAGCAGCATAGTGCAGGTGTCCATTCAGCCCTACGCATTCAACTTATGCTCATTACTGAATATTWGCATTTCCCAGGGGCAGCACGTGGAAGATCGATGCTTGCTTTGTACAGCAGAGAGGTGATAACCCATAAATCAGCATCTTCTTGCATATTTGCCTTAAGAGTACTGGGATTTTTCTAAGGTGACTCCAGCTCTGTGCAACGGGGCACGTTGTGTTTCGGCAGGCTCTCCCCGAACCCCTCCCTACTGCTAAAGGAAGGTTGCACTGAGGTGCCTGGTTTTGCTCTTTCAAAACTGAGTTTCCAATCAGCATGAGTGGCAGCACAAATGGCTGCAAGTTTCCTTTCCCAGGAATTAAAGCACCTTTGGCAAACTGAATTTCTGAGAACTCAGTCTGTAGCTAATTGCAGAGCCTAGCTCATATGGGGAGCAGCCTTGAAATGACGTAAGAGCATCCTAAGGTTTCAAAGCCAAATTTGGTTCAGGCCTTAAGCTCTCCTGTGCTTTGTATTGCTGGGGAAATCTTCAGTAAGGGCTTCAACATATGTGCATTTAGTTACCTGTTCACATGCTTTTTTAAGGAAGAACATGATTAAATTATCACCTGGAGTTTCTTCATGTGGGGATAGTGGAGTATTTTGCTCAAGTGCTTTAGGGTTTCTCATTCTGCTTTGAGCACACTGAAGCAGAGCATGATATGTCCCTAAAAATCCCAGCTTCCCTTACAGGCATAGTCATAATTGTGGAATAAAAGTAATAATTATAGGGATGTGGCCAAACGAGTATGGGCAGTCAGGTAAATGTCATGCTTATAGGAGAAACGTCTGTTATTGGAGGTTATCACTGATTTCTAGTGTCTAAGTGCTAAGTGCAGAGGGTTTTCTGCGACAGCCATGGCAGTAGAAAACACCCAGGTTTTGCAAAAGCAGACTTTCAGTAATGTGTGGTTCGAGTGAGGGCCTGCTCATGAAGCGGTAATGGAAAAAGAAGTCATTGCAACCTTTGGGTGAAAAAGACAAGTCAGCTTTCCTGCCAATCATGTGAGTGAGATGCAGGGAGCGTGAGCCACRCTTTCTGCCCTGGTGCACAATGGAAATTGCCGCGGCGGCCCCGTACCCCCAGCCAAAGTCAGGCATCTCTAGCGAGCGCGAGCGTCGCAATTCAGGAAAACCGGCTGACCTCAGCGCCGCTGGCTTCACCTCCCCGAGGAAGCCTTTCCCATGCAGTGTTGTTGAGTCCCTTTGCAAACCCGGCTCAAAAGCAAGCCCAGGGTGACGCAGGCGCCTGGGGCTGGTGTTGGCCATCAGAGCGGGTAGGGAGCTGCTTGCGGTTTACCTGGGCAGATTGGGGACCGGGAACTGGCCAGTATCTTTGCTTTAAAGAGGGAGCRGAAGAACCCAAAAAAAAAAAACCCTAACCCTTTGTTTTGTGTCTTAAAAATAGCTCTCCTTATAATTATTCTCCCTGGCTTTGCACCCTGTGGCTGTGTTAGGAGTCATGCGCTCAAGCCAGGCGCTCTGCTCCGCGTGCATCTATCRCGTTGCAACGGGACCTGTGCAATTGCGGCTCCTGGGCAGGCCTCGCCTGGCGGTGCCCGGGGTTTGCTTGTGCGCCGTCACCACCGGAGCGTCCCCCCTCCGATTACAGCGCAGCGCAGCCCCCTTCGCCTTCGCCGCCTGTCGAACCGCCTTGTTCACTGCCTGGTGCTCTCAGTCTGGCGACAGCAAAGCAGCAACACCGAAAGCTGGAGAATTAGAGATCGCTTATGCCGGAGCGGTAGCTCAAGGTGCCTTTATGAGCCTTTCAATAAATGGCAGATAGGCACAGAGTTCTGGAAAACGTTATTAATACTTTTCAATACTAATTTTTTTCTTTCGTGACATGAACTGGGAACCAGCAGGCTTCCCACGCGTGGTGGCCCTTTGCTCATCTATAGGTGGGCTGGAGGAGCCCAATGTTTACAGCCCCTGTGCGAACGGCCGCTTTATACCCCCTGCCAAAGCCRATCCAAGGAAAACTTCCGGGCACGGTGAGGACGCGTTTAAGGAAAGCTGGACGGATGGCACTCCTACTTGGCTGACTTTGTAAATAAACACTGGGGAGGTGTAATGTGATACCGTGTATACTTGGCTCCGGCTGGGCTATTTCTTTACAATATGCTGTTTTCCGTATGTTTTTCATATATTTTGCAATCAGCAATCTGTAGGTTTGTTTGTGTATTCACGCCTCAACCGCTGAACTGTTTAACCTTCTCTACATTCGGTGTTTTGGAAAAGCCAAAAAGGAGCAAGTCAGACTGTCTAAACACCCGAGCTGCAGACTTGCCTGAAAGCCAAAAGTAAGCTATAATTTACTGGAAGGGAAGGTCTTCTTTAAACTTACAGCAAGGCGCATATATAGAAGTCTACCGAAACCATGTAATGACCGTCTGGCAGGGCCGGGGGGCCGCCGCTGCCGGAAGCGACCGTGCGGCTGGGCCAGCCCACGTCCAGCGCAGTTGGGTTTGGTCAGGCCGTGATCCCACATCCTAGCGGAGAAGCTTCCCCGATTTCCGCCATCTGCGGCGCTCCTCCCCAGTTTTCAGCAGTAGGCAGGGTGGGAGCGGCGCTGGGCCCGGCGCCGCAGGCCGTCGTGATGGAGAGGGGGTGCAGCCGAGGTGTGCGAAAACGCCGTGGCAAAACCTGGTTGCCGCCGTCTGTCTGTTTCAGCAGAGCCCTGCTGACAGCGCACACCATACGCACAAGTGATACAGAGGATGCACCTTCAGCCATGGAAATTCAGAGCTGAGAGAACACCTGAATTTGTGCCATTAATGGCAGTTAAGTTTGCACCCTACATTTTTATGCAGCTCATGCTAAGCTCTGACGTAGAGCTTGGAAGTTACCTCATCAGCTAGGCAGGCTCGCCAAGGCAGAGCTCGGACAGGGCTCTGCATTTTGGCAGACCTACCATGGCAGGGACCGTTGCTGCAGACCTCAGTGCATTGCTATGCAGAGCTTGTGGCAGAGATAAACATAAGAAACACGTTTTTGCCACGTGAGAAACACCCTACGCGGGCAACTGAGTGGGGCCATGCTCTTCCCCACAGCTTCCCTCCTTCCTCCGATGAGCCAACGTGCTGGTGCCTTCCTGGGYAGGTGCCTCTTTTCCTCTCCTTTCCTGGTTCCACTCCCCTACTAACCTGTGCTTCGAGCTTTCCCCCTCCATCCTTCATGCTTTTCTCCGCTATTCACATTTTTCCCTTAGGCCTTTTTTCTGGTACTGTTTCTCCATCCTTGCCTTCTCCACTATGAATTCCCACCTGGATGCTTTTCACTCCTCTTTGCACAGCCCTGCCCCTTCGTTAGCGCTCTCCTCCCTATCCTCACCCTAGGGCTTTCGTGCCCTCTTCCTGTTTGCTCTGTCTTGCAGAAATCAGCATTTGCTTCTTGCTGTGGCTCTCCGCAATCCCAAGCGAAACGGTTGCTTGGGGCTGGCAGACCTCCTCTGGCCTCCAGCGCCTCATGCACTGCGCCCAAAACTCTGCTTTCACTCCTGTTCATCACTAATGTGTTTGAACCAAGATCACAGTGGGCCGGGGGAAAGATTTCTTGCTGGGAAACAGTCACCCTCTACCCCGCATGGACTGTAAAAGGTAACTAACTGATACTGGTGATGGGACAAGCAGGATGTGGAAGACCTTCGGAGTAGTTTGCCCAGTCCCATCTCTGCTGACGGGGAGGCGACTCGCGTGGCAGATGAAATGAAACCTCGAGAGCTGGGTTCCCCTGGACAAGCTCCCTGGCTTTCACGGACGGCTCTTACGTGCTGCAGTTAAGGTGTTACAAAGGTAAACCAGTAGCAGGGCAGGTGGGTCGGGCTCAAAGCTCATCGCCCAAAGCGATGGCAGAGCCACAGCTTTGTGCAGCAGGTCACCAGCAGCCAATGACTGCATCACCTTGTGTGGAGCAATATGTTGACTCTCCCAACAAAACTCCTCTCTTTCCGAGGGGAGGACTGTTTCTGTTTCAGGTCCCAGGGCTGTGTTCTGAAATGCTCTCTGCGGACCGCAGGCACCGGGACAGTCACCTAGAAGATAATTTTGTGTTGGGTACGTATTTGGAGCACTGAAAGGAGAGAGCGGGAAGGAGCCCTTCTCAGGGATGGTGGGCTCAGAAACCAGAGGCAGAAAGTTGTGCAGGGCTCCGGCATGCATCTGCCCTGTTCTGCTGACTGTTTGCAAAACCAGGGCCCTCTTGTCTTTGGGGAGCTTGCGAAAGATTTCCAATAGCCAGGAGGGCCATGGAAAAGCTTTTAAATGCTCAGAGCTGCAAGAGATGCAAGAGCAGAGGCCAAAAGCTCCCTTCTCCAGCATGGGATTAAGTCTACAGGCTGTAAACGGCCGGCGTGGGACACCCGTGCCCACGCACAGCTATCAGCCTGAGCCCCTCCAGCAGCTGCTGTGATTTGCTGAGAAACACCTGCATAAAAGGTACTTCACTTGTTTCACATCCCTCTTTGAGCCTCCTCCGTTTCTAACTGATCCTTGGATCCTGGCTTATGTCAGAAGGGGAATGGTTTTATTGCATTTTTTTCCATGTTCTTGCTGCACTTGAGACCTGTTTCCTAAGCTTGCCTCAGAGATGGGGGGTGCATCTGGCACCAGCCCTCAGGAAGGGACTGGTGGTCCATCCAGTGTGCCAGCCATGCAGTGAAGCTTTTGCTTAAGGCATGTGGCACGGAGCACCTTTTTCTTCCTTCCCCTTCTTGCTGTAGCTGYGAAGGCATTAGTCTGTGGTGTTGATAGCAGCACTGCGCCTGCAAGTGGTAGTTACTTACCTGCTGCATTCGCCCCAGTGCAGCGTGTGCTGGAGGGGACGGGCTGTCTTATGAGGGGGAGGTGAGAAACTTAAAAGTATCTGGGCTTTGCTTCTGGAAAGGGATGAAAGCACCAGTCAACTCAGAGCCAGCTCCCATCAGGGTGAGCAGCGGAGAGCTCTAATTCCCTTTCCCGCAGGAACTGAAACGTTTACCTTGCTGATGCCACTAGCAAAGCATGATTCATGAGCCATCAGCCCGGCAGCGGAAGGCCGCTGGAAAATCCCAATTTAAAGGCTTTAAATGTTACTGAAACACAGCGGTCCGTCACACCTCTGGCAACGCTCAGAAATGATTCATGTTTCCTTGCATGTGTTTTATACAGAAAGGGGCAAGCTTTGCCCTCGATGATTCCTGGCAATCAGTTCATTTCACTGCAGCCCGTGGAGGTGCCTGGGGTGTTTGGGCTGTACGATATTTGATAGCCGCGACAGACAGCGTGTGCYGCAGAGCTCCTACTGCGCTCAGAGCGATACCGAGTCCCTGTGCTGACAAATAAACGCCACGGCTGGCCTCAAYGGTCTCCCCCAAAATTGGCTGGTCCTGGGATTTGTCTGCCAAACTTGCTCTGCATCCTTCCCTCGTGTGTTTTTTTTTGCTGGCCGCAACACAGTCTTGCTAAGCTCGAGCAGGATTTGGGGTTTCTAGACGCTCTTTAGGTTTTGTCCAATGGCTCTTGTGCAATTTCTTGGAAATGAAAATACTTTTACTCTTAGTTCCACCTTCCTTTCTTCCTCCTGTGTTGCTGTTCTTATTTTGGAAAGTCTAGTTTAGGTCTTAATAAAATCTTTCCAAGCAGAAAGGGGAAAGGAGGGGACCAGGTCTGTATCCTAACATAAGAGGAGCTCCCAAAATCCCACAGCTCCCTGACAAGCCAGGGACAGCAGGGCTGTTGGCTGCCCCGCAGCTTCTTTTAGCTGCTTGTGTTACTGCTCCTCGGGCTGCAGCGAAATGCAGGCCCTCCAGTTACAGGCCAATCTCTGCTGTGCAAAAGCAAAGACAGCCCTGACTTCCCAATGTCTCCCTGCACACATACGTAGCCACGGCTTCACCCAGTGACATCCGCTGGGACGCCCCACGATAGGTTAGGGTGTCTTGTAAAAAGACAGACCGCAGAGAAAAGAGGGTTGTTTGGAAGAAGCGGAGGAGAGTTGCCAGTTACCGTAATTGAGAATTCTGTGTGCATGAGGGAATCCAGCATCCAACCGTGAAGTGAATTTGCTCTCCACTGGTGCTGTCTGCCCAGTGAGAAATCTGTAGTTCTTCTTTACTGATATCTAGAGAATGACTTGTGGGCAAAAGTGGTGTAGGAGCACGATACATATTTTTTTCCAAGTCACATGCTCTCCTATAGGAGCTGGACAGGCTCTGGGGAGCATGTCCCAGCAATGTGTCAATGTTGCGACCTGTTGAATGAGGGGAAAGCAGCCCGCAGGCATGGGGTATATCTCTCATGCGTGGTCCCTGCAAGTCCATGTGGTTTCCGGATACCTGATCGATGTACAACTTGAGGCTTTGCCTAACACAGCGCTCGTTTGCTGCTTTCCAACAGTGGCGTATTCGGCTGTGCCACTCGAGCTGGAGCAGTGCAGTGTCTTTCCATGGGGACAGAAGCCAGAATATTTACTTTTAAGGCCTACGGTGATTTAAGGGACTGTGGGAGGAAATCATTGATTTTTTTAAGCTATATTGGCTTAGAAAGATGTATAGTAAAGAATATTCAGCCCAGCTCTGAAGAACTTCTGTTAAGTGCATTTTTACTTGCACCATTTGGGCTCTCAACTCATGGAATGCAAATTTCCATTTTTGTTTAATTATTGAGCTTGTTTGAAGAGCAGGGGAAAGTAATTCACTTGTTATTTCATTCTCCATCTCTGATGATATGTTTTGCATRCAGGGACACGTTGCAGGGAATTACCCGTCTGGGCAAAATGACCTCTGGCCAGGAGGTGCCTCACCACTGCCTTCCTCAGCTGCAACCGTGCAGCCGCTCAGTGCTTTGCTTAACTTCACCTATAGCAACACTTCCTACAGCTTGGTTATACATGTGTTTAAATGCTTTACCGCTTCAGGAGACATTGCAAATAAGCAGTGAGACTTGAAAATGCTCCCATTTGATCAAGCAAAATTTGCTTGTAAATATTTTGTCCAGCTCTAGTTTTTTGGAGTTAGGAAATATTTTTGCAGTGAAAAATTTGACTGATTTCTTTGACTTGGAAGGAATATGCTACAGGGTTGTGGGAGCTGTATATGACCATGTACGAGGATTGTATGTATATGTATAAGGAACTGAATAGTTTTGTTATACAATTACTTGATCAGAACTGAGTGTTCATGTCACACTGATGATAACAAAGCATATGCATGTTGTGGCATATGTTCAATCTTCTGAAAATTGCATTTATAGACTGGGGGAAACAAGTAGCTTTCAGTGAGCCAGCTGTCATTATAGGTTATGGCAGCCCTTCCCAGACCACTGGCTTAAACAGGAAGCGAGAGAGACGTCTGCCCTGTCTTCAGCTTGACAAACCAAACTCGTCACAGTATTTTGAAATGCACAAACCATAACTGAAAATAACCCCATTCTTGTGCTGCAGTCTACATTTGCAATTACACTTCCTAACAGGAAGAAAACTATGTTAATTACATTTCACAGAAGAAACATACTTCTTGTGTGCTTTCTTAGATGTTCTGTAGGGAGATTACTATGTTGAAATAAAAAAACCAAACAAATAACCCAGTACCTGTTTTCCTTGGAGAGCCTCATTTCCCCTTTGTCACTCATTTGTGTAGGCCCTACACAGAAGAAGAGATTTCCTGGGGAGTAACGACTGAGTTATCTACACAAAGAGTTGCTCCTTCTGGGAACTGGCCCTGCAAGATCTTTCTTAGAAGAGGAACATTATGCAAACATATAGAAGGGTTGGTAGATCCAGCATCTTGGATGCTGATCCTGCCAAGCACTCCCTGCACCCCACTGAGGTTAGCACCTTCTGCAGAGCGGCTGGGTTTTGCCGCTCCAAGTAACTCTGAAAGCTGTGGTGTTGCTTTGTACGTCCATATGTACCAGTGTGAGATTTGGGTGTCAGCCAGGAGGGACCCACTGGGGTACTGCCCCCATGCTTCTGCTTTAATTCCACTGATTCAGGACAAATTACTCCTCTGCACTCCTAAAATGAAAACTTTGAATGGGGTAACATGATCTAGAGTGAAAAGCAGTGATTTTCTATTGCTTTGACAGAAGAATGGATAGATAACGTAATCAGTCTCCTCCAGAACTAATTCTTAGGCTTTTTTCTTTTCTTTTCAATATCTGCATGTTTCCTATCTCTTTTCCATCAGAGGTTCAGCTACGTTGACCAGCTTGCTGGCTTTCAGAGTTGATCACTGAGATGAGAAATGCTTTTTCCAGGAAGCCAGGAGATGTGCGTGCAACCTACAAAGCGCAATGCCAAAAGCTGCTAAAATGTCATGACCCAGGGACCCTCTGGTTCACAAAGGCAACGCTGTCAAACCCCAGAGTGCTCAAGCCCACAAATACCCTGCTCCCTGCCAACTGGAGCCCGCTCAGGTAGGATGCAAAACCCAGGAGCAAGATCCTCCTGTCCCTGACCTACAATACTGTGGTCCCTAAATCCTCTACTAGTAACTAGATTATCAATTATTCTTGATAGAAAGATAAGTCTTTTGCTTGGCTGAACATCTAGTTTGGGCATGAAGTATGAAAGGAAATGCAAATAACAGAAAAGCACATGTGAAATGTCAAAACGTGGTTTGCTGAGCTGTAATGATAGCGGTGCCTACCATCATTTCCTATGTCTTCAAGCAAGGAAGAAGGAAAACAAGGAGTAGAGGGAGGTCCTGTTTCCCTCGCGGGCACAGAGCTGTTCTCTGTACAGTAAAACAGGGACTTTTGGGGCAGGGGAGTCTGAAACTGGAGCAGGGCAAGAAGCTGGTGCTCTTGGGCAGCTTGAAGCTTTCTCAGCTACAGACAGAAGGGTGCAGGAACCCCCCCCCCCCCCATCTGGATAGCACTGATGTGAGGGTGGTCTCTGTTAAAACCAAAATGTAACTTGTTACTAGCAGTGCTGCTGCGGCTGGCATACATCTGCGATCTGTGAGCTGGGCTGCTGTGTTTACACATTGCCGAATTGTGCAAATGGGATGAGTAATCTCCAGCCCATAAAAAATAAGGGGAAAGCTGGGTGCACAGTGTGATTTTTGAGAGAGTTAGGGATGAGGAGGGTAATTCTCATCGGGGTGATTTTTTTGTTTGTTTTTGGTTTTTTTGGAAAAGGGCTTTAACACGCAATAACCCCATTTCAGGAGGAATACACAGGAAAGCGCAGATGAACGTATTTGCAAGACTTATTGGGGCATTGCACGTTGTTTAAGTGATCGCATCTCAGAAATGTTACAGAAAATCAGAGGGTATATTGCTTTCAAACACAGCTTGGGGGGGCCACTTCTTGACTGAGTGCTGGCAAAATGTGCGATGGTGCTTAATACCTGGTGGTGATGGTGCTATTAAAAATTCTCACCATCCAGTCTGTATCATCTATGCACTGCAGTGATTTATTCTTTAGGTCTGTCCACACTATAAATTCAGCCCTGGAAGAGCCTTGAGCTTTCCAGGAAAGATATCCTGGGCCCTGACTCGGACCCTCTGGGTAGCCTGGGCAGCTGCTCTGACATGTAACATCTAAGTGCCCAGCTTCTGTTTTCCCCCCTGTTAATTGCTGTGGATAGATGCGAGAGGAAAGCAAACCAGCCCAAAGCAGCGCGAGCAGACAGGCTAATTGTCAACAGGTCTTATCGTGGTGAAACAGGAGCAACGCTGCTGTCTTAAGTTGCAATTCACAGTGTCTGCGCAGCCCACGTAATAAAAAAACCCCACCCTCTTTGCCTGCCTCCAACAGGCAATCTGAGCATACGTGCGAACGTATCTTTTTTTCCCACTTAGTCTATGGGGAAGACTTCCAGTTAGAGGAAGCTGACAGCCAGAGAATGCAATTACTTTGCCAGGTTTATTTTTATTTTTTTTTCTATTCCACCTCCGTGGTGTTCTTTGCTTTCATGATGGGAAGTCAGTGTGTTAAGAGAAACACTAGCATAATTGCAAGTTAAGAGTGAGATTTTAGTACCTTACAGACATGTAAACCTTGTCTGATGTGTGGGCAGTATTTAGCCAGGAGCTGATTAAAAAAAAAATATATGGAAATTTTTGCATGGACCCTCACAGTTCCTCCTTTTTTCTTAAACCTATTTATTTAATAGTTCTTACCTGATGGTTGAATGATCAACAAGGAAAAGTCTGTGGCCGTATAGCAGTGTTGCTGGATAATGCGTGCAAGATCAGGCCCATACAGAGCCATAATGAATATTAATTATGCTGAAAATTATTTAAGGCACATGCTATTACATCAGGGTGGGAAGGGCAGGAATGGTAGGTATGAAGTTAAATTGAAAGGCTACTACAAAAAACTCACTGTGGTAGTTTTTAATTTCTTGATATTTTGATGCTACTGGTTTTTAGAGTTATAGTTACCTTGTGGTGGAAAATCTACATTATTCCTATCATCTTAGGACCCCAGATAAGCCAGTGAGCATACCTTTAGAAAAGGGTGACTTGACTGTAAAGCAGCAGAAAAATGTATGGGTTCCCTGTAGACCTTCAGAGTTATGCCTCAGCAACAAAACAAAACTCATAGCCCTGACCAAAAACATCGGTGTGAGTTTTCTCTGGACAGACCACCTCCTCTTACACTTGCTCCTGAGACTTGGGTCTGCACTTCCTCTTGTATGAATCTGTGTAAAATGGGACTGCCACTGCTTTACGCCCTGCCATGATAGCAGAGAACCAGCAAAGAGGTAGGTTGAGTGAATCAATGGATCTCCAAGATTTGAAGGTTTGCCTAAAAATGCCCAGCACCTCAGCCTGGCATTTTTGCCTGGGGTGGAGGCAAGGGAGATACTCAAGTGTGTGAATATTTGCTGAACTTTTAAATTTTAAACCAGAGAAAATCTAATCACCTAGTGCGCAGAGGCAAATGCTGAGGTGTCTCTCCAAATCTTAGCCTATGCCAGGGAAGTTTGCTTCCTTTTTGCAAGTGGCAAACGCAGACGAACCCACTTTCCAGAACTCATTAATCTGAGCACCTTTACTAGGAAAATACAGACTCGCAGCCACCTCTGTTACTTTTGCTGTAGCTGCAACGCTTTCTTTTTCTTTGGGAAAAAGAAAATAGTATGTCTGGGAACCTGGGTGGTGAATTAATACGTAGTTGCCCGAGCTATTCCTGCCGTGCAGGAATACGAAGCGTCAGGCATGTTGGCAGCGATGCAGTCCCGCAGCGCTCAGATGAGCCAGTTCCCCCCGGCTCAAGCGTGTTGGTGCAAATGCAGGACAGATTGCACCTCGGAAGCGGTCTAGCCACGGGCAAGCGCCGCGTGAGAGGGCCTCCCCCACTGTAACAGGTGCTGGAGTTTCTGCAGTGCTTTCTTCAACTCTCAGGAGGCATGAGAAATGCAATTCAGCAGGCTGCTCCCATGGGGATGAGGGCACTGGGTTATTAGTCTCGAATCGGCCGCGTGAGACGTGCTATTTCAAGCCTGCCTCAGCCCATGTCTCTCTCCCCTGCCGCTGCCCTGCTGTCTGAGGTGAGACCAAGACAGCTCTAAAAAAAGTTATGCTTCCTCATTTTGTCTAATCAATTGCTTAGATGGGAATTAGGCTGTGTTTCAACATCAGTTATTTTGGGTATAACAGATCAAGTTTCTCCATACAGAACGGATGTTGCTTCCCAAAATTGCTTGTCATCCTCTATGTTCACATTTTCCATGGGTGAGGAGAAGTCATTTGACTGCTTTGTGATAAACAAGACTTGGTGAGCAAACAGCGTTTTTGGCTTGTTATTTATTGACCAGTAATGTCCTTCCTAATGCAAAGATCGCTGATGTTTCATGCTTCTCAGGAGTTAGCTGCCCTGTCAGCTGCCCCTTCTAAATGTTTGCTTTAGAGCCTGGTGATTAACCAAGTTTCTTGGGCTTTCTTTTCCTCTAGTTAATGTATAGCTACAGCTTGCTTCCTGCTTCACATCCATATGCCAACCACAGTTTGCCATGTGTTCTGCCAAATTTATAGCTACATGCTCAACCAATAATCTTTCTAGGTAGCCAGTATGAATTATATGTGAAATGATATTTCCTAAATCTGGATGTGATTATCTCACAACTGGGCATACCTAAAAAACCCCCTCTCTTCTGAAGAGTGCTGGTAAGCAGGAAAGGAGAGCATGGACTTCCGAAAGTGTATATGCTGCTGGGCTCACATACATAGCGGGCTGTATATATTACCCATGATTGGAACTGTTCAACTTATACTATTTTAAGAAGTATACACTTAAGAAAATTAATGTTTCCTTTCATTTGCTGGGTGTTAATACCATCACTCAGGTGTGAGCTACTATTTCTAATCTGTTCCAAAAAAAAAAAATAGTTTTTTAAAAATGTAACCATTTAACAAGACTTTACACAAAACACAAGGAGAATTGCTAGATCTGAGTGACGGTCTCTGTTGGAACATTGCTTGTTGTATCTGAGGTTGTTACCCTGATACTAATTAAAATGAAATATACTGAGGTACARGAGTTGTCCTGGTTTTCCAACTGGAATTGAAGTGTTCCTTTGCAGGAGCAAAGTTTGGTTCCTGCGGAGTGTCAGCCTGGATGTGCTTCAAGGAAAAAGTCTCATCACCTCTGAGCTTGAGAAAACTGCGGAGAATCTTGCCGTGACTCAGTCAGGGTGGCAGAGGCCTTGACCCTAGTCTGAGGGTTTTTGGTTCCCCCGCAAAATCAGATCAGCTCCTCGGCCAAATTACTTCCTTCCAAAATCTAGATTTCCCTTCATCAGGCCCACAAATGGGTTTTTCCTCCCACCCCATCGGCGTGGACTCCTCACTCAGGCAGTGCCCAGGAGAGATGTTTGCTTTCACACTGACTCACTTCTCCATCTGTCCACCTCAGACCACAGCAGGCCTAGACCTAGAGTCATGAAAACTGTTCACAGCAAAACCTGAAACCACGCAGAATTCAAATGGCTTCTGGTGTTTAGCCCAGCCTGGGGCTGAGGTCAGGTTCACTGACAGGGTCACAACCCATCCTGGCAGTCCTACACCACTTGTAAAACTCATGCTTTACCTTCCCCAGAACTTGTGGAGATAGAAAAATCAGAGCAGCCTGCAGGCAAGAGGTCTTGTGTGCAGATAACTGCGGATATGCGTGCTGCACTCCTGCAGTCCATTGCATAATGCCCAGCATCTCTCCAAATTATCTGGTCTGTGCTGGCCCATTCCAGGTGATGCTCAGAAAGCATGTCTCTGACAAGGTTTACATTCGGGGTTTGGAGCAACCTTTTACAGACTCACTTCTGCTCGAGCTCTGAGGTTTGTATTGTTGTGTTTGGAAACATGGCTCCATCTTAACATGATATGTGTGGAGTGCAAAATCAAGGCTGCTGTGCTATAAGGATTACCGAAAGGCAGTCAGGGCTCTTTTTGGTTACGCACAGAAGCAGGGCACTGGTGACTGTGAAGGAAGACTTGGCCCATCGTCTTCCCCATCCATCTCTTCTCTGCAGTGCTGTGTTGTAATCTCTTCCCCTTCTGGGGTTTCTGGCAGTGARGGGGTGGTCTTCATGCTTTGCCAGCAGAGCCTAGTGCAGATGAGTGGAGGGCTGCTGGCTGTGCAGAATTGTTCCTGTGGTGCTCTGCTAAAAGTCACTGTGCTAGGTRGAACAGGCATCTTGTGACTTTCCAAGGGTTTCACAACACAAAGCAAGAAGATGCTGTTCTTTCCGTACCCATTCTGCATTTTCAGAAGTTTCCATGAGTGTCTTTTCTTGCTGGAAAGAGAAGATTTTGCAGTAAGGATAAAAAATAGGGAAATGACTTGGCAGCAGAGAKAGAAAAAGGGAAATAACTCATCACAAAGTTTTTGCAATATGTATCCAAAAGGAATTTTCTGTGAAGTTATTTACTACAGTTAAATCCCCCTTCAGTATTCAGACCATGAGGCCCGAGCTAGCAGGGAGATAGTTACCTTTTTATGAGCATACAGAAGATTTAAGTGCACAGGTCCTGCAGGTTTTCCTTCATCCTGTAACATTATCTCTGCAGTAGTGTTGAGGCTTTAGTGTCCACACCTCATGAGACCTGATGCAGCTCAGCTCCTGTTGGGATGCCGTAAGGCTTCATCCTCCAGTTCTCAAACAATTGCCTTTAAGGGTTACATATGTCACCAAGTGGCATATTCGTGAAAAAATGGTGTACCCCATATATACTTTCAGTGGTTGTATTTGTTTCTAATAGTAGTTCAGACTATTTCATGTATTAAAATTTCCCAGCTGAAACAAATGTGATTCTTTTTTTCTGTCATTTCATAGCTGAAAGACAGCAACAGAACATGCACTGGAGTATCTCGTGTTTGGTTCTTCACACTGGTATCTATGATGACCAGAAAATGAGATGTTTCTGTGCTGGTTTAATTCCTGCTGCTACTCCACTGACTTCGGTATTAAAATACATGCATTTCAACAGGAAAAAAGAACTGGAAAAACTGTTTTTTCCAGTTGGCTTCAAAAGTCAAGGGAGGAGAGTTCAATAGGGTTCCATTTTAGGAAAGTACAGACAGCTGGACTGTATTTATGCTGTAGTAAGGGCAGCCTCTCTGCTCTGTGAAAGCTGTGATCTGACTTTTGTTCACAGCTTCTTGGATTTGTAGGCCACAGCTCCATGGCAGCTTCTCAAATTTATTTTTTTCTTCAGTTTCCAAAGCTGTTTTGAAAAAGGCATTTGAATATATGAATGGGTAGCAATTAATCTTGGAAGTTAGAAGAAACAAGCAGGTGGACTCTATTTAGGCAGAGGGAGGCAATGACAGACCAAAAAGTTTTGCTATCTGTCCGACTTTGGCCCTTTCTAATAAATTGGCTGTTTATAGTTGGGTTGTGTCCTACAAAGTCTATATTCTGTCCCAGTTAATCACCTATTACATCTCTGGATCAGTGTTGTGCCTAGTACTGCAACCCTTCCAGAATGGCTAAGGCTGACTCTGGAAAAATATAACGATCCTGCAATCATCTTCATTGCCTGAAAAAGCATTAAATAGAGCTCACCTTGCAACTAGTTGTCTGATCTGCATTGCAGAACAAAAATGGCAGCAAGACTGGAAACTACTAGACCCTCATGTCATTCTGGAATTGCTCTATAACTCCACAAGACATTTTACTGTGGAGAAAGTAGCTGCTGCTTGTTTGATTGTTGCTCTGTTTTGGAAATGCTGTGAGCACTGCAAAGCAGTTGCATTGCATCTCGTGCTTTATTGGAGCGCCCTGCTCACAAATGCAAGAAGCAAATCTCTGTTGTAATTTTTTTTATCAAAAAGATCTGCAGCCAATTTCCCTCCTGTGCACTGAGTACTCCCCCAGACCCAGACACAACTGTTTTTGTGGTCTGTGTAGTCTGTTTAAAAGGAGGGAGGTTTTTTGAGACTATCAACTGATGCACATGAACTTTTCCCCACTTTTGAGGCTTTAAGTGGGAGATTCAAGGGCATCTGGGGATATATTATATCTGACTGAAATACTCAGTTTTCAGGCACTTTTCAGTAGTATTTCACGGTGGCAATACAAGAATGTTTTGGTTTTCATCTGTTTTTCCTAGAAACCACTATTTACTACTAAGTCTACTTTTCTTTGGGACATTCTAGCTGCAGAGCAGTTGTTTATAAGAGCACTGCCAAGCTGGGGTTTCTTGTTTTTTTTTTAACTTGATAGCATTCTTAATGCTGCTGTAGGATTCATCTGTCTCTCCCAGTCTCGCTCCTTTCCATCTAGAAGATGCTGTTTCAGTCTCTCCCAACATGTTTCTTACTGAACAAATCTGAACAAAAGCCAACAGGATTTCACTCGTATTACCTATGCATCGCATTATATTATCTGTGTGCCATTCTAGTGTTGCTTCAGCCAGCCTAAGGCGTGACACCTGCGTACTCCATCTTCTCCCTTAGATCTGCACTCGTGATCACTTCAGCAAGCTGCTCCAGCTGAAAGCTCTGTTTTTTTGCCAGGGGTGATGGACCACCTTGTACCATGTGAGCACCAGTCAGGGGAGCACAATCTGAAAGGGACGTGAGCGTTACGGTGCACTCCAGTTTGAACATGCGCCTGCAGTGTGCTCTCCCTGCGAAGGAAGCAAACCACACCCTGGGCTACTTTGGAGGGCGCACAGACCTCGGATCAAGTGGAGTTAGTACTGCCCTTCGACTTAGGGCTGCTGAGGCCACACGTGGAGCAAGGCCACGCCTGGTTTTGGGTCTCCGTGTTCAAGAGGGGGTTGTTCAACAGCAGGCTGCCAGGACAGCCAAGTGCTTAGGGGCCTGTGAGGGTTGAGGCTTAGTCTGTCTGGCTGAGGGGAGGCAAAGAGACAACCTCCTGGCAGCCTAYGGCTCCTGGAAGGGGTTTACTGAGATGATGGAGCCAAACTCTTCTCCATAGTGGCAGCCAGTACAACAAGGAATAACGGCTGCAGATTGCACCTTCGCAGGTTCAAGTTGGTCAACAGGAAAAGCCTGGTCAAGAGGAGAGCAGTGCAGCACTCTAATGGGGCAGTACAAGCCTTGTCCTCGGAGGCTTTGAAAGGTCAGCTAGACACGGCCATGCTATGCTAAGCCAGCTGGAGCAGGCAGCTGGTGTAGTGAACATGAGCGTGGTTTAAAATGTTCAGACTAAATGCATCTAAAGTCAAAAGGTGGGGCTAGCATTGTTTTTCAACCCTATGTGTAGTAAATAGAAGAGGTGTTAAGTAAGAAACACAGACTCTCCCACACCCAGAGGATTAACTGCTGTGGGATTGAAGAAGGCATACAGGACTAAGATGAGAAAGAGCAACAGGAATCACTCTCTTGAAAGCCTGGACATTGCAGATCACTGCAGGCAGGCTGGGATTTCCCACGCAGGCCAGAGATATTACTGGGCACTGTGCTGGTGTCTCAGCTCAGGATTTTAGGTACGCATGGGAGGTTGCACGGGGAAGCACTGATAGCGCTTCTGTACAATAGAAAACAGCAGTCTAACCACGTGGTCCTAATGTAGCCCAAGATGGAACAAAGTGTGGTCAAAAGCTTTGTTCAGCCAGATAGCAGGATAGAAAATCTCACCTACAGGTAACAAATTACAGCCTGCCATGGTCGTCTTCTGCACAGACCCTGACAGTTAGTTCTTGAAAGCTAAATAATGTATCCTCCTACCTGTACAGATTCAAGTAAGCTGCTTCTGCTGCGCCTCTGCCAGCCAAGCACTCTCTCCAGAATTAAGCATTTTAATATGGGAAGTGAAAACGGTGAAAGTCCCCCCATTCTGCTCTGCTTGTTCCTTATCTCTGAGAGGACAAGCACTACCCTTCTGCCCAGGCAGAGGAATTTCTCAGCTAGACAATGATTTACAGGGTGAATAACCACATAATGATAGGCATGAGACAAGTGCTAAATTTACTACAGTTCTGCATTGGCTGATCTTGCATAAAATGAAGCCATTTAGAAACTGTCACTTCACGTCCTGCTTCTGGATTACTGCAAAATATCACTATTGTTCCTTAGTTCTTACGAAATCAACCATATAGCTTTGGCAGCAGGGCTCAGAAACGCTGCCATCTCCCGGTACTTTGGAAATATCAGTTGTTTACCAGAAACAAATCCCTGGGGGTCACACAATGTCTCTGCTGGAGAAAGGTGTTCCAGGTACTCAAAAAACATTTGCTTTAAATAGCCACAGTTTTAATTTACTTGTACAGTAGGGTATTTAACAAACTGCGGGAAAACTATTTCTAATGGATCTGGGCTTCTCYGTCAGCATGACTGATTTCTGCTGCTTAACTTGGTGAGAAAAAAAAAAACTCACAAATTTTGAAATATGTATTTTACTAAGGCTAAAGATCTGATAGACAATAATACACCATTTTGCATATGGTATGCTCTGGAAGATCTCATGGTTCTTGTTCTGCTCAAAGAACAGCTCTAGGGCATTTTTCGGTATAATGTTGTTGTTCAGTCTCATGTTTCTTGATTAATGGTTGGCACAAAGTAGATTTTTACAGGCTCAAAATGGGATTCAGTGTATGCATTCTCCCAATTCTCCTCCCGCATATTAGAATACTCTATTAAACCAGACTAAGTTAAACCTCCAATTGTTGTTAATCTCAGCTCACCAACATAATTAGATAGATCCATGTGATGCTGTGATGGGCAGCCGCAGAACTAACTTGGGTATGTTTCTCATGGTGTTTCTAAATGTGCAACAGAAATGCTAGGTACAGAATAACTGGTTACGTGAGTTGTGACAACCAAGTGTCTATTGCGTCACTGCTTGACTAAGGACAAATATCAATTCCATCACAGTACTAAAATATTCACTGATGTTAAACTACATAATTAAACATTAGCTGGGTATCAGAAATGAGGAGAAAGATACCAGCTTCAAAACAGTCATGAATATTTTGCCTTCTCAAAGAACTAGTTGTAAGGTCTTTCTGTGTTTGGATGGCACACGCAATTCTTATTTTAAAGGAACAGCAATGGGAAGAGGGTGTGTGAGTCTTACAACACATTACAGACAAAGGAGAATCTATCCAAAGCTATGGATATCTAGGCAAGGCATTGCTAGAATAGATCTGTCACCCACCAGCAGGGATGTGGCACTCAGCAGCAAACAGGGGACGTCATCCCATGTTGTCCCTTGCTTCCCAATGCTAGCCATGTCACTTCTCCTACGGGAGCTGCGGCTGCTTTTTGCTTTCTTTAGTATTCAGAACCTAGTCCCAGAAAAAGGTTCTGGAACAGGCTTGGTGTGACAGACAACTGCAGCAGATGACTGACCTGAACCCCCTGAAAGGGTGAATGAAACCAGAAAGGACTCAGATGATGTACCAACTGAATAGAAAAGAAGGGAGAAATTTAAATAAYGGTGCAAAAACCTTTTTTAATTAGAGTGTCAGTGACTCTTGTATACCTTTCCCATCAAGTTTCTGGAAGCAGAATACTTGTTGAGACACATCAATACTATTTTGACTCTGTATAGCTTGAAAAGGCAGAATGCCATAATCTACACCCTGTCTTTGCAGTTCCTTTTGAAATATGTACCCTGGAGATCAACGCTACATCTTTATGGAAGCATTAATACTTTTTTGGAGAGTTTTATGATCAGGTCTCCTTCTTCCTACCAACTTTACATATTCTTACCCCAGACAGAACAGGCAGTGAAAGGTTTCTGGGAAACTGGATACAGCCTTTTCACAAAAGTAGGATAGATGTGCCCCGAAGTCCTCCTACATGATACCAAATGCTGTGTGCATTCAACAGACCTGCTGGTTAATGATCTTGCACATAAGTAATGTTTTAACCATACAGTAGCTTTTGTTTGCTTCAAAAGCCACAAAGCCAAAGAGGAAGTGTAGGAGAACGTGGGCAGTACGGTGGCAAGAAGCCTCATGACCTCATCCTTTTCCGCCACACGGGGATTGGCAGCCGGTCGCTGGGACAGGGTTTAAATTCCCCGAGGTCGGAGATGTCAGGCAGTCTGGGGGACGAGGGGAGAAAGCCTGAGCTACTCAGAGGCAACTGACTGGAGCTGTTGCTGGGAACGCTAACAGAGCTCCTGTCGCAACTGACTCTTCCAGCATCCGAACAGGTAATTTCTCATTTTCTTACCTGACATGTGCTATTATGTCCATAGCTTTAGTCAAGGAAGCCTTGGGCAGGAGGGCTTCCAAAACTGCTTTGCTGAACAAGAATGTTTAATGTTTTTCTGTGGAAAAAGGTTTGCTTCTAGAGCAACAAGGTTGCTTTAGAGATGCAAGGTACTATAAAGAATTGCAATTTTAAATCTCCGACTGCTGATAGATGTCAGGAGGAGGTTACTGAAATCCCTGCCACTGAATCAAGTGCTAGAAACTTGAAGCTGGTACTTGAGCTTAGAAAGCTTCTTCGCTCATGTAACCACTGCCTTGCAATATCCCAGTTTATCCTGGCAGGCTTGCAGTTTGTGCTGCGCACTACTGAATGGATGGGGCCAATTCTTCTTTATTTAACTCTTGAAATTGCAATGCTTCAAATACAGTGTCCTTTTCCAGAGCCAGCCTTATATATGCATTCTAAATGTGTCTGTATCCTTCTCTCCTGCTGTGATTTACTCAGGTTGTAAATGCTTCTTGTTCAACACTGAATCAGCTTAACTTCTCAGAGATGTTGTTTATCCTGGAGATTGGTCAATCAGCACCAAACTTTAGCTCAGCACTGCCTATGTTTCATCAGGAGTCATTCATCTAATAAATTGCTAAAACTGCAATGTGAGCAGATAAATTTCACTTCATCTCTTGCTGGAAACACAGGTTGCTTTGTTCCAATTTCTGGAGGGGAAAAAAAGTCTATCAATAAAGGCAGTTTCTGTTTGTATAAATTGAAGTTACTTACAGCCACTGCAGTTAATAATTCTGAAAACTAGTTTTAAAATAAACAGAGAGAGTCCGAGCTGGGTTTGTTTTGGTCTCTCTCATTTTTGACGAAATGCTTTGATAAACCTAAGCTGGTCCTTTATCAGCACTTTGTTTTTCAAAGCTTTGTCTTTTACCAACTCAGATCAGTAGATAACAGAAGTAGTCTATTCATCTTCTCAGTGGGGTGCTCTCAACACTGCTCAGCACTTTTCTGGTTTTTAAATTCCTGTAGCTCTTGAGTTGAGTTGCCAAGTCATTAAGAAGAATCTTGTATTCCTGCCCTGCAGTTAAATGGGAGGTGGTGATGGGGGGGGGGGCAGAGAGAGGAAAAAGATAGGCACAGACAGCTTGAATCCTTATTAGAAAGTTCATCTCAGCACAGTGAAGTACAACAGGAGAAAGAAATAGCCTGTGGCATGTTTGCAGTATTTTATTTTGTTGACTCACAGTTCCAAAATACTTTCTAGGTAGAACATCACAATGAAGGTGGCAGTGCTTTGTTTGTGCCTTATCAGCATCACCGTTGCATGGCCAGTGAGTAAATCATAGATGTATATTAGCATTCGCTTACATATTTCCTTTGCACATTAGCAAGGAATTATTACTGACAAACTCTTTTCTCTTTCCTCCCTTCAAGGTGAGCAAATCCAAGCGGCACGCCATTTCTGCCAGCTCTGAAGAAAAATATGTAAGCTCCTTTTGTCTTTCTTGCCTATATTCTAGTTATTTTCTTTAATGATGCCATTTTGATTTATGCTAATACACATTGTGTGATACACACTTTATGATTGTAGCCGCTTGCAGAACATACCCTAACCTGGATATTATGAGCCAGTTTCTCAGCTAGACAAATTGGGGGATTTCCACTGACTTCAGTAGAATTATGCTATGTTAGGCAGCCTGGTATCTGGTCTTGTCTCTTAATAAGGTCCATCTCTGGACCACCACTGGAGAGCTTTTTTTCTTTTTTAACAAAAAATGTGTAAATGTGACCTCTCAGTTTGAAAAAAAAAAMCCAAAACACCTACAGTATAGCATAGCTCTTATAACCCACATTCATTACTGTGGATCAGATAATAATAATTGATGTCAGAAGAGCATTTTGGTCCAATTTCCATTAATTTTTGGAATTGTGTGAGTGCAGACGTTAGAGCCTTCTCTATCAAACTGCCACCTRTTCTTTTGAGTTAGCACAGAAATGAGCTAATACTATGCAAAGATGAAGAATATTGTCATATAAAGGATACTAGTCTTGCATATAGCTCTTTGATTTATACTGCATAGTAGGTTGCTACTAAAGTAAAATTATTTATCTATTTACTCTGAGAATCAGCTATTGAATTTTCTTATAGAGTTTCGATGATGTGGAGATAAAACATTGCTGGGAAGAGAACCTGAAAATTAGTAGAAGCCATGATGCTTAGTAGATTAGTAGAAGCTTAGATCCAGCTCCAAATTTCATCAGATTAAAATGAGCTGGAAAAACTGATCTGAAATTCTCCAGGCTCTGCCACCAGCAGTCTGAGAGGCACATCTTCAGTATTGTACTGTTTGGGTATAGTGTTAATCTGGGATTGTGGCTAGTTCTGAATTCTCTTCCTATTGCAATGAATAGTTGAAGACACATCTCATACCAAAAGAGTGTGTATTGCAGATGCCACACCTGCACAAAAAGAGATCCTGTGGTGCATGCAGCTTTACCTGCTCCTGTATGCTCCTTTGTGGATTAAGACCTCAGTTTTTCTTTTGAAGGACTCCAGGGGCCATCGTTCACACAGACAGCACCACCACCACGTGAATTCTCAGTCTCATGAGAGTCTTCTGCGTCCACGAGATGACCTGGCATCACCTCAGCAGGTACCTGTGACTAGTTGGAAGACAAAGTAGAGCATCCTTCAATGCAGACTTGCAAATTATGATTGAGTCCTTAAACTGCCAACATTTTCTATCAGCTCTATTGTATGTGCCTCTGTGTGCTAGTAATGAGTTTTCTATTGCTTTCAGACTCTTTATTCTTCAGAAGAAAGAGCTGATGTCCTCGTACACCCGGTAAGTGTTTTCAACACCAGCTAAATGAGTGCTGCGTGGCAGGCAGTGTGTAGCAGTATTCATTCTCCTTACTCAAATGCAGTTCTTGTGCTAACATCTCCCCCTAAATAAAACAAAGTCTCAGACAGGATGAGGCAAATTTAGAGCAATTTGTCCACTTAGATCTGCAACAGTGCATGAGCACTGTACATCCTGTATATGCTCTCTTGCATGATGCATCCTAAATGTTTTTCAGCGTTTTCCTGGCTTGTTAAGCAAGAGCCGTGAAGATCCAGATGACGATGTAGATGATGATGATTCCAATGACACAGATGAATCTGATGAGGTTGTCACAGATTTTCCCACCGACGCTCCTGTAACTGCACCCTTCCCTCCCTACCCTTTCACCCGGGGAGACAACTCAGGCAGAGGTGACAGCGTGGCATACAGAATTAAGGCAAAAGCCACAGTGGTGAAGTCCAGCAAGCTCCACAAAGCTGCAAGAAAGGTAAAGAGCACTGAGCAGTGGTGCCTAGGTTATTGTAAAAGGGTAGCAAAGTTCAAAATGGACAAGTGCTTTTGTGGGAATCAGCTGTGAAAGGGATTGGGAGGGGGGAAAGTTGGCAAAACTGAAAGAATGCATTTCTGCTCTCTGCAGATGCCCCAAATCGGTGAGGGCTATATACACACACTGAGGCAGAAGTGTAGCCTGCTACTGCAGGCTGCGTGATATTGTGAGTTGCGCTGTCATGATGTACTTGCACATGAAATCTGAGGCCAGTATCAAATTGAGTTTGCGATACTGTGAAAGCTTCATGCAACTCCATAAAAGTGCACAAAGCTTCAGAGCAGAGACATAGGCTAGAGGCTTTGAGTATCCCTGGGACCCACCCAGGACAGCTCGCTTGGGTGCGGTACTGCGATACCTGGTGATGGATCAGTTGCTCAGAAGTGACAACAGCTCTTTGGCTGTTTTGCTGTTTGTGTAACGCAGCTGATCGTACACGATGCCACCGAGGAGGATGAGAGCGCCCTGGTCGCGGACAGCCACCAAGCGGGGCTCTCCCAGGAAGACCTCGGGGCACGCCACCTCGCCGGGAAGTACGCTGACAGCGGGGAATGGGGGCACAAGAGCCGCGGGCGGGACAGCAACGAGGTGGTCCGCAAGCTGCCCGACTGGAGCGTGGAAAATGACAGCCGGCAGAAATTTGACAGCCCCGAGGTCGAGAGAGACAGCAGCGAGCGGGGGGCCAGAGGCGGCATCCCCCTGAGCAGGGAAAGCAGGGAGAGCCCGGCCCACGTTTTAACTCGGGTCATTGTAGTTGACGATAACAGCAATCAAACCTTTGAGAGTGCTGAAGATGTTCAAGATCTTCGCAGCATTAAAAACAATGAAGTCGCCCTTTAAAGGGAAACGAATCTAATTTTTCTTTCTCTCTGTAATTTTTACTTGAGGGGGGAGTAGTTTCATTTCAGTAATTGTTTGTAAATGTAGAACATGTGGTGATTTTTTTTCCCCCAAGTTTGGGGCAGAAGTTAGAGGCAGTTTTATTACCCAGGCAGTCTCCTGTATGCAATGCTAGCTCTGCTTTCTATTACGCAAGTGTAAGCCCTCCTCGCTGCATCTGTTACTGTTCTGTTTGAATGTGATAAAGTATGTAGGAGCGAAACAAATGCTGGTTTACGCACAGAATGAATGTTACCTCCTTGTGATACTGTACTCCATAATGCCAGTGTATATTTTGCTGTAACTGAATTTAAATAAAACGACAAAATCCTGTACCCCTGGGCTGTGTTGCTACATGCTGGGCGGCTGGTGAGGGGGGAGTAGGGGCAAAGAACTTCCACCTTTTTCAAGTTAGGGAACGGTTACTCCCCAGCATGGATGAGGTGGTTAACCCCCCTCTTAGGGGCTTGCTTCTGCTACTGCCACGAGTTAGCAGCGAGGGGGCCTGTCAGAAATGGGTTGCTGCGGTTCCCTCCGCCCGGGGGGGGAGGCAGCGGGGGCGGGGCCCGCGCGCGCCGCACCAACGGTCGCGCTAACGGTCGCGCCGCTGCCCCACGGCCATGTCGGGGTGGGCGGGCGCCGCGGGGAGGTGGCGGGGGCGTGGGGATGGAGGCGCGGCGCGGCCGCGGCCGCGGCCCCGCTCGGAGGCAGGACAACTACATCTCCCTCCGTGCTCCGGGCTTTCCGGGCTGGCGCTGGAGCCGGGCCGCGTTGGAGGGCGGGGAGGGGGCGGAGGCGGCGGCGTCCCGCCCCGGGCAGTGGCGGCGGCGGGCTCATGGCGGGCCGCGGGGGCTGCCGGCGCGGGCGGGAGCAGCTGGAGCTGGAGCGGCTGGGCGAGCCGGCGCGGGCCGGCTCCTGCCCGCCGTCGCCGCCGCTCTCCTCCTGCTCGCGGCAGGCCTGGAGCCGGGACAACCCGGGCTTCGAGCCCGAGGAGGAGGAGGCGGCGACGGCGGCGGGGCCGGTGGTGGAGATGGACGTGGAGTGGGGCAGCCCCGGAGCCGGTGCTTCGTCGTCGTTAGGCAGCGTCGTGGCGGGGCGCGGCGGCAGCGGGCGGCGGCAGCGGCGACTCCCCGCGGGGCGCGGCGGGGCGGCGGCGGCGGCGGCGGCTGCAGCGGGCGGGACGGAGGCGCCGGGCCGCCACCAAGTGCCGCCCGACGGGGTCGCGCCGCACCGAGCGGCCTGGGCCAAGCGTCTGGCGCGGCGCCTGCGAGGTGAGAGCCGTCCGCCCGGCCTCCGTGCCCCGACCCCCCCGCGCTCCCCCTCCGCTGGTAGCGGGCTCCCGGCCTGCCTCGGTCGGACAGCGCGGTTGCCTTTTCCTGGAGATTTACGTGGAGAGGAATACTTAGGAGGGTTGTTTATTTTTTTTTAATTCCTTTTGCTCTTTCTTCCACCCACCTCTTTGCCACTTGTTCTCTTTTTCTTCCACCTGTCTACTTTYCTATCCCACATCTCTCCATCCATGCTCACCCTTTCCCTTCTCCCCACATGTTCATATGCATCTGTCTCCTGCTCTCTGATCTGGTTATTGCTCCCATCACACACATAAACACCCACCTCCCCCCTGTTTTTCCTTTTCTACGTAGCAGAGAAGTCTCTGCTCCCCTCTCCCTCCCCTGCTAGCCCTAGTCCTGGCTGCTTTCRGTGTCAAAGACTGTCCTGGCTAAGGTTTCAGAAACGTGGATTTCCTGATCCAACACCAGGTTTCCGGGGGGGGGGGGGACGGAGTACTTGTGTTTCTCTCTTTTTTGGCATTCTCTATCTTATAAAGAGGCTTTGGGGGAGATGCTGATGCTTTAAGAGTGGGGTTGTTGGGAGGGTGTTACACTTGCCTCGTTTTTGTGCAGTATTGTGCAGTGCTCTGTGAGTGCCTTCAGTTGGTGAGAGCTGCCTGTTGAAGTACAGCTGGTGACCAGGAACGTAGCCTGAAACATAAACCAAATGAGCTTTATACGCTCACCGTGGTAACTCAGTCCTGAGCTGATGGTGTACAGAGCTGACTTGACACAGCAGAGAAAATAGTGGTTGGGGAGTTCCCTGGGTTTAAGGTTAAGGGGGCTCATGTGAGAAGCCCCCTTTCCTCTTCAGAGAAGCCTAAAATTTCAGCATCAGGACCTGAGGATTATAAATGTAGCATTTGTTTACAGTGTCGGAGAAAATGTTTTGAATTACAAAGCTGTGGCAAAAGTAAGCTCCTCTTATAAAATAAGGCTTCTTCTTATAAAACATGGATTTCCTGAAGTGATGCAAAGCAGCGTTGTTGACTGTCACCACATCAGCAGAAGTGTTTTAAGCAGGGACTTGCAAATTGAACTATTATGTATCATTTATATGTTCATTTTGTGTCTCATGCACATTCAAAAATCACTTGCTATAATGATTTCTGTGACTTGAGCTGTATTGCACCAAAATAAATCCCTCTTGATCACTGTAGTATTTTACTTGGATGCAAGTCAAACCTTCAGAGATTATGGAATAGACTATGTTGTCTTTGCAGCAGATTTTATAGGGAGACTGTTCAATGAAATGAGTCACTTTATAGCAAGAGACTGGAATGTCCAGGAAAAAGTATCAATGAGAGTTATGCCTCTTATGAGGCATATGAGCTAACTGACATTGCTGTGTCCAGTCTGTCCCTGAGGTACATAAATGCTTAAGAAAGGAGCTGCTTAACATGGAGAAAGTGAAATCTTTTTATTAAAAAAAGAAAAAAAACCATCAACACACAGCTAAATAGTAACATAACTGTTCAAATATTCCCTTTCTGCTAGCTGTTGCTATTGATGAGAAGGAACCGTCTGTATTTGCTTTAAACTAGTGAAAAATAGTGTTGCTTGAACATGAGCATGACAGTGATTTCCAGATGATTATACAACATGGCTTGTCTAAATTGCTGCTATTTGGTCTCAGTCATGGCTTCTGGGGTAAAATTGAAAATAGATTATCTGCATTTGGACTGTTTTTGGTGCTGGTATCAGAGTCATGCTGAACTTGAAGGCAGAGCTTAAGGAGAGACCATTCTAACAAAGGTTTGAAAAAAATGCCATATTAAATTGTCGATAGTTTATCTGTTTCTACAGTTTAGGAGAGATTTTGGGGAATGAGGGGTTCTTTTTAGTATGTGGTTTTTTTGTTTTGTTTTTTTTTTAAATCCGCTCTTGCATTTTCACCTATTTCAGCTGAGTGAGCAGTAGAACCAAGAGGAGTTGGTTTCTGGAGAAGCCATCTGCTGAGCTGGGCAGGATGAATGGAGCTGAAGCCTTCAGTGGCATCAGCATCAGGCAGAAGTTGCCAGAGGAGGAGATGTTTAGGCCCTGTTCTGACAGACTGGTCCCTTGCCTGGCCTGCTGCCTAAGCAACAGATCTTGGGCTAAAGTAAGCAGTTTGGGAACTGATGCACAATCAGTAACTTGAACTTTTAATTTCTGTTTGCAAATCAAAAGGTGAGAACCACCTTTGATATTGGAACGTTATGCATCCTTTTGAATGGTGATGTTCCCTTTGTGCATCTGGGTGTGAGTATATTAATAAAGTTTGTGCTCTGTGGAAAATAGTGGAAGTTACATGTTCTTGAAATGGAAGAAAGCAAAAAGAAAACTTTCAGTCATTGCTATATACCAAACTGCTTCTTGGTGTTTGAGACAGTCAGTGTGCAGTACTAATGTTCTACTTTTAGCTGCAAAATAAAAAGACTTGGTTTTGTGTTCTATGAATATTGGGACTAGATTTATTCATGTGCTTGCTATCCACAGTTTCTGTTGACTTTTTTGACCTGTTTATTTTGTGTTTGTAGCCAAGCGTAGCCAAAGTTACCGTAGTAGACGTGTCCCTTTCTAGTTCCTTAACATAGAGAATGTTGCTGCCATTAATTTCATAGGCACAGGAAATGGCTAGACGTGACTTTAGTGCTGTTACGCAGGGTGCTGGACTTGCCTGGTGCATAGGTAACTAACCTTCTCTAAAGAATGTGATCATTGCAGACTGTGTAGTGAAAGGGTGATTTCATGCCTGAAATTATAATAGGGTATTTGAAGGATAACTTAAACTGAGGTTATATTACTGGAAACAGAGCTTGACAGTTCTTTTGATATTTCATGTATAACAGCAAAGACCTTTGACTGGAAAATGGCAAACTGAGTGCTCTGTTTTTAGATCTAACAGAGATCTAAAAAACAAGTTATACTGCAGTCTGAAAAGAAAGTAGGTAAAGTTTTAGTTGAGTTTTTGTGGAATTGTTGAAATGAAACTGGTAGTTGCTTTAGAAGATAACTAGAGGAAAGTTAGCATGGATTTATTGAATGAAATGCTGTTTGACTGGACAGAATTGAACACAAGAGGGAGTAATCATTTGGATATCGAATATGATAGTGTTACCATGGCTAAACATGTTGCCACTCATCATCTGAGTGATATTAAATGACAGCTTATGTTTTTATTGCTGTCAGCTGTGAAATAAAAATGCCTGCAAAGAGAATTTAAGGTAATGGGTTTTGGTAAATGTGATGGACAGGAAGACTGTGCACCATCGTAAGTGAACAGAAACTCAATCGCATATGATTACCTACCTTTTAGTGTCTTGATTTTGGGGATTCTTTTAAAATTCCAGTGCAAGTCTCAGTGAAGTTCCTTTAGTCCCTCTAGCTTTGCAGGTCTGTTTATCAGGCGTCCTGTCTGTTTTGGGGGAGGGGGTGACTGTTCATCTCAGCTAATGAGAAAATCATTAGCAGTTTTGATGGATGAGACTAAGGTCCATTTCCAGAGCCACACCAGGAAGGGAATCTTCCCCTAAGTGCTTTATTCTGACACCCAGTGTTACTAGATCCACATGTTCATCAATACTGAGCAGTGTACGCAGGGGTTTTCTGGAAAGATTTTATTAGTTATTGTTAATTGGAARTATCACATACTATTTTCATTCATTCATCAACTGTAATTTTCACAAAGAATGCACCATCGGAATTTTTTTGAGCTGAACTAGTGCAGGCTCTGGTAGTACCTTTCTAAAGAATGTGAGCTTCCAGTTGAATGTAAGACTTACTTTTTTTTGTTTTGGGAGAAAGCAGCTCTGTCTGAGGATCGTATTCCTCTCCTGCCCTCAGCCCCTTCCTTCCCTGTAATCTTTCTGTATAGGCAATTTAGTTATTTATAAGTATCAATATCATATGTATTGGATGTGTACTGGATGTATTGCTTGCTTTTGTCATGTTGTAGGATTTTTTAAATTGTCTTTACATAACTACTGAGAACTTTCAGAATTCAAGTTAGGTAACTTTTTCATAAATCTAAATTATTTTATATGCTTTCTATACCACATAAACTCATTCATGAATATAAAGGTATGTAGATATGAAAACAGAAAGGYTTTTGTTTCTTGTGTTGCCTGGAAAGTTAGAGTTTTTATTGCAAGATGAAATTTTATCTTCTTTTTTTTTTAGTTCCCTTTAATTTTTTTCTCTCTTTTCTGAATTAGTACATTCTTTAGGTAAGCCATTTGGGCTACAGAAYGGGTATGAGAGAAGCATTAGTTGCAGACATGTTTGATAAATGAATGAGTACACAGATCCTTCCAAAAGTTGATGAGTAGCAAATTAATGTAAGGCATGAACTGAAAATGATTGATCAAGGCTAGAAATGAAATGTTTTTGTTGCTCACAGTAAATGTCARCTTAAATCCACCACTGTGTGCTGCCACTGTTCTTGATGCATCTTAAACAATATTCTAATATGACAAAGAGGCTAAAAAATATATGYGTCTTCTAAAAACGTGGCCACTAATGAAAGCTTCGGGCTAGTGGTTGGATAAATGCAGAGTTCATTTAATGCAAAGATGACTGTGTGATCTYGGGTGCTTTATTTTTTTCACATATAACTTTCCGTTCCTTGCTGACTTGTAATAATGTTCTAATATGACAGAATTGGAGCTTGCAAACTTTCTGCTCGCTACATTTCTTTTCAGTGAGTAATGTGCTGACAGCCGGGACTCTGCTCTCGTGCCAGCTCAGCTCACTGGTCCTTCCAGCCTTTTCTCTGCTCTGCAGTGTTTTCCTTCCTTTATTATGAACGTTGCTAGTGCAACGTGCTGTATTAAAGGCTGGACTTGTAGAGTTCTTTATTACTAGTGACTCTGTAAATGTTTTTGTGTTTCTGTCTTCTAGAATGACCTAATGGTGAGAATTTGGCATTTTGTGTTGTAAAGCTGCAGTCTTTATCTCCAAGTTTTCAGACTTAGTCTTAAAGAACAGCTTTGAAAAARTTCTCTTCTTTTGGGGCAGGCATCACATATTAATGATAGACATTAGTGAAGGGTATAATTGACTAATTAAAGAGTATGAACAGAGGGAAATTAATGCGGAGACCGTTAATACTTGCAGTGCTTATGCTGGAGAACTTTCCCAGTTGACTTTGTGGCTAGATCCCATCTTGAACTGCAATAGCTGAGAAGTCTTTATAAATATCTGGCGTGTTAATCTCTTCTTGAACCTCAGCTTGCAGGTAGATGGAAGAGCTCACTTATTCCTGTCTCTTTGTTAGCAATGAAGTTCTGCAGCAGGCAGCTTAGCCATTTGCCTTTCTTAGTCTTTGCAGCAATGGCTGGCACTAAACTTCCACTTCACTGTTGGCTTTATAATCTGTTTTGGCTATCCCTTGTTGCTTTTCCATTTGACTTCAAATTACTGTGGTATGTTTGATGGATCCAAGATCTTTTCCAAGGGATTTTGAGGTTACTTCATTTCCATCCGCTAGGAACATAAAGGATGTTTTCAAGGGCTGGCCATTTAAAATACCTGAAAAGGAAAAGGGTGGAAGCTTGGCAATGATTTGCAAGAGTGAATTTAGTTATGTACGCACAATTGTAAATGCAATTTATATACACATATACTACTCTCACACACACACATTTCTGCTGTCTTTCCGCCCCCGTAAACTAAGGTCATATTGACTTGCTTTATTTAATCTGAAATAAAGAGAAGTTGCTGGAAGGTAGCAGTTCTGGACTGAACTTCAGCAGCTGTTCCCAGCTTTTCTCTGTTCTGTATTAAACACAGGAAATACATATGATGGTTACTAACTGCTTTCTATTCTCAGATTGTTGTTTCTTTTGGTGACTCCATTTAAAAGCCAYTTTTGCTTCACTGTTACCCTTTTGGAAGGGATAACCAAAGTTCAGTAAGTTCTCTTATACGATCTTCTTGAGAATGTCAAGTATAATGTCATGAAGCTAGTGACATCCCCAAATAGTTCAGTTAATACAGTTGCCCAGTTTGACAGCTAAATGGCAGCTGTTCGTTAAGACCACTAGTAACATTTCAGTGATAATTCTTTGTTGTGCAGGGAAAGAAATTCATGTAGCAAACCTCACCAAGATCCCTACTGTCTCATTAGTGGACATGTCTTTCCTGTCAGGGAGAGGAACGTTACAGTTTTTTTGTGTTTTCTGTGTTTGTTTTAAACATATGTTTGACTGACCTATCCTCCTTTCAGGTAGAAAGTTAATGCTTTCATAGGCGTATTTTAAAAAAACCCACTGCATTGCATTTCTTGAAGGTCGGCTGTCAATGTGTGTCTTTGTATACTTAATTTTTTTTCATGCCATCTGGTTTTAAATGACAGCATTCTTGGCAAATATTCAACAAATTCTGTAGAGTTCTGCTGAGCTGTTACTAAATAAATATATGTGAGATGACATGGGTCTCCTTGGACCTACAGGAGGGCAAGCCAAAGAAGTTGTTCTTACGGTAACTTAGATCAGTTCAAAATCTATAGGAGAACCTGCAGCAGACACAACACGRGTTAAGTGTTCAAAGCCAGCTGCCCAAGCAAGGCATCTCTTGATTARTTAGGTATCTAGCACATCTAGTATCAGACACTGTATTTATATCATTATGCATGTTTTTCTTGAAAGGTCTGTGGGGCACAAGACTCATGGAAGAAAACAACACTAGCAGAGAGCGATATCTGAAAAGTGTTTTACGGGAGCTGATAACATACCTGATTTTTCTTGTGGTCTTGTGTGTCCGTAAGTACCGTTCAGTGTTGATGCTTGCAATTCTGTACTACCTGTATGCCATCTGTAATTCCAGAATTAAAGTTGTGTCAATGATGTAGGAGAATAATTAACGGGTAGGTGTGGAGGCAAAAACTTGGAATTACTGTTTTGTTCTTTTTTCTTGTTTCTACACTCACTGTTGCTTGAGATTGAAAATATTAAACTTTCCGTGCCTTAATATTTTTTGAATCTTTAAGTGGGATGATAATGTGCATGTTCTTTGCTTTTTAGGGAGCATTTTGAGATCCTAGGGTTGAAGCATTTTTTTGTGTAGTACTGGATTGGGGTGTAATGCTTCTGTTATGCATTATGAAATTACTAAATGGAACTGTCTTTTGTTAAAGTAGGAGTTAACCACCTAGGGCAAAAAATTAAACATAAAAAATCACTGAGTTTCAAATGTATCACCAAATTTATGTACAGATCCTTAAGAGTAGAAGTTCTTGATGGTGACTGGAAAGCCAAGGATAATGCTAGCTACTTAGAAATATTTGATAATCTGAGTTTGCCTGACACTGGATGTTTTAAACACATCTGCAGTCTCACTTAAGTGTTGGGCATGAATTATGGCTGAAGACTTCCATGCTTTAAGTGTGTCATTTGTTGTCTATGGTAGTATATGAAGCACAGTAACACTGTAGCTCTGGGAGTTGCGTACAAGTGCATGAGATAACAGTGTCTGATTTAGGAGTTTATTGATCAGTTACAGGGGAAGCAGAAGGCAAACCTCAGCCTGTTCTCCTTTTACTTTTTTTGTTTTTAATAATTTTTATTTGGGGCTTTTAGAGAGGAGATTTAATCCCTGCTTCTGTAGTCAACATGGAAGAGACTATTAATCCATTGTATTAAATATGAACTTACTACACAAGTGAGCCTGATGGRTCTCCAGCCTAATACCCAGCAATATTCCTGTACCCAGGGTAGTCTGAAGCATGCAGAATAGAAATGGAGTTTAAGAATGCAGTCTGCACTGAGCTTTTTGTTCTTTTTTGAGAGGTGAAGAACCTTAGAGATGTTGGAGCATCGATCGTATAGGATGCTTCTCACAGGCCTCACATAGCACCATGAAGGCTTATGGCCTGAATGTCTAAACTTGGTATATAGTATAACAGTTCTGAGAACAGTTGTCTTTTCTGGTCTTGGAAACTTGAAGCCATTATACAATTTTATTTCAATATTTAAAAGTTTTTTTATATTTATAGTCAAGGCAATTTCATGTATATATATATAACACTTAGTAAGACAGCTCAAAATAAAACTTACTACAGTATTGATGGAATAAATGTTTTATTTGGTTATTGGGGGGGAAAAAAACAACAAAAACTGTGTGCATTAAGTTAGCATAACTTTGGAAAGCTGATGTTGTGTTTCAAGCCCCCAATTTTTAGCATGGACAATTCTATTCTATGTGCCTGACTTGTCAGTGACTTTTRAGCTGTCTTTTATGATTAGTTGTAACAGGACAAGTTTTTGTTTGGTTGGTTTTTGGATTTTTTTGTGAGAGTGAATCTTAATTTTTTTTTTTTTTTAAACTATATTTGTAGACTGGCTTTGAGAGCAAGTCTGCCTGGATTGTCTTTAGCAGAATTATAAAAACAAAGCAAAACAAACCCTTCATATGGTTGGCACAGCTATTTTGGTGTTGTATTGTGGGCATGCTTATATACTAAATGTCAAGCTTATTTCCTTCTTGAGTCATTTAAGAATGCCTAGTGCAGGTTTATGGATATAAGGTAGCAAGAATGCCTGTGGCTGGTATGCTGTATCACCAGGAGAGGTGTAGCAGTGAGGGATTTGAATTAAAATAAAATGAAAATTCCTAAGTCGTCAGTTTACATAACTTACATTTTTACATAATAGTCAGCTGAATAATTTGATGTGAACTTGCAAATGAAATTATCGTCAGTGGAAAAGATTTGTTCATGATTTATTTTACTATAAAAAAGGTTTTGGTAACAGAGTGAAGGAAAAGTGTAGTATGTTAAATATCTACAGACATTTCTAACAAACTAGCCTCTTAAAGTTCTGTCCTTTTCAGTTTTACACTTAAGCAATAGCTATGAGACATACCGGTCTTTGGTTTGGCACAACGTACTAGCGAGCTTTCCAGCGCAGGCTAAATGCTATTGACATTTCTTGTGCTCTTGTATTTTTGAAAGAGCGTATTTAGAGACAATCCAGGTATTTCACAATCAAGTCACACATTCCCTGTGCCACAGCAGAAGTTTTTTACAAATAGTTTGTGTTCTCTGCTTGCTAAAGAAAACATGTTTTGTCCCTGTAATAAACATTTTTATCAAACTGTCAAAACTAATGACAAATTGTGCAGTCTGGTYGTAACCAGTCCTCTCCAGAGTTGTCACAGAATCGGGCTTCAYAGAGGTCTAGTCTTGAAGCATTTTTAAGTAATTATAGGCAGTAAAAGCATCTGTGCCAAAGACTGCTCTCTTAAGCCATCTTGGCTTTGTACATCACTTTATGCTCTGTGGTCTTCGGCCAAATATTTGGCCTTGYGTGAGGAAGAGAAGTAATGCGTAGCCATTATTTTCTATGGAGAGAGTCTCTTAGAACCARTGCATGTCTGAGAGGGAGTTTAGTTGTCTAACCACAGGTGTCTAGCATCATTTGAGATGCCCTGGGATATCCTGGTTGACCATCGTTTTCTGCTCAAGCAGGGCATGGTTCTCCTGAGGTCTTGTCATTCGTGCCAGCTCTCTACAGATGCCTTGGATACCACAAGACAGCTAAARTGGCTCTAGCTTCCTCTGTTTAGGCTGCTGCATCCCACCTTTGTGTTTCTTGAAGTTGACTTTTGTAGAAATATTAATAACAGATAAAACTTGGGAAGGGAGAATTTGGTATTTTAAACTGATTGACTGATCTGTTCTTTGCAGATTTTATATTATAATCACTTCTTGAAGACAAACGCTGCTTACTGTGGATTTCGTTCTGTTCTGATGCTTAGACTTCTCAGTGCAAAATCTATTCAAATACAACCTGATGTATTCAAAATAAGCAAATAAGTACTTTTGTTTTGTTTTTCCACCTCCTACCCCTCACCCTATACCAAATCTTGTGCAGTGACTTACGGGACAGTGAGTTCCAGTATGTACTATTACACGAGGGTAATGTCGCAGCTCTTCCTGGAAACACCTGTATCAAAAATGGAGAAAACTGATTTCAAAACTTTGTCCACAATGGATGACTTCTGGAAGGTACTCTATAAAAAAATTGGTATTTYGCTGTTGCTGTGATTTGTCCTGTCTGGATCTGTGAGCTTAATCTGCAAGGTCTTTTTTCAACATAGAGGATTTGTCCATAAAGATCTCTGTGTATGGAYGATGTCAAAGCACTAGAGTAAAACTGGCCTTTCATAGGTCAAAGTTTAGGATTTAGATAATGCCAATGGGGCAGGGCAGGGCAAGGTTAGGGAATGTCTTTGGAGGACAGGTAACATAAAGGCAGATACTTTGCCTTAACATCAGAAGAATTATCAATTGCAATCCTCACATTTCAGCAGAATTAAGATCTATGAAAACAGTGCTGGCAACATGCAAACTAAAATTCTCTCTTCCTTCCCAGTTCACCGAAGGCCCTTTGCTGGATGGTCTTTACTGGGAGATGTGGTATAACAACAAAACCATGGCTGAAAACAAAAGCTTCATTTATTATGAGAACCTGCTTCTAGGGGTGCCTCGCATTCGGCAGCTGAAAGTGAGAAATGGTTCGTGCTCAATACCTGAAGATTTAAAGGATGAAATCAAAGACTGCTATGATGTCTATTCTGTAGCTAATGAAGACACTGCTCCTTTTGGGCTTCGAAACGGAACAGCGTACGTAGTACTCTTGTAGACACATAGGCAGATGTGTATTTCCGTGCCCTGGATATACTGAATTTCTGCTTCACAGAGGCAACTCTGTAATCACCACATGTTCTGTCTGTAAGGCTAGCTAAATATGGAGCTGCCAATTCTGTTTACGGAGAAACCTTACCAAACCTSAAGAGGTCTGTGTTCTTAACCCACTTGAGTTTAGGTGCCATCATTGTGCCATCGGTGGCTGTTTTGTTTCAGCACGTGGCAAATGCAGTGTGGTCTAGGTACAGCTCTCGGAGTCATGAGCACCTGTTCCYTATTTCATGATTGTATTACTGGAATGGGTTTTGATGAATCATTTTCCCYGGCCAAAAAACGGGGATAGTACTGTTTCTCTTGGAGGACAATGTGTGGGTTACATTATAAAGGGTAGCTATGTAAATGTTGATTTTTATTTCCCCYAAGGGGATATAAATGTTGTAAAAGTGGATTGAAATGTTCTGTTTTCACAGATAATTGACTTGTGACCTGTCTCTATCTTATTTTCTTGTTTCTGTTTGTAAAATGAGCTTTGTAAACCCTTTTTCCGGGGTACAAACATCAAAACTTTCTACAAGTATCTCTTAAATGAAAGCAACTTTAAGTAATTGATCCAGGGTATTCTGTTGTTGGTTTGTGGGGTTCTTTGTTTTGTGGGTTTTTTGGGGGTTAATGATAAGTAGAAACTAGAAAGACTAATCTGCTCTGTCTCACTGCTAAACTAGTTGGACATACACCAATGAGAAGGATTTGAATGGGAGCAGCCACTGGGGCTTGATTGCCACATACAGTGGAGCTGGTTATTATCAAGACCTGTCAAGGACCAGAGAAGTGACAGCTGTGCAAATTGCTAGCCTTAAGAAGAACCTGTGGCTGGACAGAGGGACAAGGGCAGCTTTCATTGATTTCTCCGTATACAATGCAAACATCAACCTATTTTGTGTTGTTAGGTACGTACAAAACCATTGACAGTGTTCACATAGCACAGTTGGGGATTTACCTGTGATTACTTTGTTTTGAGGGCATAGGTAAGTGTATATGTTACTTAAGCAGTTTGGAACAAGTTCTCCTTTAAGTGCCTCCCACTTGATTCTTTCAAACTGTGTTTTGGATGTCCCTGAAAGTAGAGCTGTGTTCTCTTTGATCTGGATAGGACTTTTTCCTTTCTGTCTTCTCACTGGCATGCTTCTGGTAGTGCTTTGTGGCAGGCTTCCCTGTTCAAAGAAGTGGGACTCCATATTGCAGCTGCACTCAACATCTGGAGACAGTTGTGCTTCTCCTGATGCCCCAAGAGTTTGGGTACATTTCAGTTTGCAGGTGACTTCTCTAATGACCTGGCTCACTAAAGTACACAAGGTAGATATGCAACATGAGTCTTTCATTTAGATAGCACGTGAGAGATGGAGATGCAGACGGGTCGTTCTGTCTCTTGTTTGCTCACTGTTCTTGAAATGTCTTAGGTTTAGTCAAAATTGAGTGAGCGGTACCSAGGTTTACACCCTCTCTTCTGCATAATGTCTTACTTGAATCATATATGGACTTTTTCCTGTCTCCAAAATAAAAACAAGTATTTTAAGTATATTCAGTAGTGCTTTTCAAGGACATTCTTTCAGTGAAATGGTTTTCTGTGTTTTTTTTTTTTTTTTCTTTTAACAGGTTGTTAGTGGAGTTTCCAGCAACTGGAGGCCTTGTTACATCTTGGCAGTTTCAGCCAGTGAAGCTGATTCACTACATCTCCACTTTCGATTTTTTCCTGGCAGCCTGTGAAATGGCATTTTGTCTTTTTGTTCTTTATTATATGGTGGAAGAGATCTTAGAAATTCACATTCATAAACTGCACTACTTCAGGAGTCTCTGGAATTGTCTTGATATCCTAATCATTGTGGTAGGTAATATTTATAATAGGGTTAAAATTGCTTTCTGGAATGCTTTCTGTGGGAGACATTAGTGACTCAGCATTCATATTGTGGGTTTAAGGGATAGGGCCATCATCCTCTTTGTCCTRTTTGTCATTAGTGTCATCAGGCTAGTGAGCTGTTCGGTCTGAGTAGGACAAGTTTAGTCTGTGCTTTTGAGTATTTGTTCAGTATACTTTCTCCCAGTTATTGTGAATATAGACACAGCCCTTATGGGAGATAAGAAACCTCCCCATGTTTCTTCTCCGTGTATCTGACATAATATATTGCAGCAGAAAATCATAAAGTGGTGCTTGGCAGTTGGAGAAATGGGACGGGGTTCTGAATATATTTGCAAAGAACAGCTAACAAATTTTATTTGATATTAAAATACTGGCCAGCTAATAGCAAGTTTGAAGAATAGCGTCTTGTAATTGTRGAGTCCTAGCAACTGTCAGGATTGTTTTCTTGGTAAAGTAGACAGTGTTACCAATAAATAGTGTCTATCTAGCAGAAAATCTGGGCTTTGAATTTAAAGCTGCACAGTATAAATCACTCTACTTATATCAAGCTGTTCTTACCAAAAGTATACGAAGCCAGCAATGCTGAAACAATTCCAGTCTTATGCTCATCTTTTATGTTCAGGCTTGGACAAATCTAAGGTTTAAGTATTGAATTTGACACCTCTAAGCTGGAGAAAATATGCTTGCATCACAAGGGTTTGTAAGTGAAGAACTATTTAGGAGGATGTTTACTTGAACCATGTGCCATTTTTATACTTACCAAGGGGAAAATGAGACATTTTGCTGCTATGATCAGTGAGGTATATTTGAGTCTGAAATTCAGTTCACATAGAGGGTTGAATTCTATGTTTATACTTTGTCTGAGGGACCTTGTTTAAATTTAGGATTATATACTTCCTGACTGTTTACAGTGAAAAATTCACTTATGCTAATAAAAAAAAGATGTTTGCAGAGATCAGGGAAAGAACTTTWTCTATATGGTAAAACTACAGATTCTGTTTTTACTTTCTATGGGCAGTATTGATCAGTTTGTACTCTGGAGGAGAAACTCTATTTTTTGGGGGGGGCGGGCACTGCTGTGTGTCTGCTCTTTACTCTCTTTCCCCTTTGTCTTCCTGAGTCTTCGCAGGTTGGGGCAGGGGGGTGGCGGGGGGCGTGGGCACTCTTTTGCTTTCGTATATGCTTACTTCTCTGCAAAGACTGCATTTCTGAGCCCACTAGGCTTCACCATGATCTTGTTCTCCCACTGTGGCAAGGGAAAGGTTTGCATATAATCTTATTCCCAGGCTATTTGTCTGTAGTCTGGTCACGGTTGCCTTATGGAATGCATTTCCTGGTTTATCCAAACATCCTACTTTTGGATCCTATCTCATATAGCAGCCACTGTGCTGTTTAATTGCTCTTGAGGGAAAGGTGGCGAACTCCAGCCTTCCCTGTCCCTGCAATTGCCTGACTGTCAGCACTGATGTCCTCAGCGACAAGTTGGGTTGACCCTGAAGGGTCAGGAGAAGCTGATATCTCTGACCTGATCCTGGCTCTGTGCAGTCACTAGCAGATATTTTCCCATTTAGAAGTTCAGCTCTGCAGCCAGGAGACCTTGAAGCAAAAAAAAAAAAAAAATATATATATATATATATAAATAATAATAATAAAATATATATATACACACACACACTTTTTTTGCTTTTACTTAAAGCTCACACTGTAGCACTGTTATGAATARCATGAAGTTCATCATATCTATCTTTATCTTTATCTTACATACCTGGCTAAAACCAATTGCTTTAAAACTGTACTTCTAAATCACTTCTAAATCTAAATATGTTTTTATGTTTCTTTTCTACTCAGCTCTCTGTGGTAGCTATAGGAATTAACATCTATAGGACATCAACTGTAGATATGCTCCTGAAGAAACTGCTGGAAGATCAAAACTCATTYCCCAATTTTGAACCTTTGGCATATTGGCAAATACAGTTCAACAATATTGCTGCAGTCACTGTGTTTTTTGTCTGGATTAAGGTAACTTCAAGACATATATCCTTACTCTAACATTAGAATGGAAGCATTTGAAATGTTCTGAATTTTGTGTGTTTATTTCAATGAGTTTTGTCATGTTTCTCCTAAAATTGGTCATGGGAGAAAGTCAGAGCGGAAGGGTGACTTCTTGCAGATTAAAAACAAGGTTATCATTTTGTCACTGGGTYAGACAGTCCTTGTTTAAATCTAGAAAATACAATCAGTGGTAGTGCTTTGTCACGGCATATATGTGAAGAAATGGTTTTATTATTCTTGAGTTGGTAAGTCAGTACTTCTTATTAAAGGACTATTTATTGTAAGTACTTCTTATTATAGTACTATTTTTTCCCAGCCTGGTTTAACTGTACCTGTTTTCTGTCTTCAAAATTTCTGAATCATTAGAAGAAGTAGTGTAAGTCCAATTCATATCCAAACCAGCTACAATGCAGTAGTTAATCTCTCTATTTTACTGTCTCCTTTCTGATGCTACTGCTCTTCAAGTCCACACTCATTTTGCTGTCCTCCATATGTAAAAAGTTGCAGAGGAATGTTTAGTTAATAAATATCTAATAGAAAACTTAAAAATGATGACTTGAATTTCCACTCTACTCCAAATTGATCCATATGTTATCAAGTAAGTGTTCTCCTACTGTGTTATAAAACAAAGTTGCATGTAATTTTTACACCACAGTTTAAAAATTAAAGTGGCTCATTGYAAGAAATAACAATTAATTGCATAATCACAGAATAATTCAGGTGAGAGGGGACTTCAGGAGGTCATTCAATCACCTGCTCAAAGCAAGGTCAGCTCCGAGATCAAAGCAGGTTGCTCATGGCTTCATCCATCAGGGGTCATCATTCTTGGCTTTTTAATACTTGACTTMTAAAATCTGCATTGAAAATTTAAAAATAAAGGCCTCGTTCCTTTTGCCCTTCAGATAAATAAACAGGCTTTTGCTAGCATCTCGGTAACACTGCTATAAAACCAGGGGAATGGAGGAGTGCAAGCGGACAGGCTTTTCTTCACATTTCAAGCCTTAGTGTGTTTGGAAAGTGATATATTTCTAAATGTGGATTGACTGACTTTTTGTTTCCAATTGAATTCAGAAGGACACTTCACGTGTAAAGCCCTTGTGGTAATAAATAGTTGTCTTCCTTGTCTTCACAGTTRCTTCTTTTCTCTTTTAACAGCTTTTCAAATTTGTGAACTTCAACAGAACGATGAGTCAGTTATCCACTACCATGTCTCGCTGTGTCAAAGATGTCATTGGCTTTGCTATTATGTTTTTTATTATTTTCTTAGCATATGCTCAGTTGGCCTATCTTGTCTTTGGCACTCAAATTGATGACTTCAGCACTTTCCAGGACTGCGTGTAAGTACAGTAATAAATGCAAAGAATTTCTCAGTACTTTGGTAAATGGATTTGGCTGCTTCATCAGAGACTAAACAAATCCTGTAACAGCCTTCTAAACAGATAAGCTCTAGGGATCTCACTGTTGATATAGCTCAGTATCAATAACTTTTTTAGAGAGGCTTTTTTTTTTTTTTAATCATTTGTTGAAGAACTGTCTCCAAAGCCAGGTTAAAAATAGAATATAATTAAGTCAGTGAGCTAAAAATGGCAGGTTTTAGCTGGCGGAAGTGACAGGGTTCTTACAGCAATCGGTCACATTCCTAGACAAAGCAGCAACTGTATCTTCAGCAGACGAATTACTGTACAGCACCCTATAATGCTTGCTAAAACTTTGCATGCCTAATAATGCTGTGTTCCTGATTTTATGTTTAACTGGTTGATTCACAAGGGGATTCTGTGTTTAACAGCCAACTAATAACATCCTGAGTAACTGGCAGAGTCCATGAAAAAGAGGGGACTTAGCTGAGGGTTGTTAATCAGTTTTTCCTTTCCTGATGTCATGCAGTGTAATCTGATTCCAAGTGAAGTAATTATCAGGTTGTCCTGTTACAGGATTTATTTTATTTTACGTTATTCCCACCCTGCCTGCTGCCCATACTGTGGAAGAGTGTTGCAGAGTTTCCTGTGGAGAAGTGGRGGAACTTGAAATATGCTGGTAGTGCTGAGAGCCTCTTTCAGCCTTGGCACTGTATGGGCACACTTCAGAGGGCAAAAAGTTGGGTTTATATATATGTGAGAGGCAAAGGGATAGGGGAGGGGCAAGGTGGGGTCTTTACGCTTCAAAATGGTAATCATTACTTGTCACTGCTTCCTCTTGCCCCCATCATCAGTTGTGACCAAAAGCCAGAATTAACCATCTTAGTTTTGCTGAATGTGTTGCGGAGTTCAGTTGTATGGGCATGAAGGTTTGACGACTGCAATGCCTGATCAGTATTAAAATAGTGCAGACCTCTGTGCTGCCCATCAGCCAGGCTGTTACACTAAAACAGACTGAAAACTGCACAGCTCCAAAAGCATTCTTCTCARCTCCTGCATGTGTTTTGTTTTTTAAGATTTACTCAGTTCCGCATCATTTTGGGAGACTTTAACTTCACAGAGGTTGAAGAAGCTAATCGAATTTTGGGACCAATTTATTTCACTACATTTGTGTTCTTTATGTTCTTCATTCTTTTGGTATGTACACCTTTGTTTATGCGGGRTGGGACATTTGTTTTTAGGTAAATTGCCATTTTTGTGTCTCTTGTTCTTTGGGGGTTTTTTTGTTTCTTTGTTTTTTCCTGTTACCTGAGGCTTATTTTGGTAATGGTATGTGTGCAGTATGCATAGGAGTCTAACCTTTGCRTAGCCTGTCGCTACACTCTCTTTTACTTCATCTAAAATAGATTTGTAGTGTGTGTTGTCACTCCCTTATAGTGCTCCATGTTGTTGTTTTTCATTATTATTATTACCAAGATTTTTGTTAGCATTTCTACAGTGTAAGCACTGACTTGCTTGTAAACAGCGTGCACAGCAAGCCCATACCTTTTGGTGAAAAGTAGCAGTACTGTTCCATACAGGCTCTTTGTTTATAAAATGCTCTAATGTGTGGCCAGCGGTTTCACAATTGTGTAGTTTGTGCATGCAACACACAGCTTGCCTGTAGAAGAACCGAACTCAGCAGCAACGCAGCAACTTTCAGATGTGGAAGTTTTCCAGCAAAGGCCTCTCTTTCCTCTCTTCCTTTTCCRGGGCAGAGTTGAGCCCTGTCTTTCTCTCCATAGCACAAATGGGAGCTCACCTTCCCTGTGCAGCATACCTAAGTATTTTTTGAYGAACAGTATTTTAAGAGGCTCAGTTTATCTGGGAGGCAGTTTGTGGACATGATAGTCTGCCAAATAAATTCAAACAGCGAGTATATTGGTAGTGAGCATTGTTTTTTTTTTTTGTGTATCCTCTATTAACCCTGGTATTGAATTCATATTAGTCTTTTTAATAAGGTATATAATATGAAGTAGAGGGAGGAGAACCCCCTCATAGATACCTAGGAGAACAAATAAACTCATTTTTTATGCCAATGCAGGTAAAGAGCTGCAGTGTCTTCTACCTGTACATAGTTCTCAGTTGGTACTAGCATTACGAAGTAGTAACCTCATTTCTAATGATATCACTGGAGTGACATTATTGATGTGAACTACAAATCCTCAGATTATTCCCAGAACTGGGTATCTCTTGGTGCTTTGATAAGCTGATAACTATTAAAGCAGGTTTTTATTAACATTAAAGTTGGCCATCAATCCTGYGTCATCCTAACTATGATGATAATGACCTCTTATACCTAATGAGGCTTTTTATTATTCCTTGGGAGGAGGAGAAATGGGGCTTAGATGCTATTTGTGCATATGATGGGAGAAGACTTTATCTAGGCTATTCACTAGTAATGAATTGGAGAACCTTACGTGTTCAGTGGGATGGAAAAAAAAAAATCAATTGGCAAATAATACATGGGTCACTCTAACCAAAGAAGAACATGAAGCAGGTTTCAGACTTGCCCTGAAGCGCTTCACAAAATCCAGAGAAGTGGAGGCTAGTGATCAGCGAAGGGGGAGTAACATTTTTATTTTTTCTAATGGGCAGCAGGAGAGTGCTAGTTAGATTGCGAAGGCACCACAGGTTATCCGAAATACTAACTACAGGTTGTGTGCTTATTAATGTGTGCAGATCCTGCAATTTGTGTGGAGTGAAATGTTGGTGTGGGCTCCTTAAAACCAGTCTGAAACCTGGTTGAAACAAAGCTAGAGAAGACAGGCAGAAAGCAGCATCCTTAGCTCTTACTGTTGGGCAGCTGAAAGCAAAATGAATGCTAGTAAAGTTATCTCTTATTTTTCTGTTATTGGGCAAGAATCGATAAAGACAATGAAAGATTGTTTTTCTAAGAGGATTTTTTTTTAATTCATGGGGAAATACTGGCTAACACAGCCTTTCTGCAGGAGAATGGCACATTTGATATGCCAATAACTTGACTGATTCCTTCTGACTTGAATGTCTGGCTTGTAATGTAGTGGTGTTTGTTCCATGTTCAGCAGGACCCTTTCAGTAATAACAGTATAGGCCTAGCAAATTAAAAGTTGGGCACAGCAGCAGTAAGACTAATTTCTTTTCTTTTTCTCCTTTTGTCTGAACAAGCAGCCAAACTCTTGTCAGAATTTGTGGCGCACATGCCAAGTAGCTGATTTTAATCCATTTTCTTCATCTCTASTCTGAACCACAAGCAGACCTGTAGCCAGATAAGCATCTTGTGTGTGTGTGCTGGTTACTACAGAATAAATAGTTAACTTGCATCCTCAGGCATTTCTGTTGGTAATCCAGCTGTGTTGCTTAGATGAAGTCACAGGTGCTAAATGGGAAAGTTGGGCCTCACAGGTAGAACAGTTTGTTGCAACTGCTGTGTGTAGACATGAACTCTCTTTGGAATGTAATCTCCCAGTTATGTCCTTAACTAGTAGTCTTGATTAAAAGTTCTGGTACTGCAGGTCATCATGTTTTCAATATCTCAGGTGTTTGATATTACTGCTAATTAAACACCCCACCATTTTCTGCTGGCCCCTTTTAAGAAAAAAATTCAGATGCAGGTCTGTATATGAAGGTCATGGGAGTAGTGGGGCTCAGGCTTATGGATATATATATATATATATATATATAAAATTGTGTGTGTGTATATATGTATATATATTTTTTAAGTGGGCTTTTTATTTCTCTTCTGAACAGAACATGTTTTTGGCCATTATCAATGATACATATTCCGAAGTCAAATCAGATATGGCACACCAGAAGGCAGAAATGGAACTGTCTGACCTTATCAGAAAGGTAAAAGTTGTGTTTCGTTTGTCTCGTGTCTTGTTCCTCACATCTGAACTTATTCCATAAAATGCTGCATAAACTATACAAAGTAAAATTGGCAACAGCTAATGAAAATGTACACCTCTTAGTTAAAATAAATAATTCAGAGCTGAACATAAATTAAAAGTATGAAAACTTTGCATCGCAACTCATTTTAGTCACTTTAAAACACAGCTTTGCATCAAAGGATCGGCCTACTGAATACGAGATAGGATATGCCTATCCAGGTAGATACTGAAATATTAAACTGATGAAGCTAAACCACAATTGAGTTTGGTGACAGAATTCTGAATTACTTCTTACTTCGGTCATGCCTCATTCTGTGCAATAAGATGACTCAAGTCTTGGATTATGTGTTGGGAGCTCCCAAGGGCAGCTGCCAGTAAGACTGTCTAATACACAGTTAAGAACTTGACCTGAATCCCAGTTTAGGGGAAACACATGCACCTGCTGGCATGGGTACAAGTGCTGTACCATGTGCAGAAATGTCTAAATGCACGCTCAGCATGACCAGTAATTCAGTCTTTAGAACTTGGAGACTGGTTGTTGAAACCAATTTAATTAAAACCAGTTTATTAGAAAGTCATTCCTCAAACTGAGGAATCAGAAATATTCAAAATGACCACAATAAGTTGTATCTGGCTTGTCCTCATTATTTAATGCTGTCACTTAACTATTGTCAGTAACTGCCAAAGGTGTCTCGCTGGGACAAAACATCCCATTCCTGCTGATCTGTAATGCAAATTGAATGATGAAAACCTTACCTTTAGCTGCAAGGGTATTTATGTGTTGTTCATTTAAATACTGAAATAAAAAATAGATAAACTGGAGGAAAAGATAGATTTGTGCAGAACTTTTGGAACACACTGAATGGAAGTGTACACTAGTGGGTTTTTGTGTTCTTAAAAAAAAATGCGGTCATGAGAAATAAAATGTTAAAATTTCATGAGAGGTAAAACATTAGAATTCCACTTTTTCTTCTAGGGCTACAACAAAGCCATGATCAAACTTAAATTGAAGAAAACTACTGTTGATGACATTTCAGAAAGCCTGAGACAAGGTGGGGGGAAATTAAATTTTGATGAACTCCGACAAGATCTAAAAGGGTAAGGAAGCTGGTATTAATCTTGAATAGTGCCTTCACAGACTTGTGATGCAGAGTCTTTGGTTCAAGCCTCTCTTGCCTCTGTAATGCGGCAAAAGTGCATGCTAATGCATATAAAGACAACACAGAAGAGTGCTTTTTGTTTCTGTTGGTGAGTGGGAAACAAAGCATTTGCTTTTCCTGTGTCTGATGGGAGGTTCATGTAAGCAAAGAGAAGTTTACAGGCAAACATTGTCTTCATATGGATCTGTGGGCACTGCAAAAAGGAGAATTAAAAAAACTGTGGCGTGAGATTGGGGAAGGAGGGAAGAGGAAAAAAATGTGAGGTGAATGGCATATCAGTTTGAGATGACAGACAAATCTTGGCTAACGAGCTCTACTGAGCTGTGGACTCTGTACTATGGCTGGTGTCACTGCAAAGAGGCAGTATCCCACACTGGAGGAAGGAGTTGGTGCTTTGGGGACCACCTTCCTCAAGCTGGTGTATTGTGGGGAAGAGAGGATTTGAGGAAGCAGAGGTCTAAACCCTTTGAAGCATTAGTAATGTTTCTGTGCGAGCGGGAACAGGAACTTGTGAAGAGGCAGAAGCCCAAGGAAAGGGGAAGAATCAAGGAGATATAAAAGTGTGAGTTGGGAAGGAGCAGGGTACAGTCTAGGGGAACTTGATGCTGTTAAGAAAAAGAAAAGAAAAAAGGAAGATAAGGTAGAGGTAAGGGCTGAGCTTTTTGTTGCAGTCAGTGCTTTGAATTCCTGGTGGGGAGAATTTATAGGCAGTTCTGGATTCAGTTGTGTCTTTGGCTTGAGGATGAAATGTTTTGTTAGGATGAAATTGTTTTTCTAAGACGTGACGTTTGTTCAACGTCTGAAAAACTAAAAGAAGTAAGGGATCTGTTTATATGGCCTTTTCAGGAAGGGTCACACTGATGCAGAGATTGAAGCAATATTTACCAAATACGACCAGGATGGGGACCAGGAACTGACAGAGCACGAACATCAGCAGATGAGAGATGACTTGGAGAAAGAGAGGGTGAGCTCACCATTGGGAGTGGTATACCAACCGCACCATCAGCCAGTCTGTTCCCCATGCTGGTTTGCTTGTTTCTTTTCACATTTGCTTTCATCCCTGGCTGTCTGAGCAGAACTGTAAAAAGGCAAGAGGAGATCATGGAGGGCAGGCTGTCTTCAGCCTTGCCACCCCCTGTCCCCTGTGTACAGATGAAAGTCTTTTATATCTTGTCTGTCTGTGGCTTGTGTTTTCATGAAGGAGGATCTCGATCTGGATAGGAGCTCTCTGCCACGTCCTCTGAGCAGCCGCAGCTTCCCCCGGAGCTTGGATGACTCTGAGGAGGATGAGGATGAAGACAGTGGACATAGTTCTAGGAGGAGGGGCAGCAGCTCTAGTGGGGTTTCCTACGAAGAGTTTCAAGTGTAAGTTTATCCTTGTCGGTGAGTGTATTTGCATGGTGGGTTTTTTCTGTTCTGCATTTTTTCTTTCAGATATTTAGAAGTCTCTCCTATAACTCTGAATATTAGTCAAATTATTCAGAAAGGCACACGTTGCATTTTTAAGATTCTCGGGTTGCTCTTTTTAATAGCTGTCAGGTAATACCTGAATTTCAAGTACTTTAGAGAGGCTCAATACAAGAATCAGTAAGAAAACCAAAAACCTACTGTTTTTAAAACCTTGTCATTGAAAAGACAGAAAATGTTTGGGTTACAATAATGGCAGAAGATTGTTCTGCTTTTTCCATTAATAAGATCGTTCAGTGAGAACTTCAGTGATTACTTTTAATTGATTGATATTATTTGTGATTGTGTGTTTTGGCTAAAGTGATAGATCTCCATAAGATTTAATTATACCAACAGTAACTGAATGAAGAAGATTGGTAACTAGAATCAATAAATTCTGAAGATGTCCCCAAATCAGGGGAAACAGAATAGAATATGTACTCTTTTTTTTTTTTTTTTCATTCTGCCTTTATCCCTGTGTTCTCGTCTTGTTCTTGTGTACCTTTTCCCTTCCTGGACAGTAGAACTCATTGTGTCAAGTCAGATACCTGTCTTGAATTAAAATGCCATCTCATCCTCATGCATTTTCTCTGCGTTAATAYGCTAGAATGACATTGATTTGGAAATGTCAGAAACGCTGAAGCTTGCACTTGTTCTCAGGCTCATGAGGCGGGTTGATCGCATGGAGCATTCTATTGGCAGTATTGTTTCCAAGATCGATGCTGTTATTGTAAAGCTCGAAGCAATGGAGAGGGCCAAACTGAAAAGGAGAGATGTGTTAGGGAGACTGTTGGATGGAGTGACGGAGGTAAGAAACCCATATGCTGTTGTGTCTCATCACTTGCTGGTAACAACCTGCCTGGGTTGCTTATAGTTGGTGCTTTGCTTTGCTTTGCTTGGAAGGATCGAGGGAGTTGTGGTAAAGTTGAGGTGGGTGCTTTGGCCAGGCAATTTATCCTTTGTGTTAATGGAGAAGCATGATCCAAGAGACTGGTATTAGAACTGGTCTTCTAGCAGGCCTGTGTCATGCTGGGATGACAGCACAGTTTGTACCCCTGAACTGGTGTTCAGTAGTGGCTGAAGGAGCTCATTCATCTCCTGCTCTTTAAGCTCCTTATGGACTAGTCTGGCAGAGTCCAGGTGATCCAGCATGGTGGACCTGGACAGCTTATTCTGTTGCCAGGGAGAGCTGTATGCAATGGTCTTCTCCCAGTTGATGCAGAAATTCGTGCACATGCACACAGTTAGGATCCTGTCTTTTCCGGAGTTGCTTCCAGGGTTGTATGTGGCAAGGTGGGAGCAGGTTGCTTCTGTCACTGAAGTTATCTATCCTCTTTTACCTCCCCTCCCCCACCTCTTTCCTGAGGACCCTTTGGGAAGAGGCAGTAGGCCAGATGAATTATTTCTCCGGACAGTCAGCCTTCTGATGGGGCAAGGACAGGAGGAATAGGGCAGTTAGGGGTGGATGAGATGAACTGTCTTGGTGGGTTACCTAGGTCAGACTGGCAGCTGCCCTGTCACAGATACGGTGTCTCTGGTCCTTACTCCATGTGCAGAAAACAGTCCTGCTTGATCTTYGAACTGGAGCTGTTTTGTTGGTGTGCTGTCTTCAGTACATCTTATGTTTCTGGAGGTGGATTTCATCAATATTAGAAACTGCAATACAAAATGTGCTTTCATAAGTGAAGGTGACAGTCTGGGAGGTACTTTATTGGAAAGAAAACCATCTAGTGCACTAGTTGTGATTCTCCACTAGTGCATGGAAATGTTTGAGTGGTATTAGGGTTTCCCATATTTGTATGGTGTTTTGATTAGCCTATGGTTTGGAAACTGCATTTCCACCTTGTATCTTCTATCTGTTTAGGATGAAAGACTGGGTCGAGACAATGAAATCCACAGGGAACAAATGGAACGGCTTGTGCGAGAGGAGTTGGAGCGCTGGGAATCAGATGATACAGCATCCCAAATGAGCCATCGTTTGGGTACGCCACTTGGACTGAACGGCCAGCCTCGTTCGAGGAGCTCCCGACCATCTTCCTCACAGTCAGATGGTATTGATGGAGGAGGAGGAAATGGGGGGAATAACATCCATATGTAAGATTAACTTTGTAGTTCATTCTRTATGTTTCAGGTCATTATTAAGCCAGCAAATACACTACTTAACTGTTTCCCAAAGTGAGGTGATCACCCTGATCAAACCATTAAAGGAAAGCATCAGTGGTGGGTAAAAATAAGTATTTTCTTTGTAAGGAATTTTCAAAACTACATAAGCCATGTGTCAGGTTAAAGTTACCAGTAGAGAGATTGGTTAGCCTTGGAAATGAACATCCAGAAGACAGAATGGAAACCAGGTGTGTCAAAATCTTTCTGCACAGAATTCTGTTTCTTTACATATGCTACAGGGAACAGTTTCTTGAGGGCGACAAACTATAGACAAAATTTGCAATAGGTACTTACCGTGTTCACAATACTCCAATGAAGGAGCATGAGTTTTATGCTTTCCGTTGGAAAATACAGTTCTAAAATGCTAACTCTAAAGTAGATGGGTGCACCTGGTACTTTTAAAAAAGAGGAACTGTTTTTTTTGTTGGTGGTGTTTTGTTTTTTTTTTTTACTCTGAATTTTTACATACTTCCCTGGAATCTTTCTTGGTATAATAGGGTTTTAATTAATTTTAAATGCTCATTTTTAACTTGCCTGTTTTTTGAGAAATACTGCGTTTCTCTAAACAGAACTGTACTTTGCTTGTAAACCTGTTAATCATGTTTTTCTGTAATAGAGACCATATGCAGTACATATCTTTTATTTCATTAGTATTTTAGAAGTAATGTTCAAGAACAGCCTCTTTGCCCAACTAATGTTATCGCTGTCAACTTTGTTGCACTGTGCCTATTTTTTAATGCCACATTTTCGTGATCTAAGTATACCTGGAATGAATATTCCGCACTTTATTTTATTAGATAAACATGATCACTTTGCAGAAAATATATTCCTTAAAAGCACATGAGATGGAAAAACCCCTTCCCTGTGTTTGAGGGGAAAGGGGACAGGGAAAAGTTGCTGACAGTTGGAAAAATTCAATCAAGTGTTCTGTCAAATACTAATCATTTGTCTTGCAAATTTAGCCTGTATTTATGTTTAACAGATCTGCTTGTAACATTATGAGATACATTTCTACATATGCTTTTTTCCTGGGGTGCAATGCTGCTTCCCTTTGGCAAGGTGTTATTTAGTATAACCACTGATATTTTTTTTTTTAGTATTTCATGTCCTGTGTTTTCTGAGACTGCAGAAGACTTCTTGTGTTTGGAAAGAGATGCAACACTGAAAATATGTAGGATTTCTATAGAAAGCATCAAGGCATAGTATTTATAGTTCTGTGTAGCAGCATGTTTTGATAGGTGGCACATTGGGTTGGGAGGGAGGTTGTCAATTGTGTGTTGTTTTATTTTTTTCTTGAAGATGGCAGTCTTGTATTAAAGATTTACAGTTGTTTAAAAGAAAAATGGAAAGCTACATAATCAAACGCACATTTTAGCTATTAGTAGAGAATACAGAGAAAAATGCCTGTTTAACAAGGTATAAATAGCATTAGTATTTTATGTTGGTGCTTTTTGTACTGCAAAGCAATTGTTTCCAGAGGTTAACATCTCATTCTTGTGCTGGTATTACTTAGGCAAAGTTGCATATATTCTTATAACAGCATTGCCTGGACTTACAGTGACTCAGAATACTTTCCCTCTAATTAGAGCACTTGAACTTGATAAAACTAAATAGATTTCCTAATGCCTTTTCCTATATGTAAGTTTACAAGAAACCAAATGTACAGAAACGTTCTTAATGCAAGATGGAGCAGAAGGAAGTTTGATGTGGAGACTGGACTTTCCTAGTAGGCTGTGGATCAAGAATAGAACAAAGCGGGAAAACAAATCATGATTCTTGTGAAGGTTTTTCTCTCTCCTCCTTCCCCCCCCCCTTTTTTTTTGTCCTGCATTAAGATAAAATTCAAAGACTTTTACAAAACAGACCGCTGCCATCCCAAAACAGCCAGCAACGCAATGGTTAGGGTGTCTGTGTGAAATGAGAGTCACTCAGACTAAGCTCTCTTTTGTCTTGACTGGAAGTTTTTGGACCTTTAAAGCCTTCTTGAGTAAAGCTTTGCTTTGTTAAACTAGCATTTCTGATGAAAAATAAAAAATTACTAGGTCTATGCAAGGCCAACTGGTGTGCAAGGACAATAGAAAATATAATCCAAATGAATTTACAATATACAAAATCTTGTCTTTGTATTCATATCCCAGATGTGTAGCATGTTGATAAGTGTCGTCATTCACAATTTAAACTTTGAGGCATGCTAACAAATTATGCTTGTGTAACACGTAACGGATGCTGGGTTTACAGGGTCAGCAACTGCCTAAATGCCAGGATAATATTTAAATAGACCGTGTACTTAAAATTAGTAGCTGTGTTCAAATGACCCAACTTGAGCTTTCTAGCATTCAGCTGAAATGCTACTAAGAAAACCGTGTGTTAAAAGTTTTGTTTCTGTGGCCTTTAAAGCATGTGGCACACTGCTGCTGGGGTTTACAGCAGCTGGAATTGGGGAGTGCAGAGAGGAAGTGGAGTAGCAGTTATCTGTTGGTGAGGCAGGACTGCCTTGAAAAAAAGCAAAACAAAACCTATCAGTATGTTTTTAAATACATTTCCTGTAAAAATGTATCTTTCAGCATGTAAACTCAATCACGCAGCTCCTCTTTCTTTTGTACTATATGTTTATTATGAAAACCAAAATGTTTGCTTTCATAGCTGTATTTGTTCAGGTATATTTCTGTAACGTGTCGTTACTTAATAACAAACTTCATCTTGAAGTGCAACAAGTTTTCATGGGGTACCCGTGTGTGCTGACAATGGGCCTTGCAGTAAACGCATGGCAATTTGACAAATGTTTTGAACATTTTTATTATGGTTTATTTTCCAATTTTAGATTTTCTAATATCGTTTGTCACTTATTATTAAGGTAAAGTTGTTTGCATAGGAAAGAATGTAAAGTCTTTGATCTTCTTAGGAAGCTGTTAATTATGCAGGTCTTCTACAATGATCAAGAATTTATTGGTCTGTAAAACCGAGCACTTTACTTCCTAATAAACGTTTTATATAATGTATAAAACCAAAATTGTGCAATACACTTGGATTATTTAACATGAAATATTAAGAATCTCACATTTTATTTAGGTGTGTACTTTCCCTTCTGTTATACCCTGTTCTAAAAATAAATAATAATGTAAAAAGGGGATGAGCAGAGAGCACTGGGCTGATCYACTGCTTCACTGTCCAAAGAGAAAAGGTCTGATTAGGCTCACTTGCTACGTTTTCTGAACCAATGAWTTAGGGAGAGAACAAGAGTCTTCCCTAATTCACTTCAAGTGCTTTCTTTAACAGTTGATTTTGTATTTTTGTATAAATAAACAGATCTATCTTCTGCTCTTGCAGCTATCTACTCCCACTGCTAATAATGCTCTCCCTTTAGTACTTCWGAGCTTATGTTTAAGTTAACRTCTCTACCCTTTTCTCTCTTTCCSTTGTCTTCCCTTTGATCTGAGGGATCCTACAGTATTCTTTGGAGGATTCCGTGGTCCTTGGAAATCCCAGATTCAAATATAAATTTGATAGTTTTGTCTAGACAGCAGATAATAGGTAACTGCCTCACTAACACAGAAGTAAACCAAAAATAATGAAAATTGAATGCTTAATGCAAATCCATCAGTCTTTAATGAACTATATACATACTGAATTTAAATACTAAACCTTTAGTAAGTGTGCTCTAAAAGCCACCGCATGCRGGAGGTGGGAGGCTTTTTTTGTTATGCTAGTGTTGTTGACTTATGAAAACTTCTTCAGGATGCGCAGTTTGAGATGGGCAATTTTAAGGAAAATGAATGTCATGGAAATGAGTCATGTAATTCTTCCACATTTTCCAGGCAGTCGCTTTGCATGCCTTGCATATTCTTTTCCAGTACATCTAAACAAGAAAAATTTAGAAAAAAAGAAAAAAAGTTAACCTTATGCAAAAAAAGTCTGCAAGTGATTGTGTCATTTGTATATTTAGGCAATACTGGGTTTTTTTGGTTCCCCTCCCATACGGAATATCCAGTGCAAGCAATTGGAGATGGAGGAGTCCTTCTCTAGCCTCAGGTTCCCCAAGCATTTCTCCAGAAGGAGGTGTAGGCTGTTTGTCCCCCTCTCCTCTGCTCGTTCCTGCCCATCCCTGTCTAGGGTTTGTGTGGTCTGCCGGGACAACAGGGAGCCCCCTCGGAAACACAAGTGATTAGTGGCTGGAGGAGCCAGAAGCAGCACTGTTTTCAGGTACGAAGCCAGAGCCTAACGCTTCAGAGTCTTCAAGTATATCATGTCAGTCTCTTTTCTAAACTGAACTGCCAAAATTTTGATGCTTGCAAATAATTCTTTCCTTTCTGCAGATAAATTAATTCAGAACCACAGTTGCTTTATGTTTTGCTAAATCATTTAGCAAAGAAAAATTTTCTTTAATGTTCCATGTTGCAAAAGRTCTATGCAGTTTATAGTTGGTTTGCTTTTCATGTGCATCATTTTTCTTATCCATTTTTAGTAGTAGCGCAGACCATGCCCTGTTTTCACCTGAAAGACCCTGTGGATGGCTGGAAGAAAAACCAGTTCTCAATTGTTAGCAAACAAATGATGAAGTTTTACTAATCCATGGGAAATAGAAGAAAACATTACTGGTATGTAAGCCTTCAATAAGAGTTTGGTTTGTGCTCTGGGTCTTTCAGAAAAGATATAATGGGATTATTTTGAAGGGAAATAAATGGTTTGCAAAGCAAATCAGTTCTCCATAATGGAGAAATGCAAAAACAATGTAAAAAACTTTTTCCTTCTGCGTAATCTTAAGGAACAGCAGCTTGGGTTCTGACATATTTTCAGGAACTTATTAGGAGTGCAGTAAAAGGCTTCTGAATAGGATGCTAATTTTAAAATTGTYTGTGTACCTCCTTTGCGGTAATGGTCCTTTCAAGGGTTAAGCACTGATTATGCAAAATAGGTACTGAAAGGCACTTTGCGATTAAGGTAGTAGACTGACATGCAAGAGTCTTCTCTCTTCTATCTATGTTGCCTCATAGTTACCTCAAGTTACTGCACAAATTCAGATGGTCCCATCTTGGTTCAAAGGGCTGTTATAAACATGCTGGCACTGAAGTGTTAGTAATGSTAATACAACAGTGGGGTCAGAAGAAACTTTTGTTCAGACTGGAGATTTCTGGCAACTCCTCCCCGTCTGTTTTGCTTCTACTGTAAGGAATATTTAGGGAGACTGAAACTCTTCATCACTGGCAGCCAAGAGCTGTCATTAGATGTATTGAATGCAGCAGACCTGTGCCTTTCTGTATTAGGCCTGAATTGGACTTAGTCTAAGAGCAGCCAGGTGTTCAGTTATTTCAGAGCAGCTGATGGGGTGCTAGGGGAGAGCAAGAAGTTCAGTGACTCGGGCAGTGTATTGGGGCCTGTGCTGCCAGCAAGAAATTCTTAATAATAAATGCATACTTACATTGTAAAAGGACTCTGATGCTGGCAACTTGCCCCAGTTATGCTTGTGACATTTCAGCAAAAGTTTAGAGGGGTAAATTCATTAATTTGCAAAGCCTTGAAATGAATAAAAAAAGATTAAGAGATATTCAAGGAGGGACTGAATGTTCATTAAAAGACTATTCATGCAAAACAAGTAATAACAACGTTAAAATGTTACAGAGCTAGAATTTGGTAAAATGCTGTCCAGATTCTGGGACTTGTACTCTTGAAAAAATCCTTCCACAGAGAAGAGTTTAGCTTTGTTTTCAGATGAGTCACATTAAGGTATTTTTAAAATATTCTAGCAGTGCACTGACTGGCAGAAATGCCCACTTGTGTTAACACAGGCTGCTACTTTCCACTGTTGCTAGGAGAATGGTTTAATGAAAACTCCTCTGAGAAACACTCCAAGTAAAAATGCTCCTTTCATCAGCATTTAAACTTGAAATTAGTTCATTCCACTTCTGAGGTAAGCACGCATTTATACTGTTTTCAAATTTCCCAAAGATGTTTTTAGAGCTGCATCTGCCTTAATGCCATATTATTCCTTTCTTCTCTTTCTCCCCCAAATCTGTGTTTGRAATATTAAAAAACACTCTGCAGATTGACAGTTACACCTGTAATATTGAGTTCACTGTCCCCAGAATTACACATGGTTGTATACTGAGAGATGAGACTGAGGCAAACTTGAAGATCAAGGAAAAAAAAACTGGGAAATGTATAGATCTGTACTGTTCAAATCATTAGCCACCAGAGGCCACTGCTGCAGCCATCAGAGGAATATAGCTCTCAGATTAGCTCTGGGACTCCCCTGCAATCTTTATACTCATTTGACAGCCTGTGGTTTGTTAGCTGGTACTGTGTAGATGCGCTTTTCTTCTCGACCTGGCCATACACAGGAGGAGAAAGCCCTGGATCTGACAATCTCTCAGCTGAAGTAGGTTTTGATATATATCATGATAATCATACTGTGTAGAAAACACATGCAGTTATTCTAATTTTAAAACTATTATATGTTAATGGGCCTTATTACTGGTTTGGGGTGGTTAGACTKGCTAAGCTGGGTAAATATCAAGAGAGGGAAAGATTCCTTTAGGAGGAATTCTTTTCCCAGTGTGACCAATTTCATCACAGTAATGCTTACCGAGGACTGATGTGGACTTGATTTAGGCATGTTCTTAGAAACTTGAGGACAGATAATTTGCCTAAAATTTCTGACGCTTCTCCCCTTTTTTTTTTAAACTAAGGAACAAGTTGCCTGTAAAAGCCCGATACTTGAAGTTCCATTTTGAAAAATTATGATTGTCATTGTGACACTCTTTCCCCCCCCGCCCCCRAAGAAAGCAGGGAAGGAATCTGTGCACGAATTGAATTTCTTACCAAGAGAAGTATACCTTTTTCTTTCCATGTTCAGTGATGTTAGAGCTGTGTAATAAAGGCCATTTAGGTTTCCTGAAAAGATGTTCTTTGTCATTTAATACAGTTAGCTAAAGAAGCAGATCTGGCAAGGGTTTTAACTGTCTAACTGGGTGTTTAGCAATTAATGCCCAACAAGCCATAAGAGGGACACTCTAACTGGGAGAGAAAATGCATTTATGTTATGTTCAGAAATCTTCTTCCTTTTTTGATAGCTAGCAGTGAGATGAATCTCAGTTCTATAGGACAAAAGGAGAACTCCTTAAAAAAAAGGAGTGAAATGTTTAGATTAAAGGAAGTTGTTTGCATCCATAGGAACCATAAGCACACAAATACATAGTAGATTATTTAGAAAATAAAGATCTGTGTCACTTGGAGGATCCAACAGGATGACTCAAGGAATCATTCTTGGCACTGCTGATACTTACATTATCGGAAGATTGCACTGTCTCATGCTGTGCTATACTGTTTGTATGAAAATACATAGATAAACACTGGGAGAGTGATTACAACTTACTGAACCTTCAAGAGATAGCAAGCTGATATTTATGAAAAYGGCATTTACCGGGTAATATCAGAAAAACATTGTTTTTTTTTTTTTTTCCCCCAAGTTAAATTCTGGCCTCTTTTAAAAGATTTATTCTAACAAAATGTGTAGAAAACCTAGCAGTTACTGTTAGGCTATAGCAAGGAATTCGGAAATATTTTATCCAGGATAGAAAACTTCCAACACTTGTAACGTTTACTAGCAACCCAGTGAAACRTGCAAACAGAAAGCATGCATCACAAATCCAAAGCAGGGATTGTTTGAAGAGGTTTGAGATGCCTTAGACTGATGTTGTGCAGTGTCCAGAAATAATTTTCATTATTGTTACCTAAGACACCTGTCTGCAGTCATACAGAGCAGGGTATAACATCCTAACAATTTGACTCTGTGCCCACTAGGTCAATGGAAATATAATCATCAACTCCTTGCAGGAAGCAGGTAGTAATCCCATATCAGAGAGGGAGAGAATAATTGTAGTGTTGTATTATTTAAAGCAGGTTACTTATTGCAGGACAGCTTCTCTTCTCTTTGGAGAGAAACAGTCAGCTTAGACACCATGACTCAAGACCCTACTGGGTTATGGAGGCAAAGATTATTTCTCTCAAAATATGAAAGAAAAGCATGAGACTAGAGAAACATGATTTTTTTTTTTTTAATAGGTCAGATTAGGCAATAGTAGTAAGTGTGGTATTCCACAGCAGGAATGGAGTCAAAAATGGGGGCACTCACTCATAGAAAACAGTTGGGTGTGCGAACATGTTTTGATCTGCCTACTCCTGGGTTCATTAGCTATCAGGGTGAATCAGTATGTCTCATGCCTTCTTTTGTGTGACAGCATAGTCAGACATTATTCCAAATAATATTCTAAACACTACTCCAAATTTCCAAGGGGCTACACTGAATTGTTTTAAATATGTGTTAGCCTACTTGAAAAAAGTATTTCTAATTATTTGTTATATCAAGTATACAGGAGAAGAAGCTGAAAAATCTTCTAAGACTCACAATCATGAAGAAAAAGCAAATATGAGATTAGCAGCAGTCACCACATTTTGTCCAGTTGCTATTGCTAGAGCCATCGAACTGGCTGCATAGGCAATTAGGATGAGAATAATCATGGTGAAGAATACTCCAACTGTTGGCTTGAAACCTGCAAAATAAAGAAGTTGTCAGTCAATCTTTCGCCAGACAAGAGCTTTCTTGTTTTGGTGGCAATGCTGTGTGTTGTTAGCTGTTGTTTACGCTCAAAAAATTCTTTCTAAAYGAAGTTCATGTTCTGGACATGTCAACAAACAGAAGTGACTACCTGTATTCAGAATCTCTTGGGATTTATAATTTCCTTTTCCTGTAGCAGTAGAGATTTGTTACAAACAGAAATGAGATGGTGGGAGTATAGATGAATATTCTGAGATGCTACAGAAAGTGGTTTTGTAGCTGCCTGTCTGGTGTTTTGCTCATTTGCTCAGCATGCTGCTAATCATTAGATTTAAGCTCTGGAAGGATCAAGTTGGCAGCAACTTTAAATTTTATAGTTTGGGTTTTTTTTTGCCATCTGCTGCAGCAGCGGTTACTGGTCAACTCTTAAGATACCAGCTCCCTGACTCTTCAGAGACCCTGGATATTTGCAGCATAAGGTGTCACCCCTGTTGGAAACATACTGTCTTTGGAGGACTAGCATACTTCAATTTTTTAAAATCAATTTACTACTTTTTTTGTTCTATCCGTCCACATTTCAGCTCTTTCATTTTGTTTCCCATTTGTGATTTTAGCATCTGGACCATTTGCTCCTTATCTGTCTAACACTTAAAATAATAGTGACTAAAACTCGCAACAAATCTTTCTAATTGGTTTTGTGACCTAACTCTTGATAATTCTATCATTTCTCCCTACAGTTTTCCTACTCTGTATTTTCCCATTTCAGGGACAGCTTTTTCTGCTTCCTTCCAGGTGATTGGTTCCTTATTCTATAAGTTGTCCTGTAAATTTTATGAGATTAGTTTGCAGTCTCTCTGGGATGACGCRTCTTAATGCAATCATCAGTACAATTATATACACTTTTTTTTTTTATTATGAATGATATTTGTTAGCTGATATAAATYAGTAACTATTGACATTAATAGAGGTAAGTGAATGTATCTTAAATCAAGAGCCATTCCAAAAATTATTCCATGAGTTATTATATATAATTATAAAAATATTCCCTGGGAGGGAGCCTAAACATAACAGGAAAGCAGGGATTTTCAAATTCTGTTTATAGTCAGCTTTTCCGTAAACTGCTGCTTTTCCCTGAACCATTTAAAGSCCCGGGGGCTGTTACACTCTGCTTTCCGAATTGCTTTGCTTTGTTCTTCCAGTCCCAGAGTACACAGAAATCCAGACTTAAAAAGTGACTATTGCACATTTACTCCTATGCTATGAAAGCAATGCTGTGAAATCCAGATTGCTGGCAGAAGCATAACTTTTATGATAGGGAGCAATAAGCTTGTGGCTATATCTATTAAATATACAGTAAGAACCAGCAACATCTGATGCTGGGGTTTTAACTTTGCTGAGACAGGGAGAGGTAGGGAGTGCCTCTCAGGGATTCAGTCAGTCCCTGCCTCCAGTCCTAGAATACTTGGGATTTCTACAGAAAAGCATCCTAACATCGTAATTATCATTAAATGGAATGCAGTAATTCACGTCTGTCCCAGAACTTAATGATGATGTTTGCTAGACCTGAAGAAAGATGACAGATAGAACAAAAAAAAAGTAATTAAAAAAAAATAAAGCAATAGATGGTATTTTCCACAGGCAATGATTAACCTACATAAGTGTATTTTTTTCTGTGACACAAAGTTCAATAGTGGTAATGCTGTTCCTACACTGATTGGTAGTCAGAAAAATAATGCACTGACACTAAATAACAAATAAAAGTCACAGATTCGTTGTGCAGGTTTTTCAGTTCCTGAGGTAGAAGGAATATTTCAGTGGGACACGTTAAAGTAGAATAAAATAAAARGGTAACTGTACTGGTAATACAGATCATTTATCTTATGGTAAAAATGCATCTCTTCCTGACTGAAACCAGGTAGGAGYTACCTAACTAGCCCTACCTAACTAGTACAGAGCTCTGTGCAGAGCTAGCTACGTTGCTAGCTCTGTTCAGGTTTGGCTTCAGAGTAACATGCATTACTCAGGCTCTAAATACCTTGTGAAAAGGGCTGTCTGTGTGCCTGCTCTACAGGTATGGGTTCCCTGATGCCTCCCAGAAGACCCAAATTAAACAAGTGCTTCTTTCCTTACAGGTCRCGAATACATGGCCTATGAAGTTCTTACCAGCGTACAAGGCAAGAAAGAAGAKGGAACTTCTCGTGCAGCCCAGAGAAGCCAGCCACTATTAGGAACTTGATCAGCAGAACAGGTAAGTCGGTAGGAAGAACTTGAGTCTCTTTGGCACTTCTGAAATCTTTGCTTGAGCCAACACAATTTAGAAAGCCTATGTACAGTGTGAAAAATAACATGCTCAATCCCTGAGCGTTTTCCAGTGTAACTCTTGGGCCTTTTAGAAGTACAATTTGAAAAGTCAATAGTATAATTTCTTTATAGTCCAACTACATATAAATATTTTCTAGAATCAATTAAAGGAGTCACTTTTAAACATCATTTTTGAAAACTAGGCAGCAATTCTTAAAACTTAATTTATTTTCTATAGTGCCAAAATTTAATTTATTTTCTATAGTGCCTAGTATTCTGCTTACTTCATCAGAAGATTAGAAAAGAAGTTAAAATGCTTCAGAAACAAGCCTTATTAAAATAGTTACTTGAAGGCCATTCATATTTTTCCACCACCAGGTTTACTAACCTGTTTTGTATACCACTGGAATCATTTTTTTATTCCAGCAAAAATTGTTCCAACAATTATTCCCACAAAAGTTTTTTAAGTAGCTAAAAAATAAGAAATATGTATTCTATTAAAAATAAAATCTTGTTGAAAGCTATAATAACCACAGCATAAGACAATAAAAATATTAATGAAAAATAATAAAAATAGATTTATAAAACTCAAGAATTTTTCAATCTAGGAGGTTAATTAGTAGCATAACAGTAATTTTTTTTATGGTAAGAAAACTTGCGTGTCATTCCCCAAATCACTCTTCAGTCAGCTTTCTGATGATTTGTATAGTCAGTAAAGGCTACTTCTATCTATTTAAGTATTTGTAATTAGGATAAAATGCCTTCAGAATGGTAACTCACCTTCCTTTATTTCAGGGAAAAAAAAAAATAGTACACAGGATGTATTATTAGGAGGTACCATTAGGCATTTTGTTTTCTGTATTGGTAATATTTAAGACTTCYGTGTATTTCCAAAATGGTAAGAACTAAAATTGTGATAACTGAGTCTGAACTTATAGACAGCAAAAACCATAGGCTATGACCTGGTAAATCCTTAATCAAGTTTGCTAATRTGTTCTAGTTCAAATGTAGATTGTTCAGAAATCTATCCAAACTTGTGTATCATTGTCACGGTAATGTGAAATCAAATAGATCTTTGGTTATTTGTATAATTGTTGCAGTTACTTTTCATTTTTGTTGTTATTTTTAAACTGCATTTTATCTCCTAACTGGATACTGGTGACTTAAGATTTGTCACTGGCCTGTTGCATATTAAAGGTTCTCAAATAATACATGCTTTCTTCTTATGCCTCTACCAAAAGTTAGGTCAATTTTTACCTTTATTCTTCTTAATAAATAAGCATGGAGCTTTTTCAAGCTTCTCCAAAGTAAGGCATATCACAAACTAAATTTTTTTGTTGTTGTTGTTTTTGTTGTTTTTGACCTTTCACCTTTCTCAGTTTTTTGTAAAATATGGACACTCRACTTGGACAATGACTAAGGCTATTCACACCTTCTGAGGACTACTGAACAAGACCAGATCCCTAATGAATCTAATGATAATTCTGGTAAGAATTGTCTATAGAATCTATGACCTTTAATCTCTTAGTAGGTGCTGTAATGACACCTATTGTTTAAGCACTATATGGCTGTGACAGAAGCAAGAACTCTTGATAGAAGCCTTAGTCTATTGCACCCAACTTTATCAACTCATAACCTGTCAAACAGTAGTAACAAATTCACCTGATAAGATCTAGTTTTCCACTTAAACTTTAATGGAAATTGGATTTCCTTCCTATAATTATTTATTACTTTGACAGGAGGACCTTAGGCAATCAGTTCTTGTAAAATATGTCGAAGAGAAGAATTTGTTGGCCGAGCAGCACACGTGGAAGCATTAGTTGTATCTAGCCAGTTTAATGTCTGTTCCTGCTTGTTATTTAGAAAAAACATCAGGTGCGTGTTAATAACAGAATTCATGGCTGGGAAATTATAGCAATTGATCAAAATGATGGATAAACTGTAATTAAGCCAACTACAAGAACTACAAGAACGTTCATATATCAGCAGGCTGGAAATGAGAGGCTCACATCAAAGACGTGAATRTTATGGAAAAAAACACCTACCATTCCCTCCTTTGTTTTCTGAGGAGAATCGGGGTGATTTAAAAAAAACCCCACTCTACTGTGCAGAAATCATATGTTATGAAATGATACCTTACATCCAATGGACTGTTCTTTACAGGGAACTATGATGCTACTGGAATTGAAAAAATAAAAGGTCTACTTTTTATATTGAAAGCAGTAGTTTGTAAAATTATTGTAATCATAAAGCTTCCTTCACAGTAATGAATTCAAAGTAATTATAGTATTTTTAAAAAGTAGCAACCTTCATGTTGTAGTTTATTATTAATTATTTTAAAGTTGATTAGACGATGAATTTAAAAGAAAAATCTTAAACCATATTGAGTAATTTCACATAAAACCCATAGTCTTTCAAAGTTTCCTAGATTCCAGGTAAAATCAATTATTGTTAAATGTAAGCAAACAGAAATAAGAGTTTTCATACACATAAACACATTTTCAGTGTAGAATCAGATATAATCAGATAATTCAGATATAATCAGAATGATTAAATTCTGTACATCACRAATTTTTAAGACTAAGTACAAATGACAAAAATCTCAGAAAAAAACCAGTATCAGGCAGTTCTGTCAGTTTTAAGCCCGAGTGATGCATGAGTCTTAACACCATAAACCGCTTGATCCACGGTACTGTATCACTAAGATCTTGCCGAAAGGACCAAATGTCAGGGATAATTCCGCCTCTAAGCCAATTGTAGTGGAAGGCAAGGATCATATCAAGACCAATTTGGAGCAGATTAACGAACAAGGCTTAATGAACTGTGTACCACTTAAAGAATGCATGTAAAATCCCTCCGTAATGAGGGTGAGCAGATAGAAAAGATTGTGAGAAAAAAGTCAGGACCATTAACCTTGGGGTATTATAAGATCCTTGAGAGTATAATTCTTGTCACAAGGTCAAGCTTTTACAAAGCAATTATTACGGATCTCCATAATATCAACACACAGACACATACACAAAGCCTTTTAACCTAAGGGATTCTGCACTCATTTCCTTTCTGCTTGTAATCACTGTGGTTTTGGGGTTTTTTTTTTGAAAGCTCTTGGGTTGGGTTTTGGGGTTTTTAGTCACCTTTATTGCTCACAGAGATTTATATCTCCTTGCTTGCGTTGAATGGTGTAATTGTCCTGYGTGTGCCCCTCTGCTGGAATGAAGAAAGAATTCTCATCTCTCTCCCATAGTAGGCCTGCAGTTTTAACTATTATTTTGAATATGGAAAGGTTGGCATTGGCAACCCCTGCCAATTTGGATGGACTGAACAGAATCTTCCCAAAGAGAGTGCTGCGTCATAAGTGATCAACTTTAAGCAATTTAGTAGTCCTATCTTCTTTTCATCCAGTTATGTAGAATGCGGGATAAAAAGAGAAAAACAATCTTAAACCCATCGTGTGATAGTCAAGTCTGACAATACTAGTACTGTAATTTCTGCTCATGCAGCTAAAGTATAGAATATTATAAATCTCATTACAGAGTAGCAGAGTTCAGCTAACAGTTTGAGGGCCAGAGTGTGCTACTGTTAGCTCATTAGTTTATGGGTCTTCTCATTAGTATGCCTGGGAGCAAGTAAGCTACAAAGTGATGCATCTAAGAGTAGCAGAGTCTGACCTTTCACTGAGATTAACAAGAATTCTGTCTGGGCAAGAACTCTTGGATTTGGSCTGAGCACATGGGCCACTTCTGTGGAAATGAAATCATACAGGCAGTACCTTAACTTTTGTGCACAGTGAAATATATAGTAAGTATTGGACAGTGTAGGAAGAAATATTTATTTCATGCAAATATATTTTTATACATGGCCAACTGCTAAAATAAGTAGTATAAAGCATGAATGGTTTAGGGGTTTCGACATTGATACAGTATTACACAGACAGTATTTAAGTCTGTTCAAAGTATGTTAAGTTCATTTGATTATTTCCTTTTTCAAAAGCCACTGTTATATACTGAAATTTATTATATATTCAGGTAGAATATATAATATTCAGGTCAGATCCCATTTATAACTCTTGAARTGTTAAATGTTGAAATGTTAAAGACCAGCTACAGTTRCATGGGCTGTAGAGTTCTGTGGGTGGCCTATCAATTTTTTAAATGTGTGCCACAACACCCACTTGAGCTGATAACCAAATGAAGTACTGTATATGTTTGGTTTTTTTTTTTAATCTGGGCTGATGAATTTGTTTTCTAAAGACAGCTTATCTAATTCTGCTTTTGTTTCTGTGTAGTATGAGGACATGGAGTACTGTTCTGCAAATTTCTCTGCAACAATCACATCACTGTTGATCCCCTCAGTGTTTCCTTCTGCTTAAAAAGGAAAAATGTGCAAGTAAACTGATGTTGCAAAACAGTTTCTGGTAGTTTTTGTACTCTGAAGGCTTCATTTTTCCATAGCAGCRCTACCTCTTGCCATCAAAGTAAAATTAGCTGCAGCAAGAATCCTGAATTCATACTTATCAAAATGCTACGGTTAGAACATAACTGTGAGCTGTCCAAAAGCTTAAATCCTTTCATTCACTTAAAAGTACCACCCCAGCTCTGAATGAGATCAGCTCAAATCTATAAATACAAAACAGCTGAAAGTTGAACAGATTTATATTTTACTATCAAAATTTACCTGATGGTGCATGCTTGGAGGTACATGTTTGAGCCTTGAACCACAAATTCTAATTAATTCTGTTCTCAAGAAAACAATCTCAGTGGAAGATTGTACTCATCAAAGCTCTGTTATCCTCCRTTCACTTCTCCATAGCCTTCTGCACAAAGGAAGGAATCAATAGTGAAACTCATACTGTGGCAATGCCATGAGACAGAGGCTTAAATGAAGCAGGACTAATGAACTCCTAAAAATGTTATGTTCTCAGAGAATGCTTCCACAGTTTGATTATTACAACTATCAAGRAAGCTGCACAGATAAAGAAATAAAGAGTTCGTCTTTACTACTGTAGATACAGCACATATTTCTCTTGGGTATCATGTCTAATGATGTTAGATATATTTTATAGGATAAACTGATTAAACTTGCAAAAATACACCACAGGACTTCTTCTCATGATGTAAAGTTCCCCTAAGTTCTCTAGGAGGTTAAAATACAGTATTGTGTTATAGTCTTAGCAGCTCTGATCCATGCAATCAAGCCTTAACTGTATCCACAAGTACTCATGGATGCAAGCTGTGAAGTATAAGTTTTAGTATCTGCTTCARTTTGATTATTTTAATAATGACTGACTCAAGTCTTGAAGTATTCATCATGTTTTAATATATTGAAATATTGTTCAGTRTTTCAATGGAATACTGAAAGGCAAAGGGGTTTTTTTCAGCCACTTTTTCAAAAAAAAATAGTGATTTTGGGAGAAGAGAATGCAAATGCAAAATTCCAAAAATTTCAAATCCCAAGTGAAAAATTTTCATTTCCTCATAAAAAAGATACCAACAGGTGACATGCTGGGAGGCTTTTAAACCCAGAAAAACATTAAGGATGAGGAGAAATATTTTTAAAAGAATACTGTACCAAGTCTCATCTCCTTAGATATAATACCTGCCTGCTGTAGCAACTTCTTGACAGCTGTCTATAGAAATCTGTAGTAGTGGTTTTTTTGTTTGTTTTTGTTTGGTTTTTTTTTTTTTTAGAAATAACATCTAGGTTTGCATTAAGACTAATCCAGCCTCAGAATTTTTTTTAAAAGGGTACTGATTATCTTAATCCTATTGGAAGTAGACTACCACCTTGCAAAGTAATGTATTTTAATGTTTAATTATTAATGTTCCGTATCCTCAAGCTGTGAAAGAAATTTTTGCAGTCCCTTGGGTTGTAAATATAGATTACTTAAAAAGCACAATATCAATACATAGTATTATGTCTAAAAATAAAGGTGGGGATGCAAATGTATATGGGCTGGCAAAGTGAAGGTAAGGAAACAGTCTGCACTGCAGTACATCTCCCTCTGTAGAGTCTTTCAGAAATCAATTGGACAAGACTGARAAGAACCTGATGCAACTTTGAAGTTGTCCCTGCTCTGGGGGAGGAGGCTGGACTAGATGACCCCCGGAGATCCATTTCAGCCTGTTTTTTTTATGATGCTATGAAGAATATCAACTGAAGAATCATATGTGGAAAACAGAAGTATTGTACCATGCTAATCATCATAAAAATGACCTGGTATTTTCTTACTTGGGAAACAATGCATTTTGCTTTGATTTTCTTTGAACAGCATGATTTATTAAATCCAGTTTCATCTGTGAGCATTCATGGCTGCAGGCTTACAGGAATATTAACATGAAGTTTTATATGCAACATGAAGTGTCAGAAAAGGAAAGAACCCAGCACTATTTTTTTAACACTATGGTAAGGCTATAGACATAATAGTCGGGAAAAAACAAAGATTTAAATTGCAAAGTGAATGCACTTGATTTGACTATCAGCAGTCATATTTCAAAGTGGAAGCACTTTTAAAGATTTTTCCTCTCAAATCTCAAACRTTCTAATTGCAGTTATTTTGTTCAAATGTTGCATGTTTAGACCCTTACCTTTATCATAATTAAGCTTTTGGGGGTTAACTGTCTTGTCATGTCATTACCTTGGAATCTGYCACCTTCTTCAAACCTTTTCCAAGATGATTTGGTTAACTTBCTGTTTTTTTTTCCTGTGTAGGCATAGAGCTTTGTAAACAAAGTGCTGCTGAGAACTTCAAGTTTTCTCTTGCTGTAAGTGTCCCCATCACCACATCATCCTTAGAAGATAAAAAGAAATCTTACCCAGCTTTACTTTCCCTTTCATAATAAAAAAATGTTTAAGTGTTAAATTGCAATTGCAAACTGGCATTTTAATTTGTARTAACTTTCCAGGTCAGTCATGTAACAAGTTCTCATAGCTTAGACTAAATAATTTAAGGTTTTCTTTGTCATGAAGAGTTCAAGAAAAGGCCACCCCTTTATTCAACATGGCATTTATTTCATTGTTGCCAAGAATGTAAAGTCATATGGAAAAAGGAGCTTCCCCCAGATCAGGRATTTCTGACAGGAATTAATATCAATTATCAATATATCAATGTATGATATAGAAACCAATATACAGGGCTTTTATCACAGTAAATTTCATGTCAGACATCTCAGTGCAGGTCCGCATGGAATGTCTCAGTTGATTTTAATTCAGAAGTGTCCCTTAGAATAGAATTTAAATAGCAAAGGCAGTATTTACCTGTCCCACCTATCCAGAGGTACATTTAAAGCTGGCAGGCTCTGGAGCTCCATCTATCAAAATACTTCCACAGGGCCCATGTGGATCTTCCCTTGCAGCCAAAATATCCAGGCACCTAAAAAGAAASAAAATCATTTTGAAGAGAATCTAGAAGAGTAAATTAAAAGGGGTAAAGTAAATTGGCATGTTAATCTAGTTAATATAAAATGCTTAACCCAGTCTATTTGTTAAATATATAAATCAGAACTCTCCAAATTCAAATTTGCTCAGCCAGTACGTACAGCTGGAACTGCCATGTTGAGAGACCTGATTTTCATTTTGCTGATCTGCTCTGACTATGTGCCATCTGGCAAAAGTCTCAGATTTATATCACAAGTAATATTTCTGCTCTACAAGTCATGTCACTGAACATCAAAACACCTAATCTAAGCAAAGAAAGTACCATAAAGATTGAATATATATATCTCAGATTCTGGGTTTGAATAGGAACAAGTTAGAATGCTTTGAGTTCTTAAATCTATCCATAGCAAAATCTTGTAGTCATATGCTGCTTGCTGAGATGTCTCTATACAGTAAATACAGTTGATGTAGAACAAATCGTTTGCTTGAACATTTACGAAGATTTGTCACTCCCAGTGAGTCCTGAGACTGCATTAAGGACAGGTCTCAAAATCGCACTGTAAAACAAAAACAAGATTCATTATTTTATTTATATATGTATTTTGTTAATTTGAAAGTCTGCCCATTTTGGTATACTGCAAAATCAGAATATTTCAAGAACTAGTAAAATGCCTGAGTAATACCAAATTGTGATTTCATTCATATTTGGTTCTAATTTTTAGAGTAGAGAATCTGTCTGGCAGTATAGTTCTGTAAATAAGGCAACCATTTCCTGATAATCTAATAAGAACAAGAGATTTGTATTTTCAGAAAGTTAAGTTTTTTACTCCTCTACTCCTTTACCTTTCCTCCTCTGCCCTGTATCTGTGTCCCAAGTCTGTATTACTGCAAAATACAGCAGCACTGCTTTCAAAGAAAATATTTTTTTTTACAGGAAAAAGGAGTATGYATTCATACTGCTTCTCCATCGGTGTCATTACCCTTGAATATTTTTGAACCATAACCATACTAGGAGTGGTAGAAGTTTCCTAGCTAAGTAAGTTCCAACACATTTCTTTAAAACCTGGTTGAAGAAAAAGACTCAAATTACTGAACTACACTGGGAAAAAGGCAGAACTTAACTATTCCAGGTGTTTGGCAGCAGCTGATCTGAGTGAAGCTGCAGCACATGCTGCCTTTTCTGCCCAGCAGCAGTAGCTTAGCTCCTTGGCAGGAGCTGAGATTAGTGATGGTTTTTGTGCACGGAGAAGAGCTGCAGAAAAACGAACAGAAATCAAAAGGATACCAGACTTCATTTTCGTTGCCTGGAGAGTAACTGGTTTTAATATACTGCAACTTGTATGCAATGCTGATCTTCGAGAGAGAAAAGCGATGCAAGGATTTGAATTACGGTTAATTTTCCATTTCCTGTTGCTGTGAAAGCTGACACAGTTGTTATCAGCCCATATAAAAACTAACACAATTCAGGAAGCACTAAGGAATTGCCAAACAGGGCTGTATATGTTTCATGTAAACCAGGGTAAACATTTCACAGGTAATGAGATTAATGATAACGACCAAAGTAAAAGGTGCAAAGTTGTTTTACTTACTCTTTGGATCTGTTAGCCTGTAGTTAATATTCTTTGCACGCCAGTCGTTTTTTCCTTACTGTTTGTCTTGAAATGATAACTGAAAACGTGTCTGATAAGCGGGTAGAAGGTTATATGTTCCCCCAGCTCAGAATGATGCCGTGGCGTAGCGATAACCTTGCACCGGATACACATTGGAGCTTAATGAAAATTGCGGACTCTCTCCTCCTTCCCCTCCCGGGGAGGCGAAGAGAAGGCTCCACTAACCCCGAGTCCTGCTCACCACACGCGACCGCCAGCAGCAGGCGCCCCGCCAACGGCCGCCGCGCGGCAGCCGGGCACCACGCGCCCCGCCAACGGCCGCGCCGGCGCCGCCTCATCGCCGCCGCCTGCCGCTGCGGGCTGTGCGGTACGGAGCAGCGGCCCCCGAGCGAGGCTGCCCCGGTAGGCCGGGCGCCGCGGGGGGCTGAGGCGGAGCGGCGGTTGATTGGTTCGGGGGTGCGGGCGGCGCGCGCGGCGGGTAAGGGCTAACGGTTAACGGCTAACGGCCGCCGGCGGGAGGGGGAAGGGACTCGTGTGGTAGCGCTGCTCGGCTGCCCGTCGTTATCTCCTCAGGGAGCACCCTCGCGCCTTTGCGTGTGTGACTCAGGCTACGAGACTGCGCTTTTACACGCTTACAGGGCATGAGCCGCTCACAGATCCTCAGTGCCTCCTGAGACTGTCAGTCCGATGGAGTTCACTCAGTGCTTAATAAGTCCTAAAGTGCCACAGAAACCTTTGCACTGCAGTCAGTAAGCTAGGGAGATCAAAGTGAATTTCTAAGTGTCAGGTGAAACGGTGATTAACTGCAGAGGTCTCTCAGTGAATGGTATGCTGCTGGCTGCTGCGTTCATGATTTACCCTGTTACATATCGTATTTTGCTCTGCTGTCATGCATAAATCGCCTGCGTACACTGGTTGGTCTCTAAGCTAGTCATAAAGACATGATATTAAAAATGGCATAAGAATTACCTTTCTGGTGCAACAGCAGCACCTGTAAGGGGTGGAATATGCATAGTCCTCAAGCATTATAATAAAAGAAACTCAGTGTTAAGAAAGGTCTCTTCATTACTTGACATATGTCTCATTTAAAGCGCACTGTAACTATATTCTTGTGGTAGGGCATTTTGAGTTCACATATAATAGCTGAATTGTCTGAAGTATTTCCCCCTAAATGCTTTCTTTAGAATACAGCAATTGCTATGGTGTGAAAGGTTTATAAAACCAGCAAGACAAATATAAGAAACTTTTAATTACATATATAAGTTGTGCTGTTTGATAGGCCTCTAAAAACAAAGAGCTGGAGAATTCTGCTGTAAGAACTGTTTGTGGCATAAGTAGTAGACAGCAGTTTTCAGAACGGCAGAAGGTAGGGCAGTGCACTGATTTCTGCGGAAACTGCTCTTCTTTCAGTTTTACTGACACCACACGGACCTTCTACTGCTCACATTGGAAAGCCATCAGTGATTATAAAGTCTGAAACAGTAATTTCTACATAGTAAGCAGTTACAGCCCCTCTAGTTGTGACTCTCTTGACTCCAGATTAATTATTGACATAGACAGGGTTGCAGATGAATGTCCAGTTTGAGATAAGATGTTTTTTGTTAACTTGTATACAGTTTTATTGCAACATCAGAGTTTCATACAAAGAGAAAAATGGGTCATCTACAGGATACATGATGAGCAGTGTTTGGATATTTTTAATAAAATATGGCAGGTAGACTAGAGGGGTAATATAACCAGACAAGTGTTTTTCCATTATGTTATGGTACTACATGTGCACCTCCTAAATAAACCCAAGAGGAGGGAGGACTGTCTAGAATGCCATAGAACCTAACTAAAATTAAGCAATAAGTCTTTAAAATCCAGCTAATATTATTATATGAAATACTACTGGGGATGGATAAGGGCAGAGAGATACATGCTAGAAGTGCTAATGTATGTGTAAACTGTTACATATAAAAAGAGATGTAACTATCATGGGCCACTAATCTCAACTTCGGATGGTGAGGGGAAAATTTAGGCTACCAAGAAAGAGTTACTGTAATGTACAAAATGTTACAAATGTAATACCATCCCAATTAGATACATATTTAAAACTGGTCAGCATTAAAAAATAATAATGCCCTATAGCAGCAATAACAGAACTCCTAAAGCCAGAAAAAATGATTTGTTGCAGGTGCTCAAAATAAGAGAAAATTTCAAGAAGGAACAAATACAGGGATTATGCAAATTGGCAGATTTAAAAAGTACAATATCACCTTTATTTAAAAAATAGTATTTCCAGTACTCTGGCTTGGTTAGAAAAACTTGGTGACATCAGTCAAACACACCTTAGAGTAATTATGGTTCCCTGAATAGAACAGGACATAAGACATGACCTGGGATATAGAAGACACCTTTGTCACTGTCGATTGTAGGATTGGAGCTGTGGTTCATTTGTGGCTTGTCAAAACTAGCTATTCTTCCAGACAGTGTATCACCTTTAGTAATGCAGTAGTCTATACAAGCATGGAAACCTCTACCTTCCTGAAATAAGGTAGAAAGAAGACATAATACCTGAGAGACACATTTTATTATGCATTTTCACATTGCAGATAATTTAGKGTTTGGGCTAATCAGCAAGTATGTCTCGATTTCCAGATTACTAGAGTCCTTGAAATGGACTTGCCATCTGTGCAGAATGGGAGTAGGGAGCAGAAGGGCAGCGGGGAGGAATGAGAACATTGCCTCCCATCCATTCCTCCTTGTGCCAGTGCTGCTCTGTCCCACATCTACGTAGGTGTAGGGATCTCAGCACCAGCTGTGTCAGTCTGCTGATCTGCTTCTACTTGGACTGAATTACTTGCTAGTAAATGTAGGTGCTAGTAAAATTATGGGACCAATTTTTGCAGATTAAGCCATTAAGTATCAGTTTCATTTCTTAAATCTATAACTAGAACATGCAGAAAGACTATGATTAGCCTTGATGAATAGTGTAGTACACTTCTTATGGCAATCAAGAGAATTGAGGCATGCTGGATATTTCAGCAAAGTACACTAAGTATTTAATACTATACAAAAATCATACATTTTTGAATTATGAAATCAGAAACAAAAGTACAAAGGAAGGTCTCTCAAAATAATCAAGTCAGGTCTGCAGTCAGTTTATCAAACAATGTGAATTACATTTTTATTTCTATTTTTAAGAGAACTTCTTCATGAAGTGTAATTTCAGGTATGAAATTGTAAGGAATATTACTGTCATGCATGCAAGAGCCAGATGATTCTGCCATAGACCCCAACTACTTGCATCAATGCCTTGATTTTTCAAATAATCTTCTCCTGTACACCACCTGCAGATAAATACAAACAGATTTATAAAGGCAATCTGCTTTAGGTATTTAGGAAGTTCCCTAGAAGTTGTAGCATGATTTCATATTTATAACAGGCCAGGCAAATGCTTGTGATAAGGTACTATTTTCTATTTATAATTTTGTTTTTCTTCTAGCTACAATCAGTTTCTTGTAGGAAGCTGAAAACTCTTAACAGATTTTGCTGGTGATCAGTGAATATTTCACAAACAGACTAATACTCAAAGACTTTGTAAGTTATTTGTGGAGGGATTCATTTTAATATACCAAAATACTTACGGTTGGCTTGTCTGTTGACAATTATCATTCAGATTTGTGGTGTTACTGCTGTTGCAAAAGTTCAGACCATTCAATTCATTAATTTGTAAAGCCTTTTAAAATAAAAGAAACAATGACAACAGAAATGAGTAGTAAAGGAATGATAAATCAACAAGATGAGAAAATACAAACCAAATTTATCCTAAAAATGTGGTGGTATCACTATTTATTATCTTGGACAAATCCACATTTTTTAACACAGACGCATCGTTCATTTTCTTTTAAGAGAAGAATGTATATAGTCCACACAATTTAATGCATGAGTGTCTTTATGCTTTAACACCTCACCTAGATTAGATTATTTCTACACAGGARTATTCAAGMCCAAATTTCTCTATGAGACATCACCATAACTTAAACTATTGAAAAATAGGAGAAAAATTGTCAGGTTGACATATTTTTGTTTGACTGATGGCAAAGAGAAAAAAACATTTTTTGTGATAGCATTGTTCTTTATTCTGTAGCATTTTTATCCAATTATGTTCTGATGGACAAGAGAAGACAATAGTTATTTAACTTTGCGTGACTCTCTCATATGAATTGTTTTCATGTGACAGAAATTAGCTCTTTTAGTCAGTGGGTACTACTTGATTAGAATTCTTTTTTTCTTTCAAGATATGACATTAAATTTGAAGGTTGCTATATCTAATTAACTTACCTTTTTCTCATTAATCCATTAAACTTGGAATTTTATCAYGAGTGAAGACATTCCTCTCTAACAAATCTTTTTGAACTCGGTACATAGGAAAATACAGCACTTACTGTCATTCCATATCGAGGTATGCTAAAATATTGGAGCCAGGACAGCCAGGACATGATGCTCGTTAGATTTACCAGCAACCCAGAGAAAATCTAGAGGCAATGAAAACAGAGTAGAAAAGGTAGATTTAAAAAAAAACAAACATGCCATTACATGTGTTAGTCTAGCTCATGACTCTGCTTCTTCAGATAAAAAAAGCAGGCCTTTCTACAGGAAGAAACTCTTCCAGTGGAACAATGGGACAGGGGGAACGGGCGGAAGAATTTCTGTTATCAAGCTCTGCGTCGTACCCCTTGAGATCCTCTTCCCCAAATGACCAACTGGGAATGCTTTCGCTCTTCCGTTACAAGTGGATGCTTCCTGTCTAGTGGGTCCCACATTTGTTCACATGAACTGTCTGCTTTTACTATGTGGATTGTAGCTACATGGAGCCACTAGAGGTGTGCACTCTGTTTTGCTTGTGTGTGCCATGAGTCTGAGGCACCTTTTTGTTTGTTTGTTTGTTTTTCGCTTATGGCTCAACATGCCATATTGTTTGTTTCTGTGGTTTCTGTCTTCTCCCTGAAAGTGCTGAGGATGTTGTCCAGTTGGAACATGTCTGATGGCTAGCTGAAGAGGATAGGTAAAGTAGCAGTCTCAGAATGCAGGAGACTACTGGTCGTATTCTCAGCTAGCCAAATTTGTCTTTGGTAAAGCTAAAGGGGAGTTATAAAATGTTGCTCTAAGCCACTTTTCTGCTTTCCAGACAGTGCTCAGGTTGCCAGTCCCTGAGAACACAGCAGAGGAACCACTCTCCTTCCCATTCACACCTAGACCCCCAACCCCAGGTTCAAGGTCTTTAGAGGGACAAATCAGAATATAACATACTCAACCCCACAGTCTTTTTGCAGAATTCAGACCTCTGACTGGAGCTGAACTCTGTAGCAGCTAGGATTTCTGTCTAGTAAAATAAATAATGCTACTCACAATCATAAAAACAAATGCAATAGTCATGAGTAGGTTTGCCAAAGCGACCACACTCTGTCCTGCTGCAATGGCTAGTGCCATAGAAGTGGCTGTGTAGGACACCATCATAAGGGTAAACATCATTATAAAGAAGGCTTCTACTGTTGGTTTCAAACCTTAAAGATCAGAATAAGAAGGTTTTCAGTATGATCCTGCCAAAAGCTGTACCATAACCAAAAATAAATAGTGCATCCTGCTTACATAATACATTTATTTTGACAACATAGGCTATGCCATTGAGACCCACGAGTGCAGTGAGACTTGTGATACTTGTGTGGGCCCTGTCAGCAATGGACAAGATGAATAAGGAATATGCTTATAAATGCAGTAACAGCAGAGAGAATTTGCAGAGAAATAGAAAGAAGTTACAGTTGTACTCCATACAGGCCAAGGTGAAGGATTCACCATGGTTTCAAGTTTCCTATCAAAGCAGCAACTTCTACTGAGCCTCTGTAAGTGGCAATTATACAGCATTTCACTAGGTTCCAGCAGACAGCTCTCCTAAYAGAGAGTGGACTTTGCATGGCTATAGATTTGGTAGCAGCTCACCCCAGTTTAGCAGTCTCACAAGAGCCTCTTGCTGATGCTGTTTCCTGTTCTTCAGGAAAGMAAAGTCTGATCAGAGTGAATTGTGATTATTTTTTAATTTTGTTTGTGCTTTCAAATTTTTGGGACATCACAAAAGGGTATTATTAGATGAAACCTTATCCTAGGAAAATGGTCTGCCTGGAACATGTTTGGAGGATGGTGTTTGAAGATGTTCTAGTGTTCTAGAAGTTGATGCCTGCAATTTTCAAAGCCTTCTCGCACACCAGAAGGCACAAGCTGATAGCAATTCACATGATACTGAGTTCTTAYAACAAAACTTTTCCTTTGATAGGTATTCTTGCAAAACATGCAAGAAGGAAAAAGTATCRTGTAAAAGTCACTGAAAGTTATGATAATCATGAATGAAAAGGAATAAATCAAACCTATTTAGTATGRATAATGACACTGTTGTTTCTAGGGACATTTCACAGATTCAGACGAGAATACTTAAAACTTTAAAAGTGTATCTATCCTGTAAATTGCATAGTATGCTAAAAGCAACAGAGACTTCCATCCAGCAAGCACAATAACCAGTGCCACGCTGATGAGGGAGTGGGGAGAAAAAAWAWATATATATCCCCCAAACACACACACATATATATGTACATGTATAAAATGTGAGTGCATTGTTGATTTGATTTATTTCAGTGTTGTTCTTACAGAGGGGGGTTAATGGAACTTTAGGAGACAATACTTGCCTAACATGAAATAAGTTATACAGGTGAAGATGATACTTGGTAAAGTCCTCATGGGTATTAAATCAGCCATCAGCTTTGAGATGAAATATGCAGATGTTCTATAGTACCCACTGATATATTCGTGTCTGGAACACAGATATATGCAGCATATTACAAATTTAATCATTTAAAAAAACTAAAATTATTTTCACCTAGCTGACTTAAATTGAAAAAAAAAAAAAAAGAGGTCTTTTATGCCTAGGATGTAATGCAAATGTCCACCAAGATACTATAATAATGGTAGTATTTTCATGTGCAAATGAACRTGGATAGTTGTGCACATAATTTTCAGTAAATTTTTGTATTATCAAAATAGAGCTAAGCTTAAATTATTTTTCTTTTCTGTACAGTATAATCTGTACAGCTTTAAAGGATCCATTTAGACAGTATTTACTAACTTCAGTAACAAGTCACAAACTTATTCATCAATACCTAATTGGGTTTTCAGGGTTTTTTCCTACATATGTTAATAATTTCAAACTCTGAGCTGCTCTCAATCATAGGTACCATTTTTGAGTGGATTTGCAAACAATTCACTTACAGGCTAAAAGAATACATTTGCAATGAGCAGTAATAATGAAAGAATTAGAAAGCTCTGCATTAGGCATAGTTAAATGACAATTTATTACAGCAGGAAGAAGATAAGCATCCAAATTAAATCTCTCTAACAATAGACAACGTTAACCTTTTTGTATGTTTTACTTACATAAATATCTTTTTTTCCACAACAAAGAGTTCAATAGCTGAAATGCTGCTGAAACACTGGTTGGTGGTCAGGAAGAACAGCGCACCAACTCTACCGAAAGCAAAACAGTAAGCTGTATTAAAAATGTGATATATTCAGTAGCTTTTACAATATGGCATATATTGACCTGACCATAGTGTGTGGAGCTCAGTAGTATGTGAAGTCCCAYGGAATTCCATGGGAATAGGCTTAGCTACACATCTGGGTCCATAACAAGCCTGAAGCTATGTACACACAGTATTTGTTACTAGAATGCAAGGTAGYGTGTTCTTTGATACAGTCAAAGAATTGAAAAGTGAACTGATTTTCCTTGATTTTTTTCATTTAAATTTCCTTTTACTGGCACTTATTCTAAAAATTCTCAGTTGGCRAGGCACTTGTCTGATGAAAACTACGAGGAACTGAATAAACAATGTGAGAAGGTGTTTTCACCTTTTCTGCTAAAATTAAACGCTTTGTTTTCACACTTTCACATCCAATTTAAAATTGGACCATTTTTATTTAAATGCTATGTAGTGTTTTAAGTCTAAGAACCTAGAGCTTTCTTAGTTGCAAACCCATTTGTAAGGTTACATACATACAGGCGTCAAAATCATACTTAGGCCAGAATCATTTTAAAACCTAGCTTCATACGCACCTTTGGGCTTACTGCTGTAAATTGAAGTGTGTATGCAGAAGCAGYTGCAAGATCAAAGCTTTAGTTACCCAAGTTTAAGTAGCCAGGTCTCTATATTTTAATCTTTTTATCTTGGGGAAAACTTGCAGAAAATAAGTTAAAATGCTGCAATGATAAAGTAAGCATTTTTAATATGATGTATGCTGTTCAGCATTTTCAGCAATCTGACTGGCACTGAAGAATATCATCCTACACAAGTAGCACCACTCACTTCACTTTGACTGCTTGTCCAAGTTACAACGTAAGAGGGCAGAATTGGACCCCTGTATTTCAATTCTGCAGAGAACTTCCAATAGGTAGAAGGACATATTCACCTCAAAGTCATTGACATAGGCGTGACTTTATTTCCTAATTTGAAGAGAGGCATTTGCTTTAAGGGAGTAGTGATAAAGAGCTCAATGGTTTCTTCTCAGCCTCCAAATTTTTCATTATCATCTTATCACCATAATGAGAGCATTTTATCAAATCTTTGGATATCCAGTACCTAAACTGGCTAACCTGTTTTGTAGACCAGTGTAGTCATCTTTTACTCCAAAGAAAATGGCACCTACRATGAGTCCCAGGAAAGCTGTAACACAGAGCTAAATTAAAAAAAAAGAAAAAAGAAAAGGAAAAATTTTATCCTTGTTGCTTTTAAAGTTCAGAGCTTCAATAATTATTTTGAAATATTCAGCYGGTGAGTACAGATTAACGGGAAATGTACTCAGGATGACTAGGGAAAAAGCAATCCAAGTTGGGAAGGCAGTCAGTGGAGGGGTTAGCAACCTACAGTATAAGTAAGATTTTGATTCATGCATCGCAGTATCCTTGGAGAGGTATCTGTGRGACACAGCAGCTCCTGATTCCTGCTCTTGGCAGCAGCCAGCAACTTCTGCATCAAGCACAGGCAAGGTACCAGAAGGAAATTTAGAAAGGAGGGAAACTACAGGAGCTTCATTTGCTCCTGATAGCTCACTTTTCTGTGGTGCCACTGGCACTAAACATGTTCCTGGAGCAATATTACAACTCTTCTCTACCCCCACACCATGCCAGATTTCTGACCTGAGAGAACTGCTCTGGAAGTGCACAGTGAGTGCTAGCACCAATAACAGGAGGAGGAAGCTAGCAGGGGTTGGGGAGGGAGGAGGGTAGAAAGAGGAAATAAAACCTCTGCGCTGAGGAAGCCCCACCATTAAATCACCTCAGCCTCGTTTTGTTCCCCGCCATCCCCGTTTCATCCATTCTTGGACATCACTACTAAGTTAATCGGTGACACACTGCAGTGTTTCTCTCTCTACTGGTACTCTCGACCATTCATACTCTTTGGGACAACTGGTGATTCACAATCTGCTGTCAGTAACAAGTATATCCTATAGCTCTAGTGCTAACCATGGCTCTTCAGTGCAGCGTTTACTGTGGGATTTGCTCTGAACCTGCCTAAATGCTACTTTTGAGCTTGGCACCTAAAAATGAAAGCGCTTTTTCCTGACGGCATTGTTGGGGGTGACGGTTTATTTTCACGTTCCACCGTGCATAAGTGCTGGATTCTATTGCAGATGTTATTCATGGGATTGTTTTTAACATGAGCCAAGATATCAGGATCAGGATGTATGCATACTGATATTTGCAGTCTGTATCACAATTTAAATAGCAAACATATCAGCGGCCTCAAGGTTATAATTTAAATGACTGAAGTCTGTACATCATGAATTTTTAAGACTAAGTACAAATGACAAAAATCTCAGAAAAAAAACAGTATCAGGCAGTTCTGTCAGTTTTAAGCCTGAGCGATGCATGAGTCTTAACACCATAAACTGTTTGATTCATGGTACTGTATCACTAAGATCTTGCCGAAAGGACCAAATGCCAGGGATAATTCCGCCCCTAAGCCAATTGTAGTGGAAGGCAAGGATCATATCAAGACCAATTTGGAGCAGATTAACGAACAAGGCTTAATGAACTGTGTACCACTTAAAGAATGCATGTAAAATCCCTCCGTAATGAGGGTGAGCAGATAGAAAAGATTGTGAGAAAAAAGTCAGGACCATTAACCTTGGGGTATTATAAGATCCTTGAGAGTATAATTCTTGTCACAAGGTCAAGCTTTTACAAAGTAATTATTACGGATCTCCATAATATCAACGTACAGACACATACACATACACAAAGCCTTTTAACCTAAGGGATTCTGCACTCATTTTCTCTCCATGCTGGCTGTTTTGTTCATTCATTACATAAATCTTGATCTGGAAAATTTATACCGCTGGCATGGAACCAATTTTTCTGTTGGCTTCTCCAGAATTGCTTAAAATTCCAGTGGGAGTTTTGCTGGTGTTAAGACGACAGAATTTGGCCCATGAATTAGGGATTCCTACGGATTAGTCATTCTTCAGAAGAAGTCAACCAGGTATTCTTTATTTTTGAAGGCAATGTGTAGCTTTAAAGAAATTCACAGTCGCTGGGTTGATTCTTCTAAGAAAGCAGCGCTAACGGGCAATTATGTATAACATGCTCATCTGTCTTAACAAATGTTAGAACCGATCGTGTTTTCCGTGACATCTTTTTCAGAACACATCATAATTGTTATGAACAATCAAGTGATGAAATGATATGCACATTGCAAGACTGTGAAAATATCTCTATACTTGAGTCAACTGCCAGCACTTAATTGTGTGCTGAAGTTTAAACGTACAAATGTAGTCTGTTAACTTTCCTTCATGAGAAAGATTTGAGGCCTAATGCCACTATGCAAAGCCTGGACAATTAGATGAGAGCCTGAGGGATGTTCCTGAGCAAATGTGTGAAACTACTTGCACAATAATCTACTGACTGTGAGTGGGGAGGAAGGAAGGAACATAGGAGCCAAATGCACTGCTGAAAAAGACCTTGGCTCCTGAGATGTTTAAGCAGTAAAAAAAAATCACTGAGCAGTCCATCACGCTGCTCAACTGGGACCATCCAGGACAGCTGCTAATGAATCAGATTTTCAGACCTTTAACGCTCTTAGTTCAGATGCTAATTTTAGTCAAAATATCAAGAGGCAAAACTGTCCCCAGTGGCTTATCTAATATAGAAGTGGAGTAAACTCAACATATAGCACAAACCGATGGACATGAACAGTGTTACCTGAGCTATGGAGGCTTGAGGGTTTCCAATCAGGTTTTTAAATGTGCGTCTGGACACCCATTTCAGCTGATGACAGAAGGAATTGGCATATGTAATTTGTCTGAAAATTGCTTTTGTTTTCTTTTTATTTCCCAAAGAAATATTCTCTAGTATTGCTTTTGTTTCTTGGTAATAGGTAGAGCTGGAGTATTGTTCTGCTAACTTCTCTGCCAAAGTTTTATCACAGTCAATGTGTTCTTCAGTATTCTCTGCTGAAAAGATAAATATTTGACTGCTTACTGAATCCACAGGAATATTCTTTAGGAGTTAGGCTGAAAGAGTTATGTAAGAGTTACTAATGAATGAGAAGAATTATTATGCATGTTTAGTTCAAGTGATTCATTACACTCAGTCTCAAAGCATGTGATTCAAAAGACTATATAAATAAGAGCAAAACTCAACAGAAATTCTGTATTTGTCTGTGCAACCTACCCATAGACAGTGGCTTCATGGCAGACTGAACTGGCAAATTCTTGCGTGCCAACAAAGTTTAAAACTGGCAGCCAGCTGACTTTTAATCAGAGAGTGATTTTCCCCTGACTTTCTGTAAATGAGCTATTTCTCAGACCTTTTGAGGTTATCATAGACCCCCTAGATTTTTAGAACCAGGTTATGAATGTGCCTATTTCAGCCCGTTCAAGTCTGTTGTAAGTGAACTTCTATTGGAGCTCTTTTCCTTCCCAGCTCTAGTCCAGCGAGTGCTTTTCAGATGAAAAATACAGCATGTGTTGCCAGCTACAACATCAGTTAGGCCCTAAACACAGTTAGTATTCTTGTAAAACGCTAGTTGCTTCCTTGGCAAAGATAGAGAGCAACTGTGTGCATGGGCACACAGCATATTCATTATTTCATTTCCCTTTAAATTCATATGAAAGTAAGGTGTGCTATTAATGAGTAACAACAAGCAGCATGAAAAAAAATGGCTGTTCCATGTAGGTGAGATTTGGTTTGTTAGTCTAGGGGTAATTTCAGCTGTGCCTCAGCTTTAGGGAAGCATCAGGAGAAAAGATGCTGCTGCACTGGTCCCCTGTCTCTGTCCCTATTCCCACCCTGGTCAGAGGTAGGAAATGGTAATTTCATAGTAGATAAGCCATTTCATTATGTAAAATCTGTAAAGCATAGCTAAATCATATGATGTCTCTAACCAAAATAGTTGTCCTGATATATCATTTGTGATTACATTGGCGTTTAGTTGATTTGCCTTAAGGATGAAAGAAACTCACTCTGTGCTGAATCGTAATAAAACAGTTCATTAAATTCCCAGATGTATACTCAACACAGAAAAAGACTCCTTCCTCCTTAACATCTAGCAATTTGACCATGACGCACAAATATATGGATCAATTTATGAAGAAATGGATAGCAATGGTGAACTACTAAATAGCTAATTATGTGAAGCAAACTATTACTGCATAGTTAGGAATATTTTATGTAATAAGGATGTATGTAAATTTGGTATTAATTTCAGGTTACCCTATCTGTTTTCCATATGCAAATAACAAGGATTTAGGATGGATTTTTTTTTCTTTTATCCCTAAAACAACAGTATTTTTTGGTAAAACAGGTGGTATAAGCAGCCATTTTTAACTTGCCTTTCATGGATCAGCAACAGATATTACTTGCATGCATACAAGTAACTCTTTAATGTACGTACGTACAACACAGTTACTTGTTGTGTGTGACACCTGTAAGCGATCTTTCTGTGTTGCACTGGATACATTCTGGCATAACACATGTTGTGAGAATTTAAATCATCGCTGTGATTCATACCTGCATTAGCTTCAGCTATCTTGCTCATTGCCACGGCAGTCGAGTCTCCATTAATGATGTCCAGAAAAAAATCAGCAGGGTTGTTGTATGCCTCACACTCGTAACCTGCAGTGACAGCATTGCAAGTCCTAAGCAAGTGGTCTGCGGGTGGCAGAGTGCTTTGCACAGCATCGGTACCTGGCTGTCGTGACACGGCCATGCCCTTATTCCCACTGAGTAGCCTGCACTGTAACCATTGCAGGCTTCCCAAAGTCAGAGACTACCCAGGTGATTAACAACACTGTCAGCTCTCTTTGTCAACGAAAGCAAGGTGACAGGTGACAATATGCCCTTCTGAAACGTACCTAATTAAAATGCACCTACTAGTAGTTGCTTAGAAGTCAGCCAAATCATTCAAACACACATAAGGGTCATGAGATAGAACAGCAGGAGAAAAGCTTAGCTTGTTAAAATCTCAGCCTTGCTAGTACCTGCTATATTCAATTCTGGTCAAGTGCCACTGGCATATTTTCAAGTTACTGCATACTAAAGATCTTCCTCTCAGTTGTCACTGTTGTGACTAGTGTTACCCATGAAAGCTTACCGACAGATCTGAAGTACTCAATGGCATTCTGAGCTGGCCCATGGTACAGCATCCTCCCTGCCGCCAACAGTGTAAGGTTATCGAACAGTCGGAATATGGAGTACCGAGGCTGGTGAATGGAAAAGATGATTGTTTTTCCTTGTTTTGCCATCCTGGATGTAAAAGGGAAGAATAACAGAGAGGCTAGCTTTGCAAATCCTTTCAGAATTTAGATAGAGAATTTACAAGTTCAATTAAGCCTTATGTTGCACAATCTAGTGTAAGGGGGAGGGAAGGGGGAAAGAAAAAAAAAGATGCAGAACAAATATTTAGGTCATATTTATAATGTCTGTGTGAAAAAGAAAGTTTACTCTAGCTGTGAATCTTGTTGGAGATTCACAAATCTCCAACAAATTCCAAAAAGGTTGGATTCAAAACCTGGGAAGGTTTTCAGACAGACGGAAGGCTCTGGAGAGAGGTATTTAAGCCCTCTTTGATTGTATGAAATGCAAAATGATATAAAACTTGGAAGTAGAGAGTGTGTTGTACTTGTTTTCTCAAAGAGAGTCCTGAGATTTTGTGATGGGGAAAAAGTTAGTTGTGTGTTAACTACCCTCAATATTAAAATCCATCACCTTACCAGACTGTACAACAGGCATTTTAATCTTTTTTGTCACCTACAGTAATGGAGCTAACTGTCTGTAACTAACAACCCAGTTATCACTCACAAATTACAGTCCTGGTGTACATTTGCTTCTAGCAAGACACTTTGCATACTACTGTGAGTAGCTGCTTTGGAGTGAGAGAATTCATACGGCCTTTTTTCTACTGCCCGTACAATCTTGGCTCACTGGGAAACAGTTATGTGTCTGATTTCCCTGTTTGCTCAGTCTAACAGTAATTTAAGTAAAATACCATGGAAATTTAGCAGAGTTGAATGGTGAAAATAGGAAGCTGGTTCTGAGGCAAACACCTTTTCAGGAGCAGCAGGACAGCATTAGCGGTACTGGCATCAAGTCCAGTAGTTGGCTCATCCAAAAACAAGATGGCAGGATCTGTAATGAGCTCCATCCCAATATTTGTCCTTTTCCTCTCTCCTCCGGACACACCACGGATGAACTGGGTGCCAACCTGACACAAAACAAGAAACTCTTGTCATCTGATCTGATATCAAAGTACTTTAGTGAACAGTGTCCTACCAACACGTCAGCAAGTCGGAAGAGTTCTGAGAAATTTTGAGCCCGCTCTCAGATATGGTTGTAGGTGTTGCCTCATGGTGGCTCTGCCGCACGTACAGGCCACTCCTTAGCATTAATATCACCTGAGGTATTCACTTTTTTCCAACCACGGACTACCTTTCCCCTTCCCCGTAGTGTAATAATGATGGAGGTATCAGCACAGAGTCCATAAGGGTAGATAGCCATATAGGTTTTACGTATCCCTGTGCTACTGAAAGTCTATTTAGTTCTACATTATGTACCCTGCCACATTGAGCCATTTGATTATTTAAATACATCATTTAGTATTTGTTGACAATTTAAGCAGCACGTTTACATGCCATTACCTTGGAATCTGCCACTTTGTTCAAACCCAGTTCCTTGATGATCTGGTTAACTCGTTCATTTTTTTCCTGTTCCTTCACTGACTTCGGCAAACGGAGTGCTGCTGAGAACTGGAAATTTTCTCTTACAGTCAAGGTTCCCATCACCACATCATCCTTCCAAAACAAAAAGCAGATACTTGGTGTTCATTTTACAGTCTCTATTTCCTCCTCTTAGAACTACTTGTATGTGTGTTTTACGTTGTCCTTGCATGCAGAGGGACAGTAGCAACTGCTAGAACATGTTGTAAGATGCAACTTTAACACCTAAATGTCATAGCAGACAGTTGATTTCATGCACATATTTCTATTTGCCTTTATTTATAAGGCAAAGCAATATAGGAACATCCTCTGTCACACGTGATATCAAAATGCATAAACAGAACTACCCCTGATGTATTCTTACCGCTTTCAGCTTTTTGGAGGTGTAGAGTGAGATACTGAAGGGCTAAAGGGAGCTAAAGAGCAGGTTGTTATCACTATGTGTTTGTTAATGCAGCCTCAGCTGACCGCAGATAAAAGCAGGCAGAAGAGAAGAAAGAAGAAGAAAGTTTGCGTCGATACAGGGTAGGGTGAAGGTTTTCTGAGCTGGTTTCAGCAAAGGAGGAAGGAAGGTAGATATTTTAGGTACTAACTGCTCATCTCTTATGAAGGGAATCTCTCTCTCAATATGCAAGAAGTTTAGACAGTTACGCTTGTTTTGAGAGACTACTTTTCTATAATATGCTGACCATACTTTAATAAGGGGTTTTCACAAATGTGTCTCCGTAGGTCTTTGTAAACTACAAGCACGCTGCTGAGCATAGGCAATTGGGAAGGCAAAGAAATGCAGAGAAGGATGTTGTTTCCCTTTTATCGTTCTTGTTTCTCTCTCCCCCCACCCACCTTGGAAGGAAAAAGATTTTCTCAGAGCAAGAGGTAGTTGCATGATCGCCAGGCAAGCTGAGACAAGCTGTATATTATCAGAAAGCATTATACCTGGAAAATACTCCATGCATACTGATAGCCTACCACTGTTCCCACAAATGAAGAATAAGGAGATGGTTTTGCTAAGGAGGGAAAATATCCAAAGCATCCTCTCCAGTTTATTGTAGGATATTAAGGACAGAGATCCAAAAACAACACAGAATCTCTTTCCCTATGAAGGTAGATGTGTAGAGAGCTGCTACTGCACAGGCCTTGATTCTTTGATAAAGGCAAGTTACTTGTGACACTGCAACAGTAGTTGTTGTCTCCTACAACTGCAGTCAGAAGGGGATAATAAAAGCCACAAAGACATCAAATTACTTACCTGTACTACATATCCAGAGGTACATTTAAAGTTGGCAGGCTGAGGAGCTCCGTTTATCAAAATGTCTCCAGAAAGCCCATAAGGATCTTTCCTTGCAGCCAAAATATCAAGTAGACTAGAAGAAAAGTCAGTCATTTTATAAAATCAGTCTGTAAGAGTTGAGGCCCCTGAACACCAAAGCCTGTTCATGAAATAAACAGCTACATACAAACACTCCATATTAAAAATCTGCTATTAAAGAAAAACCTCCAGCAACTTTCAAGGGCAGAGTTTCTTCTGTTCTCGTCTCCTAAGGAAATGAGATTTGTGCAATTTCACAGCACGTTTGTGTGTCTGTGCCTCTGTCATTTGTCTCCTTACAACCTTTGAACTTGTTGGCCATTTTCAGCCAAATTAAGCAGATTGTTGGAAGTCTCCAAGATGGCAGTCCTGCAAGTTTTGAAAAAATTCAGGGAATATAAAAGGAGAGGGATGCCATTAATGCCATATGTGTGTGCTCATATGTGAGTGTAAGCTCAACTATTAGACATTAGAGAGTAAGGTTCCTTTTGTAAACACATCTTCGAGTATCCAGTAAAGCACAGATTCTGTTTGAAGCTTTTCCTTATTCCCATTAATGAACTTCTTTTTTATGAGTATTTGCACCACAGCCTTTGCTAACTCTATTAAGAAGTAGTGATTGTGACAGACTTGCTTTGGAAACCAGACTTCCTTTGCTCTTTTACCCAATTCATTATTCATTTAATAATGTAAGCTTTCTGATTTACCTAGAATGATATATAAAGATAGCATATCAGTACACTGTTTACCAGAAACAAAATTACTTACTTGCCACTTAAGCTAATTGTTTTCTGAATTCAGGTATTTCTCAGAAATTAGTAAGATTTGCACAGATATAAATGAAACCAAATTCTTGCCCTGGAAGTCTTGTTCATTACTGCTAAATATGTACAGGTTCATTTTCTCTTTGGCGTAATTTCTCTGTAGAGCAAAGAGAATACTTACGAAGATTTACCACTGCCAGTGGGTCCCAAAATTGCATTCAGTCCTGGTCTCATAATGCCACTGTAAGACAAAGTTGATGGTTTTCTTCTCTTACTGTTGCATCTGGTCGGCTAGTTTAAATTATTTGGAGAACTACCTTCTGCATCCCATTCCTTTTGGAAGTAATGAATCTGATTGATGACAAACAGTAATTGCTTAACTCCACCGTAATTTTTATTCTGAACTCAAGGAGAACTAATCTTCATATAACGAAAACCAACAGAAAACTGTAATAAAAAATAGCAAAACCTGTATGCATGCGTTTTCCCCGCTGTGTCTCTAGACATGAAGCAACACATACCTGCTTTAAACACATTCAGTTGGAGAATTTTATTCTCTTAGCAGCTCACTGTAGACAAAACATATTATGGACTTGTCTGTATTTAAAGAAGCTGGACTTAATAGTTTTTCTGAACCCGATTTTAAAGAATATGCTCAAAAGCCAGATAGAAGTGGCTAGTAAGTATTTAGTTGGGGAAACAGCCATTTTGTGTTATAAAGAACGAGACAAGTATATGGAAATACTGCTGCCATTTCTTTTTGTTTGCTGGAACATATGAAGGCACCATTGATAATTAGCCTCACCTGCCCCTAAAATTTGCACTCAACAAGCATTTGTGTACATAAGAATTAGGCTGTACATACAAATGCCTGTCTGTTATAATACTAGATTTATGCACTGTAGTAACATGCTGACTATGCAAAAGTAGAGATTGCTGCCTAAACAGTTATTGTTGTATGCGATATAAATAGTTGTGCAGGGCATCAGCAAGCTTCCAGCCAAAGGAAAGCAAAATGAGCCCGTTAAGTTATGGGTGATGGAGCCTAGGTAACTCAGCTGAAGTAAATTTGCACTGAATTACAGCAAACTAGAAAACTGGCAGAAGGGCTTGGAATTTGGAAATGACAGAAAAACTGAAAGTCTTTTATCCATCATTGCTTCCCATTTATTTTAACAGCTTTTTGTCACATTCCTTGCTTTTGACCAAGAAGCCTCAACTTTTCTACTAAACTCAGCAAGCCAAGATAGAAATGATCGAGGCAGTAAATTCCATTAATTTAACCTCAGTAACGTGCCACTCTCTAGAACCGTTTTTTAGGGGAAGAGTAGGTAAAGTTATGAAAACAAATGGAAAAACAGGGATAAAAGACAACCTGCGTTTAACAAAGTAGATCACATCATACTGATTTGATAGCTTTCTTTAATAAGATAGTTGATTTTCTATAGAGCCTAAATGCAGGTCTTCAGTTATGGATCAGACACCATAAAAACCTTGGGATCATGTGCAAAGAAACTAGAAAGGGAGAATCCAACCCTTGTAGGCCAGGTTATGGCATGAAAGAAAAAACATCTGAATAGATTTCAAAAAAAAAAGTTTATATATGTGTATCTGCACAATTTACAAATTTACTGTTCTCTGATCTCCATACAAATGCTTTTTATTTATCTTTAAATGGAGCTCTCAAGACTGTAATAATCTCAAAAGCCTCCCTGGAGTCAAGCTAATCTAGTCAAGGTCTCTCGTGCACAACTTTGAGAAGCTACATAACTAAATAGCTTATTTTAAACTTGCAAGAATTTCCCCTCTGAGCCATATACGAATGTTGCTTGCTAATAATGTCCGAGACAGCTTCAGAAAAGTATTTGACTTTGAAACTCTTCAACAAAACACATTAAAAAAGACACTGAAATTACAAATGATCCCGAAATGTTTTCAACCCTGTTTAATGTTGATCAGGGATGAACTGTAGACTACTTTCTGAACTCTCAAGGCCACTGCAGCACGAGCTATCAAAGTGGATCCTGAGGACAGCCAGCTACTAAGCTGAACCCAGTGGTTCATATGCTGTCACTGTCTGGGTGACAAAGCATTTTCTAGCTTTTTAAGATGACCCCAAAGCATATTATCACACTCAGATATCTTGCATTACATTAGAGAACCTAAAATAGAAAAGCAAGCAGCCAGGTTCAGCCTAGGAAATGATATACACTAATGATCCATAAGGGTTCCACTCAGTTTATCTGTTTTGATAGCAATACTATCATTCAAGAAACCCACAAGCTTTCAAAAAAAAGCCATGCAGCTTCCCATTGTAAAAAAAATTCATCGCCTGATCCCTCTTAAGTGCTCATGTTTGAAAAGCATTCTAAGGTCATTATTAGGTTCCATGTGAACCACATTAAAATAGTCATGGTCTAATTATTAATAATTAATACACGAACCTACCAGTTATCAGAGGAATTCTGTGTGAACTCGCAGTTTGGTGCAGGAAATGTCAAACACATTTAATACTGTCTTTCAGGATAGCTATTGGATAAAACCTTCACTCCGGGATGCATAAAGCAATACAGTGTGTAATTACAATAGGTATAAAGTTAAAAGACAGGTTATGGCTACAGAAAGCCTAATGTTTGTGTAGCCTCCAAACATGTAGCGTATTCTAGTCTATATTGTGGCAGGTCTGTTTTTGATGTTGGTATGAGTTTTGTAAGAGAAAGGAGTGCAGGAGCAAGATCTACTGTGTAGTATCAAAGTCCCTCATGTAATATTTTGGGTACTAGAAGCAGTGGTATCTTTCTAATTGGGATAATACAGAGATTACCTAGTTTTCACTGCCAGCTGAGAACACCAGACTTAGTTTACTTCTATGTTCCTGTGTAGAAATTTTATAAAAACTTGACACGTAGCTTGTTGTTCATGTGGCATACCTGAGAGTATGTTAGCCGGAAAACTGGCTAAAACTGTAATTATTTCTTAGCTTTGCTGCCTGGAGGGTATATATTGGGGAATCTTTCTGAGGCTTATCTTTTATGCAGAACATTGCCTATATACTGGAAGAGAATTTATTCAATGTAAAAAGAGACTTTACTTTCTTTTATTGTTTTTTATCTTCTGAGACTGTCATAATTTTAAGATCCCATGATTAGATGTAAAAACCYGTATATAACATGACAATTTGGGGGTTCTGTTAAGTTTGGTTTCTTGTGAGATTTTACTTCTTACAAGCAGCCTGACAGAGTGTGGCTTTTGGGGAAGAGGGCTTCTTCAGTGTTTCAGTTTTTATAAGATGTGAATTATTGACACTGAAGAGTGAGAAGTTTGATATGGCTCCCATTTAAGGAGAGCCCCAAGCACAGGGCTTTGGATCTGGCACAGTACAGCTCCTCTCATGGTCTAGTGACACGTGACACAGGAGGCTTGTTTTTTCTTTCCTTCACCGTTTCCCAGACTTTCTGAAACATATTTGTTCCTCCTGTAATTTCTTAATGTGGGAACTTCTGGTTCCACAGATGAAGAAACATTTACATTATATATATGCAGTATATGATTTTAATACAAAATACCATATATAATGAAGCAAATGCAGATGTGTTTTGTAAAAGGGGAGGGGTAATGTGTGTTAAATGTTAGTTTAATACAACAAGCTAAAAGATAAGTCTTCCTCTCACACCATTGCAAATGATTAATATAAGCCAACTGAGTTACTATTCTCCTTGAGCGATTTGTACATTATTGTAAAGATTTTACTAGTCCGTGTTTAGGAGGTATAGAAACTGCAAACGGTAAAAGAAATTGCACGGGCAAAGAGCAGGACAGCTATACGAAAGGGCTAATCTTTGAGGCAGAAATTGGAGTTAGGGAGCTGAAAGTCACAGGTAGCTGGGAACAGCATGTTGTACAAGTACTTGCCACTCAGTTTAACTATGTAACTGTGAATGGGCAAACCTTATGCACAGATTATGGAACAAGGGCCATATAACAGCATGAGTCTTATATAGCAGTAATGCAAAATGTTGTGCAAAAAACCCCCAAAACAACAACTTTACATACCCTCAAAGTTAATTTAACCCTGGTTTATATTGCTGCCTTAAACATTATAAGTTAACCCCCCCCCCCAAAAAAAAGTAACCTTCTGAAAGCCTGCCTTTTTAATAGATTCTGCTTTTACTGAAATCTCTAGTAGATTTTTAAGGTGATCATAGGTTATAATGTAGAAGTCTGTAGCCTGAATTGAGTTTACAAGAATGGAGCATCCCAGAACATTTGCTGCACTCTGTCTGTCCTCACTCCCTGTGGTATGTACAGTTTTTACTTCACTTGCAGGGTGAGGGCATGACATAGGATGACTTCATATGTAGGAAGTTTCATGGGATCAGTACAATCAAATTCTGTGGCCCAGAAAAGGTATCAGTTGTTCTGACTTTTCAGATCCTTAGGAAACTGGTTTATTTGTGTATATTCCATTTTTCACTATAGCAGCCAGTGGTCTTCAATGGCATGACCGTGCCATTTTCCAGACCTGCCATGTGAAACTTGCACTGGTCTTTCCTGTCCCACTGACATGAACTGCCGTCTTAGGAAAGGAGCCACAAATACGCAGGACAGGATGTTTGTTTCTCGGTTAAACACCACGTCACAGGGGGGGACTGGCCAGGTAGGGTAAAGCAACACAACTAGCTTGTATGCCACCGTACTGTAGTGGCCGATATGCTGGCTGGGAGAAGCAAGGCTTAGCATTGCAAGCTTTGTGCTTCAGCTGTAACAACTGTGGACCACTGGGGCCTCACCYGAATCTTATAACACACATAAGAAGAGCGTAACAGTGAGCTGGCAGCTAATGTGCAGCAACCATATGTATATATTTTTTCTAAATGTTGACTGAATTCTGTACGTTGTTCTTAGTGGCTCAGTGACTTCAGTGGACTTAGTTGTCAAGAACAGAAATAAAATACATATACTCTAAAGAGAAGTTTAAATACATACTTGATRTCTCTCAAAACCTCTTTATCAACTGTTTTTTTACAACACAGGAACCCACTCTTCATCTTCACATGGTAGCAGACATTGTGGAAAGTTAACGTGCTCCCTCCTCTGCTGGCTAAGTCTGGAGAGGACTGCTGTCTGCTAGGGTTGCCATTTGTGCTCGAGTCCGACATCTGAATACTTATGTGTGACTGGCCTTCTGCCATTTTTCCTCTGTAAATGAAAAATAGGAAGAAAAAAAAAAAGAAAGATTAGTATTGAGAAAGACATGTCTTAGCACAGCGCAGCCACAGGTATGTAAATGCTCTACAGGACGTGTAGTATTCCACTTCACAAAGTCCTTTCCCTTCATCCATGCTCACTGCTTTGCATGTCCTCTTTGCAGTGGCCTAGAAAATGAAAAAGCCCCATATGGAGAGTACAGAAAAGAAAAGAACTATAGGACACTCAGGAAATGCCATCATTAAGGTTGCTTATGGAATCTTAATTCAGGCCCTTTACCATGTGTATGTTGGGATATATATTATCTAATGGCACAATTGCATGCTGCATTTTTTGCAGATTGCTCACTTTGGTCAGAGCACTGTGCAAAATTCAGATTGAGAAGTCTTCCTGTAACATTCAAATGGCATTTTTAAGGCTGTAGAGCCAAAGCTGTCTTAAGAGCCCACGAGGCTCTGGGTAGGTAGGCAAAGAGCTCTTGTGTCCTGTGTTGCGTGCCTGACCCTTCATCCCACTGTATGCGCCATGAGAACTCCACCCGTGGATGGTGGGTATCTGGTTGCTCCAGCGTTCAGGCACTGGGCCCGCTGTGGGCCTTGCAGACGTCCCTCTTGGCCTCTTTCAGACAAGCAGTTTGGGGCCTGGGGACTCAAACCTTAAGAGGACTTTGAGGAGATGTGGAGCTGGGCCTGCCGTGTGGCTTTACTGCTCATGTTGTATTAGGGAGTTAGAAGGGTCCCTCCCCATCCTGTTCTCCAGTTACAAGCAAGCAGGTGCCTTTTGCAGTGGGTTTTAGCTTGACATTATACTCTCTTTGGAGGGCCGCCATTGAGAGGGAAGTTTTGTAAATAAACTCTGCAAGCTTTTTTGAAATCACAAATACAACAGGTGACTCACTGAAAGATCAGCTCAAAATTTGTGAGAGCCCAAAGGACCTGGCTTTCTTACATTCTAACGTTTGGTCTTTACAATTCTGAACGTGCTTAGAGTTTGCCCTTTAGATACTATTTTAAATGGATGGTTTGAAAGTGAAGATACCCACCTTACCTCTAGCACTCCTGTGCAACAACAACACAACCTGAAATTTGTTTTATTTTTTTTCAATCAAAATAATTTTGCTCAGACTACAGGAATAAGCAACTTGACATGGTTGCTGAGTAATTCTCTTGGCTGGATTTGTTTTTAAYGTAAACAATAGCAGAGAGTTGTTGTGTAATAACTAAAGTTATTTCTCCTCCTGTCCTCAGTCAGGTTCCTGTCTTTAAGGCCACCGCAAGGTAGTTTTGAGAAACACAACCTGCCTGCCACCGAGGAATCCCTGACTGCTCTTGTACGTGCAGGCCTTGGTCCCCTTCGTGTGACCTAAGTGGCACAGAAAAACTGAGATGATCTGGCCTCTCCTTACATATCAACTTGACTTCTCTGAGTCTAATCACTTTAATTGTCACTAGGGAAAATGTTAATAATCCAGCAGTCCTGGGGAACAGAGAGGGAAGATAAGCAGTTAGGAGCTTTAGGAAGATCAGTCCCATATGTTAGCATGGTTATACTGCTTAGGAAGAAAACAAACTGAGTCCTTTTCAGACATGCTGAATGAATTTCTTGGTTAGCACTAGTCTCATGAACAGGCGTATCTGCATGGAAAGGTTTGTTCATCAGTTTTCCAAAAAATGTGATCCCAAAACTAGCAGAAAATTACCTCCTCTGACAAAAGTACAGTCTCCCATGCCAGCCAAAATGTAGGGTGTGAATGTTTCTGCACTCAATCAGTAATCTTGGCCCAGTTTTCCCTAAAATGAAAAGAAATTGTGCTCCAAGTATAATTATAATGAGACTAGCTTTCTTTTTAATTTAAGCTAAAATGGATTTTGAGTGAATTGAACACCAATCGAATGTGTAAAATTTAAAGCCTGAGGCCTTTTATGGATAAACCACATACAGTCCTTGATACTTGTCCCAGAGAAGACTTGTCTGCCTAGAGAAGAGCAGCTCATCTTGTAAGGCTAGTTAGATACTAGTTTTTGTGCTGATCTGGCTGGGCATTAGTCATTGCCATTTAAAAGGATGTTTTGGTGAAGCAGAGCTATACATTCAGAACTAGAGCCAGAACTTTTCACTTTATGTTTCACCATATGCCGAGCAGATGTTTGCTAGCGTGTCAGCCAGGGTAGCAAACACTCAACCACAGAGCAAACACCCCGGTAAAACATTACAAAATCCCTTGAACTATTGGACAGCCCACAGCATGGTGTGAGTGCAAAATTCCTCGCAAGAGAGTGCGACTCTAACCTTGATATGTCTCTACATCTGTAATGTATCTAGATCACTGTTTTACACGATCTACAACTTTTCCCAGATTAATGTTTCAGCATTAATGATTTAATATTACGAGCATACTAAACATAGCTTGTGCAGTTGTGGGAGGGTGAACTGCAGTCTGACCTCAGACATCATTGATAGAGTAGTTAAATTCCTTTTTGTTTGGTTTGGTTGTGTTTTTTTTTTTTTTTTTGTTAAGACCAGAATAAAAAGTTAACTCTTAGCACTTGTACTGAATTTTCAGAAATACTTTTTAGAAAACAAACTTCTCATGTAGCAATTAAACAAACTTAGTCTGTAATCACTGGCAGACAATAAACACAGGATCACAAACTGTTTTGCTAATTACAGGGTCCCCCTATTTTTATAGAGTCATTCTTCAGAACAGACTGGCACACTGTACACTGAAGTTAAATTTAATTTACCAATAAAGTTATGATTCGATTATGTAACTCTCTCCACAGAACATTTTAGAAGCTAGATATATAAATCAGCTACAAGACGATTAGACACATCCACAGTAGACAGGTCTCTCAGTGGCTATTTAATACAGCAGTCTGAAAGAAACCTCAAGTTCAGAAAGGCCCTAGCCCATGACTGCACAAATCTGCCGGAGAAAAATACTGTGCTTTCATATCACCCCTTTTTAAGGCATCCATTCCCGGCAGCTTTCAGTCGAGACAGCACGGCACACGATGCTATAATGAGCATATGCTGATCGCAGTGGCACAGTGTGATGGTGTGTGCGGAAGACACAGCTTCAGTGGCTTTGTTAATCCCTCCCGAAGGCTGCTCACACAGACCAAGTTGTATTTGTGGGCATACCATACCGTTTATTGATTTCAAAAAAATTCTATTTCAGATTTTCAGTTAATACTGAACATATTGTACACTTTCAGAACTACTGGAATTCATCACAGAATGAAATCAGAAATTATTACAAATACTCACTTGCTTAAAATTTGAATAGCTATTTATCAGTCACTGCGTGAAAACTGTGTTACCTACATCTCTTCTCAAGTAAGCCTTATATTACATTATGGCAACTCCTTGGGATGATAAAATGAATTACAGAATTCTGGAAATGTTGGCTGGAAGGGACTTCTGGAAGTCACGTAATCTTGCTTCCTGCTTCAAGTGGGACTATCGCCAACACTCGCTGAATCTTGAAAACCTCCAAGAATGAAGATTCTTCTAACAGGATTTCAGCTAATAGTACACTAAAAGAGGATGAAGAGCTACCAGCAGAAATAACTGCTGTGTACCAGGATCAGGCTTTTAATTTGCTTTTCTTTTTTGGAGACCTTTTTTGTTACTGGGGCGGGGGAGGGATGCGTACTCACTGTGAAATATGTATTTTAGTATTTTATGAACAAACCTTCCCATTTCTGATCTATCAGTAAACTGAACCATAGCAAGATGGGAGCATGCTCCTTTAAAGCTAGTAAAATTCTTAGCTGTTTGTCATTGTTCCTTAAAAATGGATTTTTTTAAATATTACTCTAGTTCTTGTTTAAAACTTATTTATCAAGTTTAATATGAGATATAGTTATGAAACATGTAAGTCAGAACATGTGCAGGACAGAGAAATAGCCATGAAAAATGTTAATCAAATCAATATGTACGCAAACTAAAACTCCTGAAATTAAGCTGCCTAGAATCATTGCAAATTGTGTATAAATATCTACTTTAGCTTGGAAATGACCAGCATATTCAATGAAAATGTGTGATATTGGTGTTTTGAAAGTACCAACACATCAGTGGTACCTGATCAAAATGCTTTAAGCTGCAGGATTCAGAAGTATTTGATAATATGGTAAACCAAGTGTTTCATATCCACATCACATCAACTGTGGGTAAAATACATTATTTTTGCATCAGTTAAATATAAAATTGAAGAACTCTTTGGGGATGTTACACACTGCATTTGTTTTCCCAGATCTTCTTGAAGTATTTTTATTGCCAATGATTTCAGCATTGATTTCAGTTAAAGCCTAATAGAAAAACCTTTTCTTTGGAGATCTTCAGTCTCATAAATTGCTTTAGTGGTTTAGTAGTATTTCTTAATTTAGTATCTGAATTTCTTAATTTAATATCTTAATTTCTTAATTTCCATAGCCAATAGGATAAACAAACAACAAACATTTTCAAACTTTGTAATCCAAACATGCTAAATAAATTTTCTTCATGTGACATGATCCAACATGAATCTTGTAAATTAAGCACACAGCTTGCAAATATTCACGTCATATTAATTTCTGTGGTGATACTGTTCGTGATGGTTGATGTTTCAACCACTGAAAAGGAAAAAGGTAATGGCCCTTTAGTCTTCAATGTAGTTCATTACTCTTCTTTAATTGTTAACCATTTTATTCTTACTAGAGCTATCCACAAGTAAAAGCCCTTTACCATCTTTCAAAGCAGAAATTCAATGGCTGTAATCTCTCATAACATTATCATGTCAGAAGACAAAATAGCGCCTTTGGAAAACTGTGAAATATTCGATCTTGAGATTTAACCTTTTGCTAAGTATGAACTAAAACTGCTTTCTTAAAAAATACCATCAAATCTCTTCGCCCACTGTTTCAATCCAAAGAGTACAAAATCCTCCCTATACTCACTTTTCTGTGTATTCTATCCAGACTTGGAAAGTCCAAAGTCTTATTTTCCCCTCATATACAATGGTAAAAAAACAACAAGATATACAGTAAAGTTACACTGATCTAAACCTACTTGAGCCACAGCAATATCATATCTGGAATTTTTCAAGCAAATTTAGTAAAACTATTTGTTTAACTAAAAATATTTAAGGTATTTTGTACAWATAAAAAGATAAGTGATACTCATTGCTACCAATCCTCCTGCAAAGCTCTTGCACTGGAGAGACTGCTGCTTTCAAAAAGAAAAACAACCTTGTAGATCAGTAGTAAAATTTCAAATGGCAAAATTCAGCAGTGCATTTTAGTTGATTTTTGAAAATCCAGCCAGTTATTCTAAGTATTTTATCTCTCAAGACAGCATTGAAATTACTTAGGGAGACAGAGTTTTAGAGCCCCAAGCAACTTTCAGCAAGGTTTTCTAATGGAAGCTGGGTCAAACCCTTTAAAAAAAGAACCTGTTTTTTTCAGCATACTTGAACATGCCAGATACACCACTATTAGATAAGCTATTATTTCCCTTATTTATAATGGGGACAAAGCTTAGTCTTGAAATCTGCTGCTAGCTGAAACAGTAAAATAAGTATTATAGATATGCATTTTAGGTTTTAGATAAATACAAATTCCAATAAGTTATAAGTATACCTTTTTCTTTTTTTTTTTTTAATACAGTGCTTTTGAAGAGATGTAGACTGCCCACCGAAGGCATGGGAGAATACAGAGAGGGCAGTACAGCCTTGTACTGCTACTCCACGGCAACACAGTCTTCTTTCGCAGGAGCATTCATAGGAAATTAAAACCATTTGAGTAAATGAGGATAATGCGATTCAGGCAATCTGTAAGTTATTTGGCAACCAATTTACTACGGATTTGTGGACGGGACTGAATAGACAGCGCTGTGCGTGTGCAGGCATTTGCAGGTGGGTTACCTGCACTACATTAACACGCACAGGCAAACTCTTAATAATATGGTAGTTCCTGCAAAATACTCTGACTTTTCACTGCTTTACTGATTTTATTTTAAGCCTTGAAGCTTTCTTCCCCCATTTATAAAATGTATTTTCATGAACTTCTTGCCAAATTACTCTGTAAAACTACCTGAAAAGCCAGGAAAAGGTAGGCAAGCATTTTGTGATGTTGTGCTTTGCTGTCGGCGAAAAACAGCTGCAGAATCAAATTTGTGGTGGCAGAGCACGCGTTTGCTAATGTACCGCACGGACAAGGAAGAAAGCCGTTAAACGGAATTAAATATATCTCGATAGCAAGGCTGCAGTGCCGCTGCAGACTCACTCACCAGCAGGTCGTGGTCAATGCTGAGGAGATGGCAGAGGCAGTGGCAGGGGGGGAAGGCCACTGTGCGGAGGGACGTCGTCCCAACCGCTCGTTCAGCTTGCGGAGAAAAGCAGTCCCAGTGGTGTCATCACATTTGCTGTGAAGCCGGGAGGAGGGAGCTCAGTTTTGCCCCCTCCCCGTGGCCGGGAGGAGCCTCCAGCCTCTGCTCTGCTGTGCTGGGGGAAGCAGAGGCCCCCCTGGGGAGGGCAGGGCCAGTGCCTGGCAGCGCTTTCACCTCTTTGCCCTTTCAGCAGAGCATATCATAAATGAACAGCAGGGCAGCACCTCCTCAGGGTCCACCCAAAAAAAATGAGTCGCCCGGAGTGACTTTTGCATACGGTATAGTATCTCAGCCTACCAGGAATTCCCAAAAGCCCCTGAGGCCAGCTATGCCTACATATACACCTAACAGGACCTGATGAATGGCAGCATGGCGTATGGGACAAGGCGCAGCTTGTTGTAAGGTGTTCTCCCCAAAACTAGCCAAAACTAAGCACAGCTCCAATAGTCCTCCCTCTCTGCCCAGGCCAAAGGATTGGCTGCATTTTTGCCACACAGCACTTAGTCCTGGGTCTTCTCCGGGACCCATGTAATGCCCCATGGCCTTAAGTCAGTTGTTATTTTTGTATGTTTTTCCTCAATTCAAAATATCTGAAATAATGCAAAGCCAGTGTTGTCCCCCATCACAGTGGCGCTTTCATAGGATAACACGAAGGGCATGTAATTTATGATACGGGGTGCGTCATGCGGGTCTGTAGGGTTACTTAAGGGGTGAATTCTGCTCGGGTAGTTTGAGGTGACACCCCTGGGTAAAATGGGGGGAGACAAACCTGATGCAGCCCTGTCTGTACTATCTAGTCCCTGGCACATACTGTCTCCCAGGCTGGGCCTGGACATTGTCCCAAAGAGTGCTAGGCAGCATGGGCCACAGCTTCCAGGGGTCGTGCTAACAGTTTAAGTCACGCTCATGGTCAGCAGTGCAGTCTGCTGATTTGTTCCCTGCGCTTGTTTTATTAGCAGGATGGCTGTAGCTTCTGAGTCCAGTAACCTCAAAGGTTAGGTCAGCCTGGCTCTGGGACAGCTTTAATTCAGCTGGGTTTCCGTCACTTTGCTGGCATCCCGGGCACCATCCTGCTGAAGGCTTCTGCCAGGTCTTTGACAAGAACAATAATCCATTTGGTCAAAATCGTTCTCCTTGCTAGAGGGACACAGAAAAGCACGTTACAGACATTTTCCAGTTAGAAGAATGAGCTTTATGCTCTCGTTATCCTAGCAAGACTTTTCACTAATTGATGAGCACTGCTCCGCAAGAGCAGTCTGGTTCAGCACATCAGAATGGCAGCTTTTGTAGGTAGGTGTATACCTGCGATGGATATGTGTCTCATCATTCAGGAACCAGAATTCTAGGCTCTCGGCTCCAGGCTTCCAAACTCTCTTAGTCTTTCTTTTATTGCTAATTTAAATGTAATTAGCTCTGTAGTATATTTAAACACAACTTTTAAGCATCCTAACAGCTAATGAAGATTACAGTATAGTCCCAGCAGTACTTGACAAGGAGCTCATATGACCAAATAGATACGAAAATAGTGTTATTTCATTCAGGGAGCTTATGTTCAGAAACCTCAGCAGATCTTTTGCAGTATCACATCTGGGCTATTCCAAAGCAAGTTGGGTAGCAAAAACTGGAGTGTTTGCACAGGATTCACTCAGAGGAGGCTATCAGCTTTTAAGATGACTGGCACTGTCATGCTAAAACAAGGAAAAAAGAAAATGGAGGTGACAAACTATTATTTGTTTTGTTCTCATAGAAATTTGCAGTAGCTTTGAAATCTGATAGGACTCTTTTTTTATATATATATAAAGTTGTGGACACACAACTGGCCCACAAATGATCCTCTAGATCATTTTTGAGTGAGTCAATGCACAGTTAGCCCTGTTGGCAGAAATGGCACACTGTAGAAAAGATTATCTAAAGAAAAGCCACCGTTCATATTTGCATTACTATCTGAAACACTGAGTGAAAAGTATTTAGCCTCTGTTTCTAGTTTGTTTGTTTTTTCAATTTAATCGCATTGTGAAGTTTTCTTTGTTACTTACTTTCTGATCCCGTCAGGACTCACTCCAATAAGACATTTGATTACCAGAGATTTCATCAGAGAGAGCCAATATGGACTCTCTCATCCCATGGGGCACGTTATAACTACATAACAGGATCACAACAGGATTAGATGAACCCAGACCTCATGTACAGGAAGAGGGCTTGACACCAGCTCCCACTGAAGTGCATGGCAAAACCACTGATTTGATTGCTGAGGCATCTTCAACCTTAATAAAAAGTTTTGTTACCTTACTGTCTTTCCAGGCCATGCCTTCCGTGGCAACTGCATGTGGAGCCCTAATGGAGTCCATTTAAAGAAATGAAGAGTATTCTGTGCCTTTACTCCAGCATTTGGAGGCAATGTTAAAAAAAAAAAAAGAATAATTCAGTAGGAAGAGGAGGAGAGGAATATATTTTGCATGAGTAACTGCTATTAAAAAGACTTGAAGTGGTGAACGCTAGGAAGGGCTGTGGAGCCTAAGTCTAATTTTACCTGATGTGATGTTAATCAGGAATCACTCCTGAGCTGTGGATCAAATTGGCATGGTACGTTACAGTACCTCAACTTGGCATCAGATCCAAATCTCTCAGGAGTTCCTTCTGTCAGTCCCGTTAGCACTGAAATCAAGATGATGGGCCTGGCCTTGGTAAAGCTCAGCATTCACACACCAAACCATTTTACCCATGTTCCAGAAAAGGACCAGTTAGCACACCATAACATTAACATTGCACATTTTACTCTACTTGCAGATGTCTCAGCAGCTTCCCTGCTGCTGGATTTCATTGATGTGTTACCTCATCTTAAATCATGGCTTRGTATTACACCCGTGAGCAGCCCTGTGGTCCTTCGGTCTTACAAGTGTCTTACTTCTGTTTTTGCTTTTTAGACCAGAGCTTAGCATACATCATGTGGGCGGAAGCCTGTGGACAACGTGGCAGCAGCAGGACATTTCTGCAGAACGCTCTTTCTCTTCTAGAAGTTGGACTATAAGCAGAGAGGCACAGTCCCCTTCCTTGCTTGTTCTTCCTTGGTCCCCAGCTCCACGCACTGCCTGCGTTTCGCTCTGTGCATGGTGCATTTTATGGTGCTGGATGGCTGTTGTGTGTCCTCGTCATTCTCCCTGAGCCTGGCTGTGCCAGCCCCTGGGGCGACGTTCCTCTAGGGACCAGTCGTGGCCCCTTTTTTGGTGATTTAGGCCCTGGTCTCATCTGATGCCTGCACTTTTGAGGGCTTTGGACTCTTCTACACTAGCACCACGGGTAGCTGTGTGAGCACAGAATAAGGGACACTTGCAGTTACAAGCCGAAGGAGCTCGCACAGCACAGGCGAGCCACCATCAGTTCTGGCAAAGCTGGGCAAGGCCTGAGGCCTGCCCTGCCAAATTACTGCAGGGGCTGTGGCCTGCTCCTAGCAGTGGTGTCACTCTGCCTTTCTGGGTTTATGGCCTTTGTGTGTAGGACAGAAACCTTGCTGCATCTCCAGGAATATAGATAGAGGAAATTATATCTTCATTACTAGCCTCGCTAAGAGAAAACAAGTACCCCCACAGGGCAGTGATGTGGTTRTTTCTCTGTCCTGATCCCGGCCACAGTTTGTAGCTGTGAGAGGCTGAGCCTCCCAAGGCTTCGCTCCAGAGGAGGGTCTCTCCTGTGGGGAAGGGGTTGGTTGTGTGAGAGAGAAGGAGGCTGGAGGCAAGAAGAGTGTCCCTGGAGAGCTGAGTTTGCCTGGAAGGGGGCAAGTGCCTGGGCCAACGTCCCTGGGAGCTGCGGCACCAGGCCGGGCGCTGGGTTTTGGGTCTCCCGGGCTGTGGGGCTGCACCGCTGCCTGCCCCGATGCCCTGCCAGGACTCAGGCAGCAGCACAGCCGGGAGAGGGAGATCGGCCGCCGGGGCCACCTGCGACCTTCTCGTCGGCCTTCTGTCTCCGCAGGGAGAAAACTCCTTTGGGCCCTTTGGCTCCATGGTGGGACTGCTGGCGCCTTTGGTCTGCGACTCGCTGGCCACGTCCCGCCAGCRGGCAGGGGCCTGCCTCGGCCACCTCCTCCGCATACGAGGTGAGGGCAGCCCCCTGCCAGCCTCGGCCGGCCGGGCCGCACTGGGGCCTCCCACCGCGGCGGCGGGAGGTAAATGCTGACCCCGAGACGCCTGCGCCCCCCCTTCACCCCCTCCCCCACCAAGGGCCCGCCGGGGCCTCAGCGCGGGGCGGCCCCGGGAGGGCCCCGCAACGGCGCCCAGCCCCTGCGGCCACCGCGGGAGGCCGAGGCTGCGGCGCTGCGAGCCGGGCCTCCCCCACGGAGGGCTCGGGGCCCCACTGCGCCCGCGGCCCGGGGCGGCGGCGAGGTGGCCGCCGGCTGTGCCGTGCCCGGCATCCCAGGGGAGAGCGCGCTGCGGCCCTGGGTCGCAAAGGTGCCTCGCAAAGCCGGGGAGGAGGCCGTGGGCAGCAGCCTGGCCAGGTGCTTGTGGAGCCTGAGTCAGTAGGACTGAGGCAAAGGGCTCCAGTCTCCGTGGGGTGGAAGGAGGAGGGGGCCTCCAGCGCCTCAGCCCGGCTTTTGCTTTCCTGCAGCTCCCRGGAGACCACGCAGCGGTCAGGCGGCAGCAGTGAACGTTTCCCCACTCTCAGCTGGTGTCGTTCTGGGTGTGCAGATAGGTGGTGCTGGGGAACCGGGCTAGTCCTCCCTGGGGCTTTGTGGGGCAGGGGCTGAAGTGTCCCCACTGAGCGGGAGCTGCTGTCGCGCAGCAGGGAAGCGGGCTGTGGGAGCTGGGGAGCGGGGGTCTGTGGGGCCCTGTGCAGTCTCTGCCTGGGGGCTGCAGTCCCTCCTGCCCTCTGGCCAGCTGCAGGCAGTGGTACTGGGACCCTGCTCCCTGCCTGGTTGCTCAGCTACTGAGGCCAGGGAGCTCATACCACTCCTGTAGCTGAGTGTCAGTGCGGGTTTGGGGCAGCAGCCACTTGTTCCTGGAGGATCCTGAACAGCACAGCACCTGCAGTTACTGCTCTGCTTGCGGCTGCCTCCAAGCACGAACAGCGCCAGGCCTGCTGGAGGAGAAAAGCCCTTCCTGCCTGCCTGGGCTGTCCTCCGTGCAGAGGTGGTGAAGCAGCCACTGCCCCTGGTCTTGGGGGATTGGGCTGCAGGGACAGTCACTGCTGGCAGAGTGAAGTAAAGTCCGAACGGCCAGAGCCTAGTGACTGCCCGTCCCCCCGGGACTGCGCCACGGGGGAACCCTGACCCGGTTCCCAAGCACGGCCCAACCCACGTGGGACTCCCCCTGCCCCAACATTCTCCCTGGGCCCGGGAGGGGAGGGCTGGTGCCTGGGGGCTGGGGAAGGGGCTGAGGGCGCTGTGGTGGGGCTCAGACACGGGGCTGGTGCAGCTCTGGCGGGAGGGTAAAAGGGAGGGTAAAGGGGTGGTTTTGAGGGCTCAGAAATGGAGGCTAAGTCCTGTGTTTCTAGGTCTTGAAAACAGATTCATTGGGCTGGTTTCAGAGCTCAGAAACAGGGGCTTGGTCCTGTGTTTTTGGTACTCAAAGAAAAGCTCAGTGGGCTGTTTTGGGGGCCCAGAAACAGGGGCTAAGTCCTGCGTTTTTGGTGCTCAAAACCAGATTCACTGAACTAGTTTCAGAGCTCAGAAACGAGGGCTAAGTCCTGTGGTTTTGAGGCTTGAAAACAGAGATTAAGTCATCCGTTTTCAGCCCCTGAACCAGTGGCCAAGGGGGCCCTTTTTGTGGGTGGTGGGTGGGAGAGCTGCAAGAATGCAGGATTTAGCTTCCCTTCCCAAGTCCTGCATTTTGGGGCCTCAAAAAGCATGTTCTTCGGGCTGTTTTGGGTGCTCGAAAACAGAGGCTAAGTCCTGTGGTTTTGGGGCTTCAAAACTACTCCAGTGGGCTGTTTGGGGGCTCTGAAACAGAGGCTAAGTGCTGCGTTTCTGAGCTCAAAACCAGAGGCTAAGTCCTGCGTTTTTGGGGCTTTAAAACAGAGACTAAGTCATCCGTTTTCAGCCTCAAACCGGAGGCCAAGGGGGCCCTTTTTGCATGGGGTGGGAGGACGAGAGGGGTGGGAGGTGGCTGGGCTGGGTGGTGGGAGGGGGTGGGCAGGGCCCACGTGTGCACCCCAGCGGCAGGGAGGCTGGCGTGCACCCCAGCGGCAGGGAGGCTGGCATGCACCAGGCTGAACTTGGCGTCTGAGATGGTGTCTGCTCGCGTTTCCTTCCCCAAAAGTGCCTTTCAATGCCAGAAACTGTCTTCCCATTCCAATGTTTATTCACCCTTTGTACAAGACTTGGAATAATTATTCAATTTGTATACAATGTTCATAAACTAACTGTGCAATGTGTGTGCAATATTAAAGATGATATTAATAYGCAAGTTGTGACAGTGATTGATTTACGACCTTGTCAGTCCCCAAGATTGCTGTGAGGAGCCCGAGCTGGAGCTGAGCTGTCCCAAGCTGGCGCTGTACTCCCATCCCAGCAGGGTTTCTGCGGAGGCCGAGAGCCAGGCGGGCGCAGGCAGGTCGTCCCCAGCCAGGAGCGGGACCGCGCGCAGGGCAGGAGGGAGGCGAGTGGAGTTGTGCTGCTGGGAGCAGGGAGCCGGGCGCCTTCTGCCAGRGACGAACTAAACCTCACGTTGYCTCTCTGCATCGCRGCTCTGCYGGTTCCCTTTCCCAGCGCAGAAAGGAKGTGCGAGRMCATCGCRCGGTGTCKGCACCCCTGGACGTGACGCAGAGGCAGGCAGTGAGGCTGGAGCTGTTCCTCAGCAGTGACACAAGCCCTGCAGGCGATTTAGGGAGAAGGCAGCAGGGGAAAATGCCCCCGGGCTCCCCAGGAAGCGCCTCCGAGGCCCCAACGTCCCCGTGCAGGTGAGAGGGGCCTGGACCCAGCCCCTCCTGCCGGACACGCTCTCCCGGGCTCCTCACACAGGCGGCAGCGCCTAACAGCTGGTGCAACGCAGGGGTGTTTGCACTGTCATCCGCAATGGCACTGCTGGGGCTCCTTTGTCCCCTGTAAAAGTTAAAAAAAAAAAACAAAAAAAMCCACACACACAACTCCCCCCCCCAAAATACCTGAAGTGTCTTTCAGGAGAGGCCCAGCAGCACAAGGAGCAACCCCAGGCCCCGCGATGGGGCCGTTTCCCAGCCCAGTCTCGGCCCAGCGCAGCTCCAGCACCAACGCTGACCAGGCGCAGGTCGGGGTGGGTGCTGGCAGTGCCGGCAGCAGCAGCTCCTGGGGCAGTGCTGCTCACCAGAGCTTTCCTGAACTTCCTTCACAGCGACCCGTCCTGCAAAACAGGAAGCACAAACCCATCAGGCAGAGGCTTTAACACAGCACTACCCGCACCCCAGCTCCCCGTGCGCCACCCTCCCTCCCGCTGGCGTTTCCTCCCCTCACACAGATATTTGTACCATGCAGACAGAGACAGCCGGGGCTTTCTCCCAGCCCAGCCAGCTCCGCTCAAGCGCAGCCATCACACGGAGGGGATTGAGCGCTCACCCGCTGCCCTTTGCTGCTGGCCATCCCCGGGGCCAGCACTGCCCCTGCCCTGGGCAGAGCCCCGGCAGCAGGGGGACGGTCCCTCTGCTCCGCCCAGCCCTGGCAGCCTGGCCCGGCGCTCCCCAGCCATGCAGACAGACTGGTGCTGACCCCCTCCAGCCCGCACGGGCCCCGTGGGGATAGGGGCATGGGGACACGGTGTCCCAAGGCAGCATCACCCAGTTCAGCCGTGCCCACCCTGCTGGGTGCCCCACAGCCCCCTGCACTCAGCGCTGGGGCTGCAGGGACAGAAACCACCTTTGACCCCAAACAGCCCCCACGCAGCCACAGCCCCTGGACCCAACCCTGAGGCAGCCAGTGCCCCAGCCCAGGGGTGCAGCCGCCCCGTGGGCAGCCCTGCCGGGGGGATAGGCACCACAGCTTCTAGTGACCCTCAAACCACTCCCTGCCACAGGACAGGGAGCACAAACTGGTGCTACAAGCCAAAAGGAGGTTCTGCTAAACAACAGCCCCCACCCACCCCCTGGGCTCTGGGGTCCTTGGAGACCCCTCAGGCACTGCTGGGCCTCCAGCCAGTAGCCAGAGCTCCACTGAGCCCCCCAGCGCAGGCCCTGGCATCACAGCAGGCTTCGGTGTGGTCAGTCACCGCGCCTGGGCTCACCCGAGGTTTCCTGCAGCTCCTGTGTCCTCCAACGCTCCTCACCCAGGGGGGGTGTTGGTGCTCCTCACGGAGGCTCATGGCTGAGCATTCCTGGCTCCTCRTTGCACCGCCACAGCATTACCTGCACTGCCAAAAGCCCCTGTGAGGACCTGGCAGCAGAACTGCAGCAGGACACGGCTCTGGCATCAAGGAGGAGTTCCCAGCTCAGGGCCCAACTGCTCTGCACAGAGCCCAGAGCCCCCCCTCCTCCAAGCCCCCTTGTAGGGGCACCCGGGGGACGTCCCAAGTCTGGGGCACCCTGGTGTGAGCACCCTCCCTTGCTCCCGAATTACCAAGGCTGCCGCAGGCACGAGGAGCCCAGCCGGGGATCTGCTTTCTGCTGCCCCGGCTGTCCCTGCCACCGGCTATGCGGAGGAGGCTGTCAGCAGTGGGGACCCAGGCGGCCGGAGCGCCRTCCCCCTGTGCTGGCTCTCTGAAGGCAGCAAAACCAGCTCATTGAGGGCAAACCCTGCTTTTAAGGCGTTCATCGCACAGCACCCCATGGCATCGCCAGGGCCACTCAAGGGGGACCCCCCGCTGCATGGGGGCAGCTCGGGCCCACGGCAGCGGGGCATCATCCTGGGCCAAACCCCGATCGCCCCCCCAACCGAGGCAGTTAGAGCTGAGACACCCAAAGTGCCCGGTTCCTCCCTGGTTCTCGGGTGTGATGCTCAGCCCTCCCTGCCCCGGGCCCGAAGGGGGACGGCACCCGTCTGCCTCCAGAAGAAGGGGGGTTGCGGCAAGTCGTTGGCGTCCCAGGTCCTGCCCAGGAGGAATATGACGCTGATGCTGGAGGTTTCTTCCTCCTGACTCCTGGTGCTTCTTGGGGGGTTTTCCATGCTCGCTAGCACAGTCCCCTTCCTTGCTTGTTCTTCCCTGGTCCTCAGCTCCACACACTGCCCGCGTTTCGCTCTGTGCCTGGTGCATTTTATGGTGTTGGATGGCTGTTGTGGGTCCTCGTCGTTCTCCCTGAGCCCAGTTGTGCTGTGCCAGCCCCTGGGGCGGCGTTCCTCTAGGGACCAGTCGTGGCCCCTTTTTTGGCAACTTTGTTCCCCGTAACCAGGCCATGTTCACTCATGGCCCTGAGGCAGTGCTTTGGCCTGCCCCATCTCCGAGGWGGGGAAACCGATTCTGGTTATTTTTACTCCCATTTTTCTCCTGGAGGAACTTTGATTCCCGGGGAGGAAGGTGTTACCCAGCCGGTACCACCGAGGGCTGGGGCCCTGCCTCCCGCATCTGCTGCCTGCGGGGTGTCGTGCCTTTCCCTCTGCCCTAATGCCCCTTGGAGGAGCGACTGGCAGCGAGCGGGATAAAACCCCGCGTGGCTCCGGCCGGGCCAGGCTGCCCCCGAAACGGAGGCAGCTGTGGCCTGCCTGTGGGGCCTGGGAGCGGGGCATTCCCCCCAGGGCCAGCCTGACTGGGGTGTTTGGTCTGGCTCTGCCCCAGGCAGGCTTGTTTTTTCCTCTGGGCTCTGTTTGTTTTGGTTTGGGTTTGTGTGTTTGGGTGTAATTCTCGTTGTGTTAGTGTTGGCGTGCTGGTTAGGTTGGTGTCTGTTGCCATGTTTCRGAGCCGACGGTCCCTTGGGGATCCCTGTCAGAGGCCATTAAGGGCTAAGGACAGGGTGGGCACGGTGCCGGGCACCCACGCGGTGACTTGGCTGCGGCACAGTTGCTCGAGGAGGCGATGCTGCTCTCGGCAAGTAGGTGATGGGGCCGCAGCGACCCAGGGACTTGCAGGAGTTTGGACCCCGGCACCGCGGCGCTCGTTGAGCTGGCAGCGGCTGCGGGGCAGTGGCAGGGCCGCGTCGCCCTTGCGGGGAGGCCAGGCCGGGCCAGAGCCGAAGCCGGAGCCAGGGCCGGGGCAGGAGCGCTACCCCCTCTGGGTGGCGCTTAAATGGGCAGGGGTGGGGCCTCGGGCACCTCCTGCTGCTCCGGGGCAGGGATGTGGGTGGAGCACCCTTAGACACTGCCGGGCTGGGCTGGGCCTCATTGGCCACAACCCTCTGTGAGGTGTGAGGGCGTGTTGCGGGGCAGGCCCTCATTGGCTGGCAGCCCTCTATGATGTGCACAGGTGTGTCCCAGGGCAGGCCCTCATTGGCTGGCAGTCCTCTGGGAGGTGTATGAGTGTGTCCCCGGGGCGGGCCCTCATTGGCTGAAAGCCCTCTGTGATGTGCACAGGCATGTCCCGGAAGACGCCCTCATTGGCTGGCAGCCCTCTGTGATGTGCACAGGCGTGTCCTGAGGCAGGCCCTCATTGGCTGGAAGCCCTCTGTGATGTGCACAGGTGAGTCCAGAGACAGGCCCTCATTGGCTGGAAGCCCTCTGTGATGTGCATAGGCGTGTCCTGGGACAAGCCTTCATTGGCTGGCAGCCCTCTGTGATGTGCACAGGCGTGTCCTGGGGCAGGCCCTCATTGGCTGGAAGCCCTCTGTGATGCATGCGAATTTGCACAGTTGAGGGGAAAAAAAGACAAGAGCACCCAGAAGAAATGACCTGYGGCAGACGCAAAGGGCCAATTGTTCTTGATTGTTATTGCACATGAGACAGAACCATTAATAGAACAAGCAGGAAGTTTTTCAGACACGGCGCTTGCTTCTGAGCTTTCCTTAGGATTTCAAGAGAGCGCAGTCTTCTGTGTAGTTGGGATGCRGGAAGAAGTTTGGGCAGATGGACACTAGAGGAGAGAGCGAATCTCTCTGCCCTGAGGGCGCTTAGAGGGAACCGGCGGTCCCTCTGTCCTTCCTGCTGTGGACTGCCTGTTCCTGTTCCTGCCCCAGCCCCTGCCTTGTGCAACTCACGTATTTGCACAATGAGTCTGCCCCAAAAGCTGATCCAGCTGAGAAGTAACCCAGCAGKTGTGGACACGAGGAAGAGAGCGAGAATCAAGTGTTGGCAAGGTGACAGAATTGTGTCTTTCAGCCGCAAAGCAACATCTGTAAAAATGGCAACTCTCCACGTTGCCCATAGGCTGACCATTTTGGCTGGTGACGTGGCAGTGCTAGGAACGGGCGCTCTCCAGCTGTGGTGTGCACAGTGCTTCGCATAACACAGTCACACTCCCAGCCAGGCGCTGAGTCC
>NW_020447219.1:0-114856 GCF_003343035.1 Apteryx rowi
GATATTCAAAATGCGCCTGGATGCAATCCTGTGCAATGTGCTCTAGGTGACCCTGCTTGAGCAGGGGGGTTGGACTAGATGATCTCCAGAGGTCCCTTCCAACCTCAGTGATTCTGTGATTCTGTGATTCTGTGATATGTATCTCATTTGTATTTATCAATATGGGAGAGTAATATTTGTTCTGTCAGAAAAAGGATATAAAATCTGAGATCAATATCACAACCTGCAGTGATTACACATATTAAACCACAGTTTGCAATACCTTGGCAGTCCTATTTCACTTACACTGAAATTTTGGCTTGTTTAGTTTTATGATATCAAGTATGAATTTCAAATAGCTATTTTTGCTCTTATGAAATAATTTCATTTCTGATCATCTAAGAGCCCACTTTTGTAACCATATAAATTGCAAAGATCCTTGTGGATTATCATATTGAAATCAGGATTTTAATAACATGAGAAGGGAAGTGTTCACTATCCTTTTCAAATGCTATAGAGGGAAATACTGTAAAGATATGAATGTTACAGCAAAATATGAAAAACTAAGGACAAAGACGAGCACAGTTCAATTATTAATCAGAAAGAAACTAACTCTTCAAGTATAAATAAGGTAGACATATTTCCTGTGCCTTGGAACAAACTCCAATTCAAATCATCAGAACCTCTAGGGGAAAAAAAGCCATTTTTCATCCAAGATGAAACTGAACTTATACAGTTTTATGCTTTCTTAAATATTTAAAATTTATGACTTGCATGGGAGTGGAATAAACTAAACCATTAGAAGCTTTTATTAGAAAAAAATAGACTCAACTATACATGCCAGAAAATTCCTCATGAGAAAAAATACAATAGATGTAAAGCAGCAATGACTGGGGAGGACACCATAGTATACACACTCAGACTACAGCATTGCTTCATTATAGCAGATATGTGCAATCTTCTATGTTTAAATTATTCCTTTACTTTCCTTTATGAAAGGCATCACTTTTCAGGTATTTTGAGTTAATTTTATCTACCTGTTTAGAACTTGAATTGCAAAAATGCTTTGGCATTTTGCTTACCACTAGCTATACAGGCAGCCAGCATTCTCATAAATGCAATGAAAGTCATGATCTTATTCATATATATATTGCAAACACTTAACCTAAAAGAATCAGACCATAGCATATTTGAAGATAATTTATAGTGAAGTTTCTCTTAGGATTTTTTTTTTCTTCTTCAAGGTGATGCCCTGAATTTGAAAAACTCAGGGTAATTTTCCATGCTCTAACAAAAATAGTTGCTTTCCATTGCTCCACACTCCACAGGAACTCTGGACTTCTATACAAAAGAAATGGACTTTCTACCTGCTTTTAATAAAAGTATAAGAACATTATGTTTGTAGTTAGAATCTGCCCTTCATCTCAAAGATTATGGACTTGCTTTTGAACAGATACAATAATAGTTACAGACTCTGGGAGATGCACTCATGTCCTCCCTGTGTGCTAGTGTTGTCAATATATGATGTCAATTTGAAAGGTGACAAGACTCAAAATTTTCAAATTAATGACAATGGATGAGGTATGGAATATAGTATATGCCACAAATAATAGAAAATGGTTTGATCAGTCTAGTCTAGAAGCATATGKATATCCGAAGTCTAAGCGTACATTTTGCAGGTAAAGTACTGATTCCTCAATGTATACATAACCTTTTGGTGCATATAGATAATCAGAAATCCTGTACAGATCATAAATGAAAATCCACAAAATAAAGGCATGTATTAAAAGTTCCTTAATGATTCCCATATTTCATGCTTTAATAAGCATTTAATACTCAATATAATCCAGATAGGGTTAGCATAATATTTGGGCTAGATTTCAGTGCCCCAGAACTATTTAAGGTATATCCCTGAGGAACATCACTGCGGTACCAAATAACACCTATATTTCATTTGAAGAGGCAGGAATCCCCTCAGTTAATTGAATCAATCTGAATACAGAAGCAATGGACATAAGAGATGCCTAATRTTTCATGATTATTATACATCTATCTCACTGTTGTGTTTCCAGTAATAATAGCAAAGGGTTACTTCTAGCAGAGCAATAATAGTGGAATAGCAAGAAGGCCAAAAACTGGACAGCAGTCTCCGTGGGCTCCATTTGCTGCTATTTATTAGATAGTTATTACTAGGCAAAACAGGTATCATTTATTGTTACCTTTTACATCTATGCTTCCAAAGTTCACTGGCCCATTTCATACTGAACGGGAAACCCAAACAAGGGACTCCAGCCTGGTGAGAAGACAGAGACTCRTCTGGCCAGAGAACGTGAGAACAGGAGCCATGGGGTGGAAACCTGCACCTCAATTTCTAGCAGTGAGAGCTCTACAAATACAATCTGAGTACCTTAAACTGGCTAAAAGATATGCGTATTGGGACAAGTATTTAGAGGTAAGCAAGAGACAGGGATGGCTGTTACTTCTGCGTAGGATGAAACATCATGAAGGTCTGATTTTGAATGTACCATCTCTTAGCGCGAAGCCACGTACAGAAAACTTGGGGACAGGAAGCAAAGGAAAACACTAGCTCTACTCGAAAGTGCAGGAATAATTTACAAAGGCAGAACAAAATTACCCATGTTGACATTTGCTTTAACTATTGCAGCATTGCAATTTAACACAATTTATTAATTAAAAATATATTCAGTGCTTAAAAAGACAGATTATGTGCAGAGGCACTACCAATGTAAGATCCAAGAAACATTGCTAGTGTTAATTTCTCAGTATAGTTACAAGACAAATATAATGATATTCTACAGACATACCAGCTGAATATTAGTTTAAATATTTATACTTCTAGTTTGACATCATTTAGAAACCATAACTTTCAAATTCAGTAATTAGTAGGTACATAAACAACAGAGCTATAAATGATCATGACATAATTAAAATGATGATCTAAGCCTTCAAAATATAAAGACTAAGGTCATGATTTATTAACATACCAACTGGTACTAAATTAACACATGCATATACCACATATGCATGCACAGTTTACACAGTTACATAATAAAAATTTGGCTTTTAAAGTGACTTCTTCACCCTAAATCTTAATTATATATCTCATTAATGTGCTTGTCCTTCTGCATAAGCCTTTTTGGAGAACAGGTCTCTTTAAAAATATAGCACTATGAGATTAACACAAATAAATGTTTACAACACAATAGTATTTGGAAACACTGTAATTTCATATACTACTGCCCACAAAACACTTAAAAATACTTACACAGCATCAACAATATGAGCAGCTTCTTTCTGCCAGTGAAATGCTTTATTTTCCACAGGCATATGTGTGAATTTGTATTGTATATTCTGCAAAAAAAATAAAATAGAAGCCATTTCAATACTTAGGGCTAAAATGATCCAGCCTCTTCACCTATGATCCAGCACAGTCCTAATGCAAAGAGTGATTTAACAGTTTTCTATCCCAACTCCTTAGAAAGCCAAATAGTATATATGCTAAATCAGGCACCACAAGAGCAAGATGCACTGGTTTTCATTGAAATTATGACTGACCAGAACAGGTCAGAGATTGTATGTACCCAGACCCAAACAATCTGCACATGTTATACATAAACGCACATAAACGACTCAGGCTTCATTTCTCACTGCCTCCCTACCTCAGTCATATTGCAATTTAGTTCTGAAAGTCCCATGGACTGCAGTTCCCATGAATTTCTATCAATCAGACTTATTTTTTGTCTACACATTTTTTTCTGCCTCCATTTCACTTTTGCAAAATGCATACTCAGACGGTAAATGTACAGCTACTGCTTTGTCTCCTTGTATACCTTCAGTTGTTCATCAATATAAGGGATTTTTAGAATCTCTGCTGCTGCTGGTCTCAGGGAAGGATTCTTACTTAGCATGCTGAAATAATAAAAAAAAAAGTGATAATTCAATAATCTTCCAAATTAATTTAGAAAACTGCTAAACAATAAAATAGCATACCTGTTCAGCACAGCATTCAGTTTGCTTGGATATCTATCAGGAAGAGAAGGTGTATCACCTTCTACAATTTTTAACACTACGGACAAAAAATTGTGGCCACTAAATGCATGGTTCATACAGCACATCTCATATAAAATGCATCCCAGAGACCTGAAGAACAAAATAATAGGAATACTATAGGCAATATTTTTGAAAGAAGCATGCATAGTGACATTACAGTACATAAAAATCACAATATCTGTGGTTAGCCAAATTGTATACTCTTCTGAGAACAGGATAATTCATTACCGTGCTACCCTTTTCATCTGAAATATTCTTATTCAGATCACAGATTATGTTTAAAAACAGGAGCAAGCATCATTCTATTTCCATAAATGCAGGTGTAAACTTAAGTTCTCAATATAAATATATATATATACACTTGTTCATATATGCATGTGTGTATATACATATGTAAACCCTGTTATATGAATCAACTTAAGTTTTTACTCATTAAGTTAAATATGAAGTATTTTAATTAGCGACTGACCGAGAAAGTGTTTTAGTAATTTTTAGACATAGATTTGTTCAAATTGGTTTTGCAAATTAATTTTTGACAGCAAAGCAAAGCTAAAATTCAAATTCAAATTAAATAATGCCGGTTTTAAATCACAGAAATGTCTTCTAGCACAGTTTCAGTCATTTGGCCACACATCCAAATTAGATCGGGGGGAAAAAAAAAATCAGTTTGGACTCAAAGTAGTACCAAGTTTAGATGACAGTTTCATATTGAAACATCTAAATTTCCAGGAAATTTTATTTGGAGAAGAAAGGAAAAAAATTGAACATTCAGGTCTGGAGACCTAACTGAGAACCAGTGTCAGCTTTAACCCATTAGAAACCAGGAGGAATGAGCACAAACAGAAAATTTTAAATGGGCCTTTGGTTTACCATCAGCCTATTTACCAGGCTCTTTTTCTTGAATCCTAAGGGATGACACAGAAGATCACCAAGGAAAACATTTTAACATAAATACCCTCATAATAATTTATGCAATGATTATTCATAATAGCTTGCACTTTAACTGCGTTCTGACACATGTACTGAAAAACAACAACAACAACAAAAACATGGGAATTACAGGGGAATTAACTTTTACAGCCTTTGAAGCACGCCCAGTATTACCTTCATTTTACAGACCAGAGAACTGCGGCACTGATGAAGGCCTTGACCAAGGCCACAGAAAAGGCTGGCAAGAGACCTGACTACAGGATCAAACTCACCTAAGTAACCAGCTTAAAAATGAGAGCAAATTTACTCTTAATGTCGTACTTGATTGTGGTATCGCTCATTTACAGAAGTAGTATGAAAATAGAGCATACTGAAAATAAGCAGAAGTATGCATCGGTGGATGGCTTGGGTTAAAAAAAAAAGTAAAAGTATAGGCCTATTTTTGAAAGCAAGCAATGAATAAAATTCCAATTATTTATTTTTTTGTTAAAGACAAAGGATTAATTCAATCCATCTGGCAACAACAGAACAAGAGCAAGTAATTTTAAAGCTGAAACCCAGTATCTACATACAATACAAATAAGGAAGGGGCAGAATAGGAGGGCTCTCACACTAGAACTTTTTAAAGCAGTGTCTGAAAACAATTAGCACAACATTTTTGCTAACAACTGCATAAAGACCAACTAWTGAGGAACTTAAATAATTGCCTAGTTTTTAAAAGATTTGACTATCTACTAACTTTCCTATTTCCAAAGTCTGTAAACAGTAATGTACTGACAACGATGTATATTTATGAAAGAATAGTATAGGCTCAGATTCTGAAACAAGACAACTCCTACATGAGAAAATACTTACTTTGAAAAAAAAAAAATACACACATAGCACCCAAAAGTGTCAGATAAAAATGAAAGCCAGCCAGAGGGAAGGAAAAAAAGAAGGGAAAATTCCAGCCTGACAGACTGTACTACAACTGTCTTTTGCAGAATCAATCTGTTTTGGAGAATGCTTGATTCCTGCAGCGAGGAATTGCTCACCAAGCCATTAGGGACACAGGATTCCCACCTCAGGGAAGCCCATTTAGGCAGCTGGTTTCGTGCTCTGACTACACTTGTGGCTTTGGAGAAAGACGACAAAGAGAGCCCAAGGCACTCTGCCAGGGCCAGCGCTATGAACAGGCTACCCAGGGAAAATCCCATCTGTCCCATGGGGGAAAAAAAAAAAGAAAGAAAGAAAAAGGGAAAAAAAGTGGTGGAAAGAAAATGAATAAAAGTTTTTACTGCAGGATACCACTCTTTGAACTGAAGTAAATCTCTCCTAGGCTGAGAAATGTTGCCCTGGCTCCCAGAGCAAGGTCATTTCTTCCCAGGACGGCTGTTGAGCTGCAGCTGCCCAAGGGAGCCACCTCCAAGCTTTTGCCTCAAGACGCCGTTTCACTGAGCAGCCCTGTCTCTACAGCCCCCAGCCAAGCATGTGTTAAGGAGCATACACAGCAAGGGAAAATTGCTTCCTGATTCCCATTAGCAATCAGTTTATGACCCAAAACATATATTCCAATTACTTTTATAAGTAGTCTTAGCTTGTATAACTGCTAATGTTATGGAATTACAAAACGGTCATAAAACTATGAGCCAGAGCATTTGGTTTGCTGGCTTTCGATGTTTGTGAATTGATTTGGCCAAGGTGCAAAGCAGCAGCACTCTGTTTCAGCAAAACTGATGTGTGCTCATTTCATAGCAAAGTCAGTTGTGCTCAGTTATAGCATAAAAAGGAGAGTCTGGCCAGTTTTCAGTATATTTTTTACAACATCAACTGACATGCCTCTAAGTTCTCCCTGATGTTTTTGGTCTTACTTCTTTAAACAAGCATTGCTGACTTTTTAACATCTTCAGTCTTTTGTAGATCTTCCAAAACTAAGTTATAGTCTTTAAAGGCTGTAAGATCAAAGTTAGCTTTTTAATTAACCTCTGAAAAACAGACAATCTAAATGTATATACCTTTGTGGCATATAGCTCTTGGTTTAATTGTACCAGAAGGTCATAAGACTTTGCTGACTCTAGACCCTTTGAGGAATACCTACATGTACACACACACCACGGTAACACTCCTCCACCGCCTATCAGGTTTTCGTGGCAGGGATTCTTCCCTTGCAGTTGTATGGAGCTTGTCATTAATCCTCCGGCATATTTCTGGGGTCTCTCTAATGGGGACAGGTAGATCAGGATCGCATGGCTCAGTGAGGCAATTAGATAGAATGGCAGTATACTATTCCCATACTAATTCCTGTGGGGCCTTTTTGAAGGAAGGGAACAAAGGGTCAATGCACCTAAAAAATCCATGAGATTTTTAAATAATGCCATGTACTTGATGGATATTTCCACTGAATTTTCCCCAGTGACTCTCAGGTCTTTTCTCTCAGAGAGTGCTTAAGGCTGAACACATAGCAGCTTTTATAAAAAACACAGATTACAGTACTGTTATATTTATTTTTATCAGAGTTACATTTCATTTTCCATTATGCTGACTAAGCATCTCTCCAATACTTTAAAGATTTTTAGTATCTCAGAATCCCTCTGGCTTTTATCAGCTATTCCCAAACATGCAGCCATTAACATTTAACCACAACATTTAATTAACCATCTAAAGACTCAGGAATCTCCCAGAATTACATGTACTGCTTAAAGCACCTTATAAGTTGAGTACCAAACCCTCTTTACAGCATTAGCAGTTCATCTAGTCAATAAACAGTATTTTATATGCTAGCAGAAATCTTCTGTGTTTCTCAAAAAGCAGGTGGGTTTAGAGTTAGCAGGAGAGCATTTATATTATGCTAACAAATAAGCCTCCTTTCAATGTAAAAATCCCATTCCAAAATGCTCCTTTACACAAGCTAGATTCACGTAACAACCTCAAACACTGAGGAGACTATTATTAGTTATGCAGATTTCATATTCTAGAAATAACTTTGGATATTGTAAAACCTTTATAATTAGGTGAGTAGACCACCTATTTCCATTAAGTTATATATGGTGGCAGGGGCCAAAAACATGGCAAAGATTTGCTAGTTTAGGTCCTTTTAAAAAGAACATGATTTTAATCTTTCCAATAAAGGAAAGATTCTTTCTGTTTCTTGTGCTTGTGGAGGTGGGACTTGATTTACTTTTTTCATATGTCTATAATAGCAGTTATAATGAGTTTTTCAATTAGCCCAGATATTTGATAGTCTTATGGTCATCTAGCATTTCTACAATAAAAAGAAATGGAAATAAAACTGAAAAAATGTTTAGCTCCTTGTGAATGTTTTATTAGTTCTTATTGCAAAATACACAATTTCAGCAAAACAAAGTATTAAGTGTTGTCAGCTCAATAAAAGAAAAGAACAGAAAAAAAAGAGAGATGTTATTGCTGATTATTTGCACACAGTTTATCTGTCACTCAGAAACGCAATAAGATACAGTAACAATAGGCACCATACTGGAAGGCACTCAGTGTTTGCACTTGAGGATCTATATCTGATCCTTGGCAGACGACAAGACTACAGAATTCAGAGTCTCCTCTGAGCAACCCCAAGCTCCCAGGGCTAGAAAACCCGAAAAAATGTGGGACAAACAGTCCTAACCCCTCCTGGGGCAGGCAAAGCTTGTTAACATTATTCAGGAGATGAACAAGGCAATAGCTTCATCTGGGATGGGAAAGAGTGATGCTCAATCCCCAGTATGAAGAAAGCAGGAGCTAAACTGGTTGGGAGCCCTTGTGCAAAGGGAACTCCCAGTTTCCTGCAACAAAAGAGGATCTCTGGGGAAGCGACAGCAGCCACGTTCAGCTTCAGGAGCATTTGGGGCAGTTAGCACTGACCTCCTTGGAGGCTGCACCAAGACCCTGCAGAGCACAAAGGGAACCCTCCCACTCACCCTGTCCTGCAGGAAACTTCACATACAGGAGAAAAAAAGTGAGGGCTCACCTAATGCATTAATGAGCATTCACACCTGCCCTGAATGCACTGGACACCTTCTTTTAGTTTGCTCTCCTCTGGAAAGAAATGCTTTCATTTTATTCAAATAGTGTCTCACGTCACAAAACCCAAGTTTGTTTGGGCTGGAATGATGATCTTTATTCACTGTATGGGCTGGAATAAAAGCAAACTGATTAAAATTGTTACTGTGTTGGGAGACTCTCACATAATCCCACTGGATCTCTGATCACTTTCTTGATAATACACTGGTGAGACTTTGTCTGCATTCATCGGTGCTGGGAGTCCTATTTTGCCATAATTCTTGAATAGTTTTAGGAGGATTACATTGCTGCAATATGGGTAGAGCCTCATCCACTACTTTCTACCAAAAATATTTTAAAAAACAACCCCCCCAAATAAATAAATAAATAAATAAATAAATAACAAATAGCAAAAGAAAAACCACACATGCCTTGTAAAATGAAAGGATTAAAAGATTAATTTGGCCTAGGGTTGAAGTGCAAAGCATCTAACATATACACTTAGAAACTACACAAGACACGTGGTTTAACACAGGTGAAGAGTCACATTTCTCGTGTACCAACAAGTACAGAGATGGTTAGGAATTTTTCAACGAAAGCGTTTTTCACTGGGACATGAACTTAGGTTAAACAAGAAACGTGGACCGTTTGCTAGCCACAAAGTTTTGATAAAACTTCTGCTCGGAAAGGTTTGAAAGCAACCCAGCTGTCCATGTGGGACATCAGAGATTCAGAGCAAGGTCTCTGCTCTGTCTGATTCAGACCAGGAACTCCAGCTTTGGTCCTTCACATCACAGGTCTTAGCCACCAGCTATTCTGTGTGGTTTCTCTCATTGTTCTGCTTTCTACAAATTATAAAACATTCACTGTCCCAGAGAAACAGACTGCAACTATGCCCACCCACATCACTTAACCTTTCCTGAACTGTAAAAAGTGCCTTAAAATGACAAATACCGTCTTCAGTTTGCTTAAAATATGAATGCAATGCTACGGCTCCAGGCGTCGGGGAACGCCGGCCAACACTGAACACCAGCGCTTTTCACTCCACACAGCACGTAGGGCCAGGACGGGTCACCAGGACACAGCAATGTCTCTGCGTCATGCTGGGCTCACATGCAAGTGAGCCCCAGCAGCCAAACATATGCAAACAAATCACTTTGCTAACCCTCCACCCATCTCGGCCTCTTCAACTAGCCAACATCTCAGCTTGGCTGCCAGCATTGCCCCAACTCTTCCCAGCCTGTCTGCTCTTCTGGAGGAGGCCCCAAGGGCAGCAAGGGCTCAAGCTGCTGCACCGACACCAGCTTCCCGAGGCAGCTCCTTGCCTGGAAAAGAAGAAACCCCCGACCGTGACATCTGCAAATGCTTTCACTTACTACCCAGCCAGTCCAGGCTGAGGGAGGGGAAGTAAGACATGTATTGCTCTCTTAATCCGCCTTCTGTGAACTAAGATTTGGAATAAAAATGGACTAGCAAAGAACACCAGCCCTGTTCTTATAACTGAGGACAAACATAAACACTGCAGCTTCTCTGAGCCTAACTGCAGAATTTTCCCTTTATGTAAAAACTGTAAAATATCAGGCTCTTTCCATCTATCCACCTTGGGTCATAAAGGACTAAATTTCTTGCACCAGCTACTACACTGTGCATAGTGCAGCCAATTTGCAAGAGATGGTCACAGAACACTTCAGCGAACCTGAAAAGCACAATGTCTCTTTAGAGTATATTATCAACTCCGTGTAAATTCAGGTCTTCCCAATGAACGATGATTAAGTGGACTGAAGAGTGTCCATGAAGGACCATGACACATTAGTGAGACAGCAATAACTGCCTCCTCTAGAAGATTTCTTACCTTTAACACATGAACACTTGTAATTCTGAATTTTTGTGTGTAATATTTTGAGCCCTGCTAGAGATCAGAAGGACAAGCCTGAAGAGAGAATGTTGCTTCAGGTAGTCGTAAAAGACTTGGGCAACTTCTTCATGAGGAACTGACCTTCCTGCAAAACGGCACAAGGATTTTGTCTCTCCTAAGAGCCATGGCAGCACCTGGCACCTCCGTGGGGGCGCTCAATCGCACGCCCAGAGATTGCTGGTGCTTCAGCCCCCTGTTATCACTGCCCCGGGGGAGGGCTCCCTCCTTGGCAGAGAGGACTGTGCAAGTCCTTTCATCCATACTGCTGCTTAATCCATGAAGCTGTCCTCACAATTAGTTACGAACTCTCAGTTATAGGTGACCTGACACAACACCTTCACAGGCACCTGAAAATTTAGGCTTATGTTTTCAAACAACTAGCTGCTTTAGAACATTGACTTTTACAGTAATAATGATTATTTTACCTAACTTGAGGTACAGGAAGCAATTACACTTCAGTGTAGAATCAGTCTGTGAGATGGAGCGGGCACTCCCCAAAGGGAACTATGGCTTAGCATAAATGTTATGCCAGATCTTTGATGCCCTTTCTTACCTGAGGTGGGCAGATGGCTCCGGCTTCATATAGGAGCCTCTGTGCTGACAGCATGCTGCGATTACAGTGTCAGTGACGGGAGACTTTCCAAAGGTACCTGAGGATTCCCTTTCTACCTCTAAAATCTGCTTCCTCCCCTTTCAGAAGTGTTTGTTTCTTCTGCTCACATCTTCTGTTTGATGTGAACTGCCACTGTCCCTCTGATGTTACTGGCAGCTGCCAGGTATGGCAATTACAACAGCTCAAGAGCCAGCTTTCTGCATTAATACCTGTGTTAAATGGATGAACATGAGTTAAAGTTTAAAAAAGGACTGAGGAGCCCCAGGAGACTTGAGCTAGCCTGCTCAAGTTTTCATCTACAGAAACCGCTTCTTTTTTTCTTCTTCAAGTTTGCTTGTGCCTGTGCACAGTTTTGATACAAATGGACAAAAGTAGATCTTTCTGTCACCTGAACAAAGGCGCCTCTGAAGTCTACAAAGTTACAACAGGAGCAAAAATTACACTTGAGAGAACTTCTGTAACATAGGAACATTGGCACCTCCAAGCCCTGGGCTCCTAACCTCAGTGCCTCCTGTCTTCTGCAGACACAGGCTCTTCCAGCATGGATGCTCAGCAATCCCAATGCTACCTTGGAGTGCAAGGCCAGCAGCTGCAAGAGACAATATTTTGGAGGCCACTCTTTCCAGTGGGACCATGGCCATGGACTGAGTTGTGTTTTGGAGCAAGCAGTAAAAGTGCTGGACTTTCTTCTGGACCAACTTACCTCCTGCAGAGTCATGAAATGCAGACAAGCAATGATCATGCTACTTCCGATAGAAGTATTACTTTGATGCTACTTGCATCAAAACCCTCTATCTTACTCTGGTTAGGCATGCAAAACCAGCTCTAACAATCATCAGAGCCATAGAAACTCTGTTACTAAAGAGTGCTTCCTCCAAGGTAGTCAGCACATTCTCACCCAGCCATAAGCACTGCAGAAGGACTTCACAGTAATCGCTTGGTGGCAGGAGGTATCCACATGTTGTGCTACCTGCATGTTTAATGAGCACTCAGAAAACACCAAAACAAGTGGATAATAACCCACATCAACTCATAGGATAAGGTGCTGTGACCCATTCAGATTTAACTACATTGGCAAAAGAATAACATCTGGGGGGAATATATTATAATTCAGTTTTTCAYTGAAAACTCTTGGACACTACCTCAAAGCTGAGCCCTGAAGTCTGGATGCTAAGTCTTCCCGTACATAACACCCCACGGACAGCCCAGACATTCCAGCACTGTGACAGTTGCCGTTTATTTTTACCCAACCTTCATTTGAAATCTAGAGCTTCAATCCAATCTTCTTTCCATTTGCATGACCCTAAGGGCACAGGCTTTTTATGGAGTTCAAGACTGGTCCTTTCCAGCAGCAACAGAAATATTCATACATCACACCATTTAGCTTTACTTACTTCTATGCCATTATCGCTATTTGTGCAAAACTAGAAGTTTTGAGTGCTGAATATTAGAAATATTCCATTTCACATTATTTTAACTAATTTTAAGAAAAGCAACCTGATCTATCAAGTTTTGGAGAGGTTACTGATAGATCTATCAAATACATGTCCGGTCTATGTTAGGCACTTACAAACATTGTAGAATCAAAGTTGACTGAATGCTCGCTCCTTCAGTCATTTCCTACAATCATGTTTGGTCCCCAGTAGCACAAGTGGCATAGGCCTGCTGCATAGGGTAGGTTTGAGGGTAAGATATATGAAGCTTATATACGAAGTTCACCTCTACTAGGGTTTCTTATGTGTCGCTGCATAAAAATTATGTGAATGGGAGTAGGCTGTTCCTCAGCCCAACAGATAATTCTATCATTTCCTCCTTTCTCATGGATGGATGTATTAGGGCTGTAGAATATACTGTAGTTTGAAGGACACAAGAGCAGCCTCATCAAATCTGACCTCGGGTACGAGAATAAATAACCAGACAAAGAATAACAGTTCTATTTGAAATACCTACACATTACTCTGCTGAAGTCAGAATCAAAGAGAACATATTGTCTGTTGAATTGTAAAAATCCTACGTCATTTTAGCTGGTGTAGAATTAACCCTGTTTCATCCTCTCCTGGGTTTTACATTCAGTGAGAATACAAAAAAAAAAAAAAAAAGAATTATGCTTATATATATTTATATATATATATGTCATATATAGAGAGAGATATTATCATAAATAATGATGCTAGTGCAGACCTAATTAGACAAAACGAAGTAGAACTGTGGGATCAATTGAAATCAAAGGCAAAACTCCAAATGATTTTAATAAGGCTAAGATTTACTCTTGGTAAGCCAACAAGCTAAGAATGTTAGCAGGATAATATGCTTCTAAAGGTAGAAACTTAGCATCATTTTTTGCAAGAAACCATTTTCTCTAATAAGCCGAAGTTACTGGCTCCAGGAAAATGAGCTGTCATGCTAAAGAAAGCCCCAAAACAAAATCCCTAAAACAACAGCAGAACTGCAGCAGAGTTCTCATGTATCCAGCAACTAAAACTGAGCTTTCATCAGCTTTACTAAAAACATATTTTTATCTCATAATTAAAGAGGTTTCTCAATAGGGAGAGACATTCAAATTTACCAACCCTTGTACCAGCTTGATAACAAAAGGCTGCAGAGAGAAACTCATCCACCCTCAGTTACCAGGTCATGATAGACTAAAAACAGCTGTCAAATGAACTTTGAAGAGAATATGTCTTCTACATACATTCAGATAAATAAAAGTGACTTTGTTTTTAGAGCCAACAGCTCAATGATCTCCTGCAAGGCATGGTCACCTCAATCATAAATTTCTATTTCAAGGAATGGAGCTTAGATTGTCCCTATAGCTAGTATGCTTTCCATTGAACTTGTGGAGGATGGTCTTTACCCTGCCCCTACATCTCTTCCCCAGTTTCCCCAAAACATTATGCAAAGATATCTGTTCAAAAATTGAGCATGCTGCTTGCTGATCACCAATATCTTACTGCCACATGCAAACTTCTTAATCAACAAACATTTAGAAAAAATCCACTAAAAATTTTCAGAATCAAAAACCAGATGCAAAGCCGTAAAATGTTTCAAAGTTTTGACACAGACCTCATCATATACAATCAAAGAAAAAGGAAGATATATGAAGTGATGTCTTATGAAATGAAAATGCAAAATGATATAAAAACTTTGGTGCATACTGCTATTGAGGGTTCTCAGAACACAATGGGCTGGAACGAGATGTACAGATCAAAGGAGTGGACAGGAGGGTTCACAAACAGAATAAGTGAGATGGACAATTCAAACTCACATGTGCCCAGTGACTACTGACAGTGTATAAAGACAGCAAATCCAAAAGAAAAGAAACAGAATCAATATTAAAATATTAAATGAAGAGACAAAATGACCAACTTAATCAAAAATACAAATGATGATGGCTTCATCACAAGAGTTTCTTGGCTCACAAAGAGAAGTCTAGTGGGTCTAGTGAGTCAGGGCACAACCAGTCCTTAGTGCCCCTACTGAGGGCCAAGAACCTCCTACCGAGGGCAGCTGCAGCCCCAGCTGAGAATTTTGCGTAGGTTACTGCTTTGGAAATACAAATGCACAAAATACAACAGAAAGCTACTAGCTAGTGACTTGTTTTGTGGGGCTTTTTTCTGCTATTTTGTAAACTTAAAAAGGGTGATCAACATGTCGTCTATAAAAATACTGGACCAATTTCTGCTTTTATTTACTCTGTATGACTTACATGGATTGAGACCTCTAATTATGAATAGAACTTAACCACATTCTTTACATCCAATTTCAACTGCAATAAGAGGAAATTATTCCTTACAGTAATAGACCACAAAAGACAGGTTTCTCTGCCTGTTCATTAATTCTCACATATTTTGAAATCTCCTCTCAACATATTTTTATTGACTACATGTATTTGTTTTGATACAAATGAACAAGACAGAATCTTACATTAAATCCATGTCAGTTCTGCTATAGGGAGCATGAGACAAGATTCTAGACTCATCTGTTGACTGGATTGAGCCTGTTAACTGTGAAAAATGTTTGTTACTGGTTAAAAATGGTTACTGTTACTGTTCTCAACTTTTAGAATTATATCCTGCATTCACAAATATATTTTGAAAAGGCAGAATGGAGTGAAAGCTAGATTAAATTATCAAGTAAACAAACTACATTCCTGTGGTTAAAGGCTTTATGAAGGAAATTTCCTGATTCGAAATACTACAAAAAGGAACCTGCACACTCAAAGGTTTCATAGTCTTTCAACAGATGTCAGGTTCTCAACTTGATTCTTTAACCAACACCTCAGGAAGTCCTGATCTCCGGGATTCTTCTTATCACATGAATGCAGGATTGGCACTTTGTTTTATTCCTCAGGCACCTACCCTTAAGCCTTGTCTAAAACAGAGTGCCGTTTTGCTTCTAGCATTTTCCAAGGTTTTTCAGTTGAGTTCCTATGAAGCTTCTCCTGATTCCCTCTCAGCCTGGAATCACTATTCTCTTGTCCACTTGTAAGCTTCACAGAAAGTTTCTTGTTTCCACTGGTGTTTCTCTATAAGAGAAAGAAAAAGATTTCCTCCTTCCTAGCAGAACATGGACTCGGTCCACAGTCACCCTGTGTCACAGCACAAACAGGAGCTGAATCTTACTCTCCTTTGAAGCCTGAGATAACTCTATAAAGCAGTAAACTACCTGCTTCTTAACACAAAGAGCAAACCTTTGAATTGTAACATATAACAAAAACTGCCTGGAACAGTCTTAGTGGAGAAGTGTGAGCACCCTACTGAAGAAGAAGCCCTGCTTCCTTTTACATTAAAATGAACCTCTTTTTTTAAAAAAAAAGTAATTTCCTAAATACAGCAGATGGTGACCTAGCAAATGTCATTTTATCTAATCTTCCTTTTGATTGAATGAATAATCCAACTGAAATAGCATGCTGACTACTCACCAAATGTCAGATTTTGTGTTATATCCCTGGTGCTTCAGTGCCTCTGGGCTCATGTAGTATGGTGTCCCAGTAAATGTAGTCGCAAGATCACATGAACCCATCAAAAGACAGGAAACTCCAAAGTCCCCTAACGATAACAACAGAAAGACCCCACAAAACAATTAAATTAATAAGAAGTCTAAAATTAATACAAAGAACTTCAAGGTTACTACAGATTTCATATACATTTCTGTTCACATTTAATTTTTTAAATTAAGAGCCATATACTCAGCTTGTATAAACTGTCAAAGCTCTGAAGATGTCAGCACAAAAAAAGAGTTTATTGGACAGCTCAGCATATTGGTAACAGGATGGAGAAATTCTTCATCTCCTGATCATCACTTCAAATTCAACCCCAACTGATTGTAACCAGAAAAAAGTTCTTATCTGGATGTTTATCTGATTTAAAATTTTTTGTAAATGCCTGACATACTTCCCCATCTCCACTTAACATCCATTTCAAAGAAAGAGAGGATTAGTCTTTACCCAACCCTGCTTATATTACCAGAAAGTAGGCCAAGGAATTAAAATAAAATACAAGCCTTTTTCTACCTCTTCAGGTAACTTCTACAGATCAAGGCTAAAGATATTGTTGCCATACTAAGAAAAGTTTTGCCCTGTCAATGTGTATGCAGTCAATAGCTCTAAGCACCAAAGTTTGATACTTTCACACCACTGTGATGAGCACTACATAAAAATCAGAAATATGTTCAGATCAAGTTGTTATAATAAATGCCTAGCACTTTTTATGAAAATGAAATTAACACAAAATAATTTTAGTGGAAATAAAATACTGAAGTTAGCCTAGGAATACTAAATTTTGTAAATAAAGAGAATGAACTAGTATATAGATCAGGAAATCCATATTAGATTAAAAGCATGAATAACTATAAAAAGGTAAGTTCCTAAGTAAATATTTACATTTCAAGAGCATATACAAATATTCATATATTTGTATAAAGTCACTGTTTTTATTGTTAGACACAATAGAATAACTGTCCATGGAAATAATTTGCCAGAATTCTAAAATATGGAAAAATCAAATTTCTGTAATTCTTAAAAACACCACAAAATCATAGAACTGTAGAATAATGTAGGTTTGAAGGGGCTCTGGAAGTCATCTGATCCAAACCCCTCAAAGCAGGGCCAACTTCAAAGTTACATGAGGGCAGCCTGAGGTCCATGTCCAGTTGAGTTCTGAGTATCCCCAGCTTAGAGATCCTACAGCCTTTCTGAGTCTCTTTTCTTGTGTCTGACTATCAAATAAATGTTTGACATGAAATCAAAATGCTGTATCAGATACCACCTTATCAAAATCTCCTTATTCACAACATTTATGCTGGACTGTTCTATCACACTAAATATGTCTTAAAAAGTAAGGAAATCTTACCAATTTTAAGAAAATTATTTTTCAGAAATATATTCTTTGCTTTCAAATCTCTGTGAAGTATTCGCCTGGAATATAAAAGGAAATTCAACCTCATCCCACTTGAAGGATTCAGTGAAGTATCAAATATCTCAAGCATCTCTTTGATCTACATTCCTTGTTAGCAAGGCCAGCCTGCTACTATTAAAGCCTGACCTGTCAGTGACAACACACAGACAACGGCATTAAGGAGCTCCACATAAACACAGAGGTACATTCATAGATGCCCACAGGCAGGATGAGTGCCTAAGCAACCAGGATAATAAAAATGCACCCAGGGATCCCAGTTTGAGAACACTGATAAAGACTTAACATGAGCTGCAGTAGAAGGAAGAAAAGCGTGTTGTGCTGTCTTCCTTGCTGACTCTTCTTAAAAGCATTACATCCTGTTTTCAGCCAGACGAATGAGATGTCTCACAGTAGAATAAGGGATGGGGAAAACAGCAGTAAGATCCTCAAAGCTCAGAGAACTCCCCTTCAGAGAAAATGTGTTACTTGAAAGAGCAATATGTATATAGGCTAGGCTATTAGTTCAAATCGCTACAGTAATGGCCTGGAAGCCTTCCTGTAGATAAAAGAACATTACACAGACCAGGGATCAAAAGGAAAGGAAAAAGAACAACCAGCTTTGACAGACTTATTCTTCCATCAAGGACTGAAGCAGCACCATAAACTACACACCATGGTGGGACAAACAGCATCGCCTCAATTTCTCGAAATCTTAATGTCTGACAGTACTTCCCCTTCCCATTAAGAAAATAAACAAAATACCTCTACAGTATACAAAACATTCTCAATTAATTCTTGTTAATAACACTTCCAAGAGGGCTCCCTACAACCTCAATTACACTTAAACTCATCTATCTTTGAGTTCCTTATAGCACAGCATTAGTTATCAGCTCTGATCAAGAGGAAGTCAGAACAGTAGTATTCAGTAGGTACTGGCGAGCGGCACTATATTTGCTAGTACAAATATAGTAGTTCCCCAGCCATTCAGAACAGACAACGAAAGCAATAGAGGCATTAAGATTCTTGAAATGTGAGCAGAAAAATCCATTGTGTTGAGACTTCAATTGTTCTTCAGCAATCCACAAATTTTTTCTCAAATTTTATGAAATTATTAAATTTGTATGCATTGAGATACTGAAATGTTTTCCAAAAGAGTTTCCATATTAAGACTAGAAGAAAATACTTAAACAATTTAAATAAGCAATTTAGTCCACATCTCATTTGAAAAGAATTTTTGCATACGAGAAAGGTAATAATTTTATTGTTCAATATGTTCAGTTCACAAATAGAATAAAAAATCAAAAAATAACTACTAGAAGATATTGTGGTATGCACATAGACTGCATATGAAAAAGAAATATTTCTAATTTAATGGGATGAAAAGAGTTTTCACTGCAATTATTTTTTCCAGTTTTTCTGAAAGTATTTACTTGAAAGTAATACTTCTAGAGAGAGTTTATTTGGCTGCACATTGGGAGAAATTAAAGTTTTATTCAGTGCGCTTCTACTCATGTTTATAAATAATGTGTTCTATATTTGGTAGCTTTCCAGAGCAATACAAGTACATTCATCACGCATTACATTTAATAAGGAAATTAAGCTAAGATGATACTCATTATTACTCATAAGTCTATATATACACTTAGTTTTATATAAATCTTGCTCTGTTAGTTCAGACTCATAAAGTCTTTGCTTATCATACATGGCACAGAGCCTTTGAAAGAACTTGACTTCATTGAGCGAGGTTTTTCTTGTGTGTTGCTGTTGAGTGTTGGTAGTTTAAAATCTTTTTTTTTAGTTTTGTAGAAATACAATCAGTATTTGCATATAAGAGTACACCACTCTTTGAACCTAAAAATTTGTTGGATATCTGCAATCTGAATAAGAGGTATCTTCATACACAAAACCTATCCAGAAAGCTTTCAGTAACTTACTACTTCAAAATGAGATAAAGAGAAGATACTTTGGTCACAATAGTGTTGCCAATAATTATAAGGTACTCCTATGAATTAATAAGGTTAAGAAATATTGGATAATAGAATTTTTAAGCAGATAAAATAAAGAACAAAGATTATTTGAGCAGATAAAATAAGATATAAAAGACATCACTCAAAATGAGTTTGAACAACTTCTCCATGGCGACATTTCTGGATACCAGCTACCTTATTCTGCTAGAATATGTTAAAAGATAAACAAGTCACAAGCTGAAACCTTAATTGAAAATGTGACTTCAATTTTTGTAATAAATAACTGTTAAGTCTGCACTGTAAATTCAGTTTAAGAAAGCCTGTGACTTTGTGTCATAGCCAGAGAGAGATCTGTAACGGTAACATGAGTTAACCAGACCCTATCAAAACTTAATCTAACTTGACAGGCACCAGAATGGTTATTGATATTTTGGGTAGAATTTAGCACTTGAGGATGATTTCAAATTTGAGTAAATGTAGTTGTTAAAGATGCTATAAATGTACCCATATGTACTATAGAGTACATGCTTGATGGCTCATAGTCATAAAAACAGCATGAATCAATGTGCAATGGGCAGTCTGCTCACATTGCATGAAGCTTCCTCTGCACCATACTCGCAAGCAGAGCTGACTGAAGATGAAGTACTTTACTGCCGTGAAATGTTCTGCAGCGGATTGCTCTAACTGAAGAACTATTCAGAGACCTGAGATGTTTTTGGCAAATTTGACTTCTATTCTAGGGAAGACAAAGTGAAATCCAGATAACCTACTCGAGCAAAGGCTGCTGCCCTGTAGACTGAAAGCAACAGATTTGTTTACACAGATGGTGACTATATGAAAATCTCTGTGCAAGCATTTTGTTTGTAAAGATTAGCAAAGTGATGGATAACCTAATGGTCAGCTTTATTCAAATTAGGGTTAAAGTAATCAATGGTCTGTTTGCCTGAATGCTGTGGGATCAATTTTGTTCACCAGTGTGTGATGGATTGCAAATATGGCAGAGAGACCAGCTGATGGTTTCATGTTAAATGTCTCCATCTAGCTAAGACCATTAAACTATGTGTCTGTCCTTTATTTCTCTCTTTGGTTATACCAGTGATAAATGAGGACTGAATTTATTTATTCTAGATAATTTAACTTTCAAGTTTGAATACCAAAATCCTTCTAATTATGTAAAATACACAGTAGGTAGCATAGTCACTGTGAGATATTCATAACCCCTTTGGGATTTACAAAGCATAAGTAAAAGACAGGAATGTCTGATCTGTATAATCTTTACCATCATAGAAGAAAAATTTTAGGTAGCAAAAAAGTCTTCACCTACAGCTGTGCAAGAAGGAAACCCAAGAGAACAGTCTATGTCTAAAGCCAGAAATAAAAATGAACGTCCTGGAATAAAAACTCCCATCCACAGCAGCTGGATTTTCTTACAAATTGCACTAGGAAGTACAACCCATAGTTTATGAACACTTATAGCTTCTAATTCTAAAATAAAGTTTTCTTTGCATTAGAACATAATTAAAACATATATTATACTTCTTTCCATACTGGTATTGAAGAAATCATATATAAATCCTCCATACAAAACAGAGGAAAATTATATGTATTATATTTCAGTAATTCATATGTAGTTCTGCAAGAAGTTTTAAAATTTTTTAAGCCTAAGCTTTTCTATTTTAGCTATTTTTTGGCTCAATACTTATAAGACAGAGAATTAATTTTCTAATATGCATATAGTTAAAAATATATAATGCAATAAAGGAAATACAAATAAAAATAAAACTGTCAAGTCATTTGAATGTGTCTGGAGAAATGCTATTAGATACCTCTGATTCAAAGAGAGAAAATGAAATGTTGTTTGGAAAATCAAATTGTTGCTTTCACTGGAGAATTAAATTAAACTGTGCTTTTCAGGAAACCCAGTAATTTAATATACTAATTTACCAAAGGAGGATTATTTATCAGGAATTTTTTAAAGATTTATCTGAGAACAAGTAGAAGATGAGAAAAATAAATGAGAGAAAAGATGAGTAGACAAAAGTAACATATGGGAGAACTTGAAACAACAGAGGCATGAGGAAATACAGGAGATGAGAGACAAAAAAAAGAATAACTTTTATAATTTATTATTATTATTATGCATTAGTGTATACAACACATTGTCTAAACACATATTTTAAAGCAAGGATTTCATCAAAAGCGGACTTTCCAGATTATAAACATTTTTAATGCTAAATGGGAGTTTTAGAGGGAAAAAAAGCCCACTACTTTAGTTAAACACTGAAGGGTTTTATTTCCACTTCCTTTTGTCCTTTCGGCTCAGCATCATAACAGCACTATTTGCTGTGCTCCCATCACTGTAGTCTGTGGGGGTGGCACATCATGTCCAAGTCCCACATAAATTGGCATTTAGGAAACAAAATGCTTTGGGTCCTGGACAGCAATTCACTCCGCCTTTTTTCCTGTACTGTCTGACACTGTAGGTGAAAAAGCTCATTAGGCATCTCTCAGTGTAGGTCAAACATTTCCTACATACTCTTTAGCTGCCCATGCATGCCCAGAAATGTTTATTCTTGGTGACAGGTGACTATCTCCATATACTGCTCTGTTGCAATTCAGGTTTAGGCAATCAAACTAGGCCCAGGTCCTGCAGTGAAATCTGAAAGTTTAAATATATTTGAAACAGCTACATCAACCTGGTGCCGCTCTCACCCTCAATCTGCTGCATAATAATTTTGGGTTTTGAGTACTCATGCAGAAAGCAGAAGACTATGGATTCTAGTTTCTATTCAGCTTAAAAAGACTGAATCCTCATCTCCCAAATTCTGGAGTGTAACCTAATTATCAAACATAAACATCTCTCTCTACTGACTGTATTAATAATTTAGACCAGTATTTTGGACAGATTGACTCATCTCCCCAAACCATGCACCTAAAATTTCAGTGAGGTAGTGTCCAAATCAGTTATTTACAATTGGCAGAGTAGATGCCACACAAGACGATTACAGATAAACATCCTAGCCTCTGCTAAGGGGCTTTGCAGAAATGGAATTCTTATTTCCCAAAGACCAATAGTAATAACAGTCCAAATATTTCAGCCTGGCAGGATGAAAAATCCTTGACTTTTGGGCAATGATACTCTCTAGAAAGGATTCTCTATCTTATTCATTAATGTGATATCTCAGAGCTGGCAGTAGTCAAAAGCAACAAGGAGACAAAGGTGAGAAGAAGCTGAAAGCCAGGCTAACTTCTTCAGCCTTACTATTTCTGAGAAGCTACTAGAAAAGGAGCCTTTCATTCCCATTTGCCTGGCTATTCCTCCAGCTCTCAATCCGGCAGCACGCTAGGCATTTGGTCCTGACTCAGCAAAGCACTTTGCCACCCTACCTTTAGTCACACTAAATAGTCCCATGCAACTCCAAGGTGACAGCACAAGATGACATGTAGGATGACGTGAGACCAGACAGGTCTCATCCACATTTCCAGTGCACTGGCAATGAAAGAACTATTTAAAACACTAAAGTAAGCCTGCAGAAATCATACTCCAGGCAAGAATGACACTAGCGGACATCAACTAGCTAGGGTAGTCACCTGTTATCACCTTCGCTCAAACCAAGTGTAATTTCCGCAGTTGTCCAACAGTCTTGTGTGAGCATCATGAGTGGAGTGTGTTACAAGCAGAGCCAGAGGATGGTCATGCTGCCAGATTCCTGAGGCTTAAGCAAAATTTTTTAACCCTTGCAGTGAAACCCATACTCTCGTCACTTGCCTACAGCAGTGAAGTTTTTAAACAAATGCTCTTTGACTCTCCATAGAATGACTAATTTGATGCCTTTGGTGGTGTGGAATCTTACACTATTAGTTAGAAAATGTGTTAATTAATCAGACAGACATCATTGTATGGATGACTTATAGCAAATTTTTAGGTGAATTGATGGGCTGATGAAATTAATGACTTTTCAAAGAAATCTCTATGCAATTTCACTGATTTTAGTGGGATAAGCACATACATTTGAGCCTTCACATTAAACATCCACGACAGTTCTAGTAAGCTGTCTCCCCTTGAAAAAAGTGACTTTATGTTAACCTTTTAATCTATTTTAATCTAACAATATTGAACTATTGTACTATATTCTATTTTTTTCCTATTGTACTAAATTTTTCACTTGGATTCTAGACAAAGTATGTCTAATGTTGAAATCTACCAATGCACTGCTAAAATGTAATACACTTTAAAAGGGGAATGTTTTTGCAGGATATAATATTTTAGGTATACTACATGAATTCCAGTTTGTTGAACTGGATTATATATCAATAGAAAATGATCAATATGGTTTCATTTCTGTTTGAATATCTAGTTAGCATAAATCTACTCACTTTCCTCCCAAGCTAAATGTGTTCATATTAATGACTGTACCTTTCATGAATATAGTTGACTCCGAGTAACAACTGTATAAACCATTCTATTATTTGTCTTTGAGTGAATATTTTCCCAGATTCTTTGTACTCTTGTATTTTAAAGTCTAGATCTCCGCCCTGAAAAATACCAAAACATATTTGTACATTTAAAGTCAGTTTTTAAAATGTCTTCTCCTTCACTAAAATATAGGACTCCATTTTCTTAGATCTCTAGGCTTCATACCACATATTCTGTAAAATTAATGCATGCACATGAATTCTGAACTCTCACTATCACCAAAAGCATATAGAACTGAAGATCAAAATGAGATCAAGCAGTCTGGCTACACAGAAGTATGTCAGTGTTCTCTTAGTGGTACACAAAATCACTGAAGTTTTCAGCTGTTCTCACTTCATGTCACTCAACTTAGACATCTACATCTGAGCTAGTCACCTCAAATGCCCTTTATAGTTAATGCAAAGGAACAGGCACTTGTGAAGTGCAATTTATCTCTTTCATTTAGATGTCTATGTTAGGAAGAGATGGATCATGTTGTAGAAATACTGTTTCTCAACAAAGACTCATGATGAGGGTGTATATTGACTAGTTCCTATGTAGACACTTAAGTGAAGTAAAATAAATCTCTCCCTTGGTCTGAACAACAGTTTGTAAGTTTGGGAAATCATTTCCACTCACTAAAGTCAAATGATGCACAGTCAAGATAAACTCTCATTAATTATCCAGAAATAAGCATATCAGAATCAAAGCTCATTATTTTTCTAAAAAATAGAGATGTTTGTCATCTTGCTGTTCATCTAGTTCATAAAATAAACGGATTTTGTCCACAAGAAAGCACCTTAGTGGAAAGCACTGAGTTGAGGTAACTAACCCCAGAGCAAAGGAACTGTGATTCTTACTACACTCTAAGTGATTAATGACCTTACATCAGGACAGCTTATTCTCCATTAATCATTACTTTTACATTACACGTTCTGCATAAAATCAGAAGTTTTATGTGCCATGTACAAGAAAATAGTTTAACCTCTACTACTGTGATAAGAGTATAGAAAATAGATCACTCGTTATGTGAATTCTATGGGAATATGCCAGTTCCCTTCATCAACCCCTCCACTGTTGACTCTCAACATTTTACGATCTCTTCACCATTCCTTGTTCTTCTGTTCCCAAACTCACAGTGCTCCATACTGCAACCACACTTTTTACAAAGTAAGCAGGTTCTGTCCTTGAAGATCCATATATTTCTGCCCTGTACTTGGACATGGATTTGGTCTACAGTAATTTTTTGGGCCCCTGAGTTTCTAAGTCGCAACATTCAAGAGTAATTATGTTAAAAAAGAAAATACGTTTTATCATATATAAAAAATGCATTCCCTGACAATGTCCAGCAAGCTTGAAATTGAAATATCTGAATCAGCTCATTCACTAGGGAAGGCAATATGGCTTCAATTCTCCATCTGCCTCCCTCCTGCAGCCCAGAGAGAAGCTCTTCTGGGACCTTGGAGCACTGAACAGCTGCCTCCCCTTTGCAACTCCAACTGTTCAACAGCTTCCCCATGGCGGCCGGCAATACAGCAGAGAAGGGGAAGAAAATGCCTTGCTGGGTATCCCACTGCATGGCAACCAGATGGGCTGTGTCTGAGCCTAGTCACACACCTGGACAGGAATGACTCACCTATTCCAGACTGCTGCTCAGGACCATCAGGAGCCAGCAGCAGTAACAGCCCAAGAATCAGGGCCTGTTTCAACACGTGCCAGCTGGCTGGCGACCCCAGGTGACTACGTACTATCCAGGTAAGGAGAGCTGAAGTACAGCAGGCTCCAATCACCATTTCTCCTGTTCCAGTGTGTCCTCTCTCTCAATCACACATTGCCACAAAAAAAGCAGAGAAAAGAAGCATAGCAGCTACAGAGTTAGGCCTGGTGGGTACTCTGTTAGGCTGGGGGAGATTTCCTTTGCATGGGCTAAGAAGAACAAAAGCAGCAGAATAAAGTACTACGTGTGCCCTGAAGTAACAGTATGGCTTTTTACCTTCAGGCAGAGAAGACTGGTCTCAATGTCCTACAATTAATTTAACCTTCATTTAGTGTTTAAAAAAAATGCATCATAAAAGATTTGCTGAAATACCACTGCCATGAAACTCCGAAGAAGTTTAGTAACCCACTTTTGCCTTTTGGAAGGTCAGTATAATGAAGTTCATATGGAAATTTAGAAATGAAGCACAAAGGAAGTTTCCAAGCTGCAGTTTCCAAATAAATGTCAAGAGCATCAAATACACCAGTAACTTATTTAAAACAGGACTCAAATGCTTAGGTTTTATTATTGATGATGTGAATAGGCATTCATTGCTTTAGTTATTCCTTTTCCTCAGATTTCCTTAGCATATGTATACTCACATCAGAGCTGAGACTATGATGAAGAGACAGAAATAATTATTTGGGGGAAAGTGCAAATAGATCTATTTTATGATGTATTAAAAATGATACAACATTTAGAGGAACTATTTTGTTTTAATATTTTAAAATTGTATTTTATTGAAGTCCAATTTATGTTACAACATGAAATCCAAGGTTCATGAAGGCATTTTTGCTTGAAAACTGACTTACATGACAATGTTTATATTGCCTATGAGGTTTTGAATCAGGACAACTGTCAAAGAAGCTCAACAAGATCAAAACAGAATACATGTACTTCCTTTCAAGAATTTTGAGAGAATTTGGTTATAGATGCCAAGCTGAACAATGGAGCCCCATGTGCTCCTTCGTTCACGGGAGAGGTACAGCATTGGGCAGCTGCATTGAGCAGACTTGCTCTACACTGTTCAAGTAAGAGTGAATGAAAAAGCCACAGTACTTTGGAGAAAACAGAATGAGGGTGAGAGGGTAGTTCTGTTTCCATGCCAACTTAATGTTTTGTCTTTATTTTGAGTCTGCCACAAGAGTACCAATTACTGCAAAGTGTGGTAATTGTTCTATGCATGAGAAACTGGATATACCAGACTTCCAAACAGCATCACGTAGTGACACATTTTTCTCATTCTCAATTCATGCAGGATTTAAATAGACATCTTTTTAGGAAAAAAAGATCTGAATCCCACTATTTACAAAGATGTGCTATAGATGAGCAAATACAGAAGTATACCTTCTGAAAGTATTTACTCTGAAATAGAAAAGAAACCTTATAGCACTATGTGAAACCTTGCTTTGTACTTTCTTTCTCTGAACATTTGATTAAATGCATTTTAACTGCTTAAATGCAATGATGCTGCATATATTCTGTCCTTTTGGAAAGGGTCATTCTAGGACCCAGACGTATGTTTGAGTATACAGCTCCTGGTTCCTGGACAAACACTACATTGGGACGTTTTCATGAAGGATAGCTTATGTCACCCTGACTAAGAGAGGTTTCCAGGGGTATTACAGCAGCTTGTGATTACCATGGTGCAAGAAAGGCCTTATCACACCCTTTTTTCTTGGTCAATCTCTTCTTTAATTATTCACACCAAAGGTGAATGCTTAAAGTAATGTGATTAGTTGATACAAGACCTATGGTGGGTAGGTAACGCACAGGTTCAAGGTCATTAGCCTTCAAAGTGTTTCAAATGTAGAGTGGAGCACAACTGAAGTCTGCTTTACAGTTTCATAAGAAGATCACTGCATCTGTAGCAGATTTTTTTTTAAACAGCACATCTATATTTAACTCAAAAGTAGGCACTTATTTTATGTAAACTCTTAAAAAGTTGGTTTAAATATGTTTAATTTTTTATTTTAAAGCCTTCAGAGAGATTTCATCAATAATTTTTTAAATTAAACACTGTAGTCAGAAACCTGGTAACTATACTATAGTATATCCTGCCTTAATATTTGTTGCATCCTCTACAGTCTGGTCTTTGAGTCATATGCCATTCTCCACTTCTTCTAATAAAGCAAATGCTGTTAGCAAACTCATCATCCATATGATCAGGCTTAAGCGTCTTGTAATCGCCTCCAAAGCACAAGAGAATTTTCCCTTCCTCATTTACACCAGGTTTCACACAGTGCCCCCATATTCCCAACCTCATCCTCTCTTATTTGCCAATAGTACATATGTGGTACAGACTTTCTGAGTTGATCCACAGATCTGGTAATGTGCCTGTGTTTAAGCCTTTCTTGTAATACTGACTATACTGAATGAAATGAACTTGCATTTAATATTACCTATTTCTCCTTCTCTGATTTGCTGGTTCTTAATCTATGAGCTCACTCAAAAAAGTAATATTGCTTATTTGAAATATGCCTAACAATAACAGGTGATATCACAAGTAAGAAATAAGTTAAGAATAAAATTCAGACTAATACATTTAACACCTGAGCTAGGTTTCTGTTAAAACCCTGTTTTAGTGCACACATTCTGCCAAATTCCTTCAATAATCCACAAGTCTCACCTCACAGTGTTCAGTGATAATGCAGAAACTATCTCGCTCCACAAAGCTTGCATAAAATTTGACAATGGCTGGATGGTCTAATTTGGAGAGCAGTTGTGCCTCTAGATTTGCTTCAACCGTTTCATTTGGCTTTAGATTTCCAACAGAGATTTCCTTTAGAACCTTGCTAGAGGGGGGGAAAAAATTCCTCACATTAATAAAAACAGAAAAATACAAAATCATATAATGCTCATAATCTCCTCATAATTCCTTAAAATGCAAAATAATAATATTAACCAAGTATTTGGCAACATGAAACAATGAGGCAAGTGTAGGTAAACAAAGAGAATGCATTAAAATGCAAATAAGTATGCCAGTCACCACAGTGATTAGCAACATTTTAAAAGTATTATTTTAAAAGTATTATTTTTCTCACTATTTCTCACTCATGTTTTCAGTACTATGGATTACTGTATAATAATAAACATAATTGAAAAATCAAACACAAGTGATTTGAGACCCACCCAGAGTATATGTTCAAGTTTCATATATGAAGTAAGGAGTCATGAGAAACAATTTGGTTTTGCTGCTTCTGTCAAAGAGTCTCCATGGGGGCATGAGAAAAATTACCCAAAAGATAGTATTTCTGTGACTATTCTTCTGATTAGAAAATCAGGACAATGACTTTTTTCCAAGGATTGGCCTGACTTTCACCTGAACACCAGAGTGAAAAGGTACAAACCTGGATTTGAGCACTGTGATTGAAAACTAACTCAACTCTTTCAAAGAACTAAATTTTCAGGGGCTAACATTTGTTTTAGGAGGTTGCAAACCTCCAAAGACTTAAAAAATTAAGGGGATTCTTTTCACATTCTTCAAGTTAAGCATGTGAATGTGCCCTAGCAGAATTTGTGGTTCAGACTCAGCTGTACAAAATGCTTGGAGATGGGGAGTTCACTGCCAATGTGTCCTGGAAAAAAGCTTAATGCAGGGCAGTATGAAGAAGCATTTTCTGCTGAAATCTTCCTGTTGAAATGTTTTATAAAGCACGGCACGCATTGCAAAAAGGCATATTGTTTCCATGCACTTTAACTGGCTGCTGAAGAATGCATCATTGGTCCATATCTGAAGGAGCCATTTGAGCCTATTAGAGAATATTGCAGGTACTTTACTGAAAGAAAACAATGAATATCCAATAGCTTTTGAATACATGAAAAGTAAATTCCACACTGAAACAATGTCTTCATAATGCTTTTAATAATTTCTCATTCAATATTGCATAGTTGTAAAGCCACAGGAGTTAAAAATGACAGTAATAAAACTGCAGTAATTCACTTGATCTAAGGAAAAAAAGCTGTAATTCTTCATAAGAAAATTTCTTCCTAAATCTCAACCATTAGTTACTGAGTAAACAGTGCATGAATTTTTACATAAACTTGCCTAATCCCCATCTGGCAATGTGATGAAAAAATACACAAGTTGATTTGCCTGCATCTCTACAGACAAGGTTCATACTATTAGGACCGGTAATATCTACTGCAATCTTCTCATCTTCAGCTGACATGGGGACATTATTCCTCCTTCATATAGATCATGTCACAGAACTGACAAACAGAATGAGTCCTTGTTAAACATCACGTAATACACGTTTCTTATATACCAAAGACAACAATAAAAACCTGAGGTGTAGGGATAGCTTGTCATCTTAGTCACTCAGTGATTTTGATGCTGTCAACAGCTGTCAGACAAGAAGACAGGTGTTTTTCTTATTAAAATTCACTCCCACCCAGCAGAACGAATCAAGAAAAGGTACTTTTGTAAATAAGGTGTTGGTTTTCTCCTACACAAAGCTAATCCATATCCAGAATTGGAACTCATTTGCATCTGGAAAGCAAACTTTTGTAATGCAATCAAGATTAAGTATATTTGTATGCCACTGGTAAATATGTGCACTGTCTCTGTGGATAAGGTTTGATTTTACCATGTCTAATATGAAAAAGACAATGGGAGCTTATACTTTCTGCAAAGCTTTTTCTATCTACTTATAGCTATATATACACTTTAAAATATATACTTAAAAAAGTCATCTCAGGGTCTCAGAAGTTTCACAGAGAAAATGAACAATGGTCTCCAGATCTAAAGCTGGTTCTTTTCTGATAACTTTAGAAGAAGCACTTTTGACCAAAAAGAAAAAGAAATCAGCTTTTCAGTTGATTTTTCACGTAAAGTACACTGGATGGGGTTTCTGTACATTACAGAACTCACTATATTATAGGCAGTACTGCTAACATTGCTTAAACTTAAAGTTTCCTAATACGCTTCAGTAGAAGAGCCAGATTTTATCAGACACAGAAAAAGATGAAGCTAAAAGCCTTCAGTCAAAATTTCATCTACGTAGATTAGCTGTATTTTTCAAAACCTTAAGCACACGCTCATGCATAAATTCACTCTGCCCCACTTCAGTATTAACACAAGTAACTTCCGCCCTAACAGGCAGCAAAAATTGGCACTTTCTGTGATTAAGAGACTCTCAGACATCTCAAATTTGGCATCCCTGCTGATCTCCCCACAAGCTGATAGGCTTTCTGCCTATCAAAAAAATAGCGATACCAAACAGAAGAAAACAAACAAACTTGTCTTAGCCAAACAATCCTGCATACATTTCCCCTCTATGAAAAAAAACAACTCTACAATTTGAAGGAGACAAAGTGTTTCTTTTTATATGATACAACCTGCATTTTAAGGTTGTTTTATAATGAAGAGTAAGTTATCAGTGCTCCTAATTCAGCTATAGTACTTGTGTATCATCTGATGAAAATCTTCCTGTATTGAACAGTTTAGAAACAGGTAGTTAGGTTACACAAAGTATTTTAAAAAGCTTTCAAAGCATGTGATATGCACATATTCTGAATATTGGGGATAACAGACTCTCCTGTTAAGATTTTGTTGAGACCCCACCTGGAACATACAGGCCATCTGAAGTTCATGATTTTCATAAAACCTGCCTCTAAATTTTCTACCACTAAGCCTCAGGCTTCAAGCAGGATTAAAACTATTTTCAGGAATTTAGAAATCATAGATTTGGGAGGCATATATAGAAAAACAGGTTAAGATAACTAAAATGTGGCTGTCCCCTAAATGCAACAGTTAGAACTACTCCTTTTGACATAATGCTAAAATAGATGTACTATTTTAAATTTATTTACTATGATGTTTCCTTAATTTAGAATACAGATGCATACACACATTAGATACGTAACTACACATCAACTAGAAAACTTTGTTCTGGAAGGGCTGGCAGATATCTTAAAGTTCAGCACAGAATATTAGCCTCAGCATTTTAATCCTGTGAAAAACCCTAGTCTTGCAATGTAATAGTGTAAAGACACTTCACAATTAACCTTGAACAGTCTGCAACTGAGAGAGTCCTGTAGTGAATGCATTAACATCTTCAGAATAAAAAGCCCTGGCTGGGCTTATTCACACCCATTCTGGAGGAGGCTGAGGCTGTTTGGAACGGCTTACAGCAGTGATGCCCCCAAGGGGGGGAAAGAGCACCAAAGACGGCCCCACTCCCCAAAGCGCAGAAGACAGCCATCCTGCCTCCGTAGGCCCCGCACCTTGGCGGGCTCACGCAATTTCCCCGGGAACACCTTTGGCTTTTCGTCAGCAAACCCCCTCCTGGCTTGGAAACACAGCCAGGCCAGCGCACCATGTCTGCAACTGCAATACCATGGAGCAAATAGGTAGGAGTACAGCAAGACTTATGAGAAAACAAATGCAAAGGTGGAGTCCTCAAGTATACAGCCACCCAGTGGGAATACCTTTTTGAGTTTTAGTAGTGACTGACAATATGCCACAGCAGTGTTTATCTCAGTCTATTTGCACTGATCTAAAATTAAATATTTTACAACCCATCTGGTATTTGTTTACATTGATGGCATGTTTTATTATTATATAATTTGGTTTATTGGATCAGCTGCAATTTTGAAAAGTTAGGAAGACAGCCTGTCTCAAAAGGCACTCTGTTTACTGAGAAAACTGCAATGCGAACTATTGACTAGGTACTTTTGTTTGCTGATAATGAAGTAAAATAAATACAACTCTTCTAATGTCAAGAACAGGTATTTTTAATAACCTATCACAGAGAGTGTGTGCTCAAGGAACATATGACCAAAATTTGAAGGGTTTATTTAAATAAAAACTTCATCTCACACACGCTGTTGTTCAACTAATTACACCCTGACATTAGCAAGACCTCCTAGCAGGTAATCAGTGTGCAAAGACGGCAACCCATCATACCATGTATTTTGTATTTCCGAATGGCCCTGACTACAATATAGAGAGTTGTGGTGTAGCTCACGACTGTGCATTGCATTTCTGTCCACTCTGTGCTTTGTAGAACTATCTTTCCACACTGGTAACTCTTCAGTACAAGGACCATATGCAACTCCAAATAAACGTAGCACCTTGTAGAGGCATCTGTAGCTGGGCATAAACATGAAAGGAGTGCCCACTTAATTAATGCTTTCTTAAATACAATTCCTTGAATGGCAAACGGAGAAGCTATGGTACTACAGATGGGGACTGAAATGAAGATTAGACCACAGCCTTCATGCACACGTCCTGTCTGCACAGCAGCTTCCACCGTATTCAAATTGCTTGTTTAGGAGATTCATTACCAAGGACACCACCTGCACACAGGCAGCTGAGGTCACCCATCAGGACTGCGTCTTACATTCAGCTGTTTTCTAGAATATGGCACACTCACATTTTCACATTACAGCTGACTGTATAGTTCTCAAATCATAATTTCAGATTACTGTTGATAACTTCCACACTGAAAATATTACATTACTGGAATCTAATTTCTGATACAAAATCCTACCTGTCCCCAATTTAAAATGCTCTTTCTCTATGCTTTACATCCAGATATTACAGGATTCCTTTGATGAGTCATTCTGCTCTGTGTATGAAGTATTCCTCCTGTAAAGTCACTCGCCCACTGTCAGGCACTCTCGTTTCCTTATGTTTCCCTTCAGGCACCTCACATTTACACTTTGACAAATCCAAGTTTTATTTGAAATTAATATACTTTACTGATTTGACAAGACACTCAGTTATCTGGAATCTACTTCCCTCTCTTAGGTTGATCTTCTAGTTTCATTGTAATTTTCATCTTACCCTTACCCATCAGACACACAGCTAGCCTTGTATTAATAATCCTAGCAGATTTCTTTGCCTGGTGTCAGTGACTGGCTTTCCTGCAGTTTACAGTTTAGTATCACCAGTTCAAACAATCATTTTTTTACATTTTATTCATTAAGTTTGGAGCCCAAGTATGCACATGCTCAGACAATTTAAAGACATTCATTCATCAGGTAGGGAAAGGAGGAGCTGGTAAAGCATAAAATTCAACAAGTCAGTATACACAAAACAGTTCTACCTAGAAAGAATATTTGATTTTAGTTAAGGAAAGAAACATTCATAGCAAATTAATGCCACTGAACTTCTGTGGGAAAATCAAGAAGATGATACACTATCTTTCACGCTTTCAATGAAAAACAGATGAAGAGTGCTATTTCCATCATGATTATTTTTTACTATCCTCCAGAATACTCTATTCATGTTGCTCACAAACATTCATGAACAACAACAGCCATTGAGAACCAGTCCCTGAGTTAACCACTAACAATTCAATCACTGTGTAAGTACTGTAATATCCATAGATGGATTAATCATTATTTGTTTCTGAATAAGAATTTTAAGGTGTTTAATAGCTCTTAAACATCTTTGAATGGTGAAGAGATTTCATAAATTTACAAGTGAAATGAATGATTCATTTTTCCTTTCCATCAGTGAGTCAAAATTATAGCACCTACAAACATTTTTCAAGATGCTTAATTATTTGAATGCTTTAACATATGTACTAACACTCAACAGTTCAGCTCATGATGTAAACTGTTTATGGTTATTTCAAAATTAACGGTTCCTATTAGCATCCCAAAGAAATGTAAAGTATATTTTCTGGGACAAATTCATGAGAGAAAACACTGTGGAAATAAATTTGCTCCAAGGAATAGGGCTTATATGGTTTTCTTCTGTATTGAGCAAAATCTTGTATATACAAAGGGGCATACTTGAAATTATTTTTGGTCAATCATTTGTGCCAATGTTGTAAAAAATTAATAATTACAAATCAAAGCAGAATACTTGTGCTACATCCCACAGAACTGAACATGCCTTATTACTAGTAAGTATGAAAGCATCCATTAACATTATCTATTTAGATATTCAGATGTGTTTATTTTTAATAATCCTTTGGCATATTTTGGTTTAAGTCATCTACAATAATTAAAAATAAATTTGAGAATGAACTTTGATCAATAAAGGAAGGATTTTCCTCTTAAAGACCCTTTTTTCAAAGCATTTTATTTCCTAGAAAGAAATGAAACAAAAATTAGTTACGTTTATAGCTTCTTTATGCATTTCAGCTCAGAATCAAATATTGATAGACTGTGATTAAAGCGAAGAAATCTGTGTATACTCAGAACGATTATTAAAAATATTGCAGGGTACGGGCTAAATATATATGTGTGTATGTATTTTTTTTTATAAATACTCTATCTCTAGATGTTGCATTATCACCATCTACTGTTCATTATTTTATCTGATAATGACTACCAGCCTTCACTGTATTTTCTCCAGCCTAGTCTTGTTGAAGAATGTAATTAAATATCATTAACCTAAATGGATTTTTGGAGATGAGTGTGACAAGGACGAAATAATTTGTTTATTCTCTATTTCTTTAAAGATGTAATTCCATCAAACACCCACTCACCTGAAACAGACACTTTCCCATTGTGATTTCATTGTACGCACTTGATACATTTCAGTATTAAATGCTCTCTGCTAATTAATGTTTCCTTCCAGAAGAAAAGCCATATCATTAGAGAAATAAAGCTTGAATGAAGCATTAGTTATTTTCAAGCATTATTATTTGATTAAACATCCTGCGATTGCCATGTCACATCTCTTCAACTTGCAGTCTTGGGCTACAGCATATGCCAAAAAGAAGCTCACTTGTCTAGGAATACAGAAATTAGTCTGAAATTAGAAATTTCAAAAATCCACATATTATCYGATCTACATGCTTCAGTTTACATAAAATACAGACAGTTTTGAAAAATAGAAAGTTCCAAAGGAAAAACAGACACATTAAGTAATCACTGAAAGAATGTATCCCACAGAAACTCAGACTAAAACATTTTCTAATGTAAAATTTAATTGGCTCTTTCCTGAATATAAGTATATTTGTAAGCAGAATTATGTTCCTTTAAATGTTGCAAGTATATTTAATGCCAACAATATTATATCTTCTGTGAAACCAATTCCCATAAGCAATTAAATACTAATTTGCTTCAACTTTGATAGGAAAGCTCACTCTTCCCACATGTCTCTTTCAAGCAGGCATCTCCTTCAATGTTATTTCTGATATACATTAAATTATCTACCGTACCAAAAAGAAGCATGCGCGTGCATGAGAGAGAAAAGCACAGCTCATGGTTGTACAAAAGCACATTACTAAACAGTCTATAATCAAAGGCTAAGGGAATCAAGCAATGTTAACTGAGGAAATTAATTGTGTATAATATCTATTGTTACATAAAAGTCTTTTTATACTTTCTAACCTTCCTGGGTATGATACTGTGGTCTAAGAATTCGGTGAAATATGTGCAAATCAGAAATGAAGCCACTAGCCAACAACATTGAAAAGTTATTTTAGATCACACGAAGGGCACACCATACCTGCAAGAGAAGCAGTGAACTAGGAATGACGTTCACTAACGTAGCTGTGTCATATAAGAACAACCAAAAACTAGAAAAAGGGAAAGAAAAATACACTGATAGTCCAGCAAATCAAGAACTTATTCTGCTCACTGCAGCAATTTTCTCATTACAATTTACTGAACTCAATAAAGAGCCAGAAGGCTAGTTCTGCGTGGAAGAAAGTACAATATCCTTGAAGCAGAGTTAAAAGAAAACACGCCTTGCCAACAAGGGCAAACTGCAACAACATACAATACATCAAGCATATTCAAATATTGCAAAAATACACAATATTGTTGATGCAGGTGGTCACAGTTTGACCTAAAGTAATAATACTGTTTTCTTACTAAAATTATCTTGCAAATGAATAAAATTAAACAACAGTTTCAACAAAACAAATGAGACAGAAGTGATCTCAAAGCATTTGCTTACTTACAAAATCATTAAATTCTGTCTCTGCTGCACATCTCAAAGAACCAATAATTCACCAGAAATGCCTTAAGCATAATTCTCCACCCAATATTGAAAATAATATTTGTAAACATTACAAAAAAGAATGAACTCAACCAGCAGCACCACCTGTTGCCTGCCCACAAGATCACAACCAGGTGGGGGCTGCAGCAGGGAGCTCAGGAGAGCTCAGCTCTTGGAGGATGAGATTTAGAGGAAACCTAAGTCATCTTTTTCTTTAAGGCACTTTGCCTCCCATTCACATCAGTTAAAGACCCAGTTAGATTGCGCCACAGTCAAATGGACAAATCCCACTGAAAAGCAAAATCAAAGAAAGGTGCACTAAAAAGGAGAAAAAAAATACAATAACCCCAAAGCTCAAAAAGATGACTTGACAGAATTAAAAGTTATATCACACATTGCTGCACAGAATTTTCACAGGCATCTACATCACACAAACTGAATGAAAGGCACCAAGATGATTTGAGTGCTCATCTTTTGATTTCACAGAACCCATACAGAGTATCGGGTTATATACTTTGTAAAAACGAGAATGCTCAAAATTTTAACAAAGGAATTGCTTGCACAAAGGCCTGCAGCCTCTTTGTAGCTCCTACTAGCTAAATCTCTCACCAGCATATGCAGTGCAAATTGTGATGTCTATGCTCTAATGCCAAGCTGTCCTGCAAGCCCTGCTAGAAACTTAGCCAGTGCAATCGATTTCTGAACTTTCCTAAACAGAGCTCTAAATAAATCGTTTCACTGGGACATGGACCATGTCTTGGACACCTGTGTGTTGTAACTCTCAATACTGTTGTTGTTCTAGTCTACCAATTTTATCAGTGTATCTCTCTGTGAAGACGTGTGTACGTGTGCCTTTCCATAGCTCTGTGGTAGCAGCGCATAAGCATAGTTTTCAGGGAGAGAAGAATGTGGAGCTCTAGTATTAGTTTCCATCCTCTCTACCTGTGTTGTACTTCGGGACTGTCACACTTCCATTGAAAGGTAGCTCTGCAGGTCTTTAACTCCACGGGGCGGAGGCTGGAGAGGAGCCCTACAGCGCCACGCTGGGCTGCAGGAAGGGCTGGGCACAGACAAGGATGCAGGGGATACGGACTAAAGCATCCTCCCACTTAATGTCCTGATTTACAGGCCCAACTTTGTCATTTGAACTATTCTACTGTTAGTTGCATATAGTTTCACATGAGAATTGTTTTGAACAAGTTCAGGGTTATCAAACTAGTCTCTGAACCACTATTGGCCTGAACTGGAAATGATCTAAAACAATTTCAGTCATAGCTGCAACTCTGTACCAACAACGAAACAAAACATTTACTGTTTGACTCCCAGGCAACATCTGTTTGCACTCTTAAACTAAAACTCAAAAGCTTTAGCCATGGTTACAGAGGCTTAAGTAAGGACTTGGACATGCATTTAGGTCTTGGCTCCCACAGCACCATTCACAGAATGTGAAAGCCACACTTAACCACTGAAATGGAAAGATTATGGAGCCTAACTTCTTAAACCGTTCTAGTTAAATCAGCAAGAATTCTCTACCAAGGGTCTCTGTCACATTATCTCACATTTGGGACCAAGAAAGTCTCTGCACATGAACAGCTATGGCAGTTCAGCCGATACACAGTAACCAGAGCTCTAGGTGAAGTGGCAGGGGTTCACCTCAATGAAGCGAGCAAATGATGGTTCACTAAGAAAAGCTTATCGAAAAAGAAGCAGCAATCAGTAATGTCCTACAGGAGCTGCTCCTTTGTTCAGTTTCCAATGAGATCCAGAATATTTGTTCAAAAACCTAAAATGACCTGAAGGATTCTAGTTTTAATTTCTAATTTTTATTTTCAGGGCTAAATGAGGGAGAAGAAGAAAGGCAGACAGCATGATTAGATGAAGAAGCACAGGGCAACTGGCAGGGGGTCATTTGTTATTGTTTTAATCAATTCAGTTTCAAATGAGCGTTCCCTTGGAATACCTTCAGAGAAGCAAACAGGCAGCAAACCCTGGGATTTAACGGTACAGCAATCTGCTGACTGTCTCTTGGATATTCATAAGTTACAAAACTCTTCCACCTTTAGATTTTATTTTATTTGTAGTAAGAAGTCATAAATAATTGAAAGTCATGTGATAAATTATTCAGCTAAGTGCACAATTTCCAAGGAATCATAGCATGAGTCTGGATTAATGCTATAATGCAAGGCAGACGCAGAAGCTGAGCTGACACCCCACAATTACCACATGCAGAAACGGTGCTGGGAGTTTGGCACTTCTCAGCATGTGCTTTCCACCAAGGGGACGTATAAGTACCTTTTGAATATTTATGAACTACAAGTCCCTATTGCCTGCTGTGTACTTCAGCTGCTTGTCTATGCATGGTTATGAATTAGTGAAACTTAGCCCAGAGCTTCACTTTGCACAACTGATTAGGACATTCATTATCTATAAGTGATAGCACTGTCCTTCAAGACTACTGTTGAACAGAAACCTCTACTATAAAGAGATATTGTCTTTAACCATAATTACCTGTTATAATTAACTGATAAACTACTCAGGGAGACAGGGATAGAAGTGACTGCAGGAATATTACCATGCTAGCTGTTTAAATGCTGATACAGTCCTGCTACTTCTTTTATACAAGTCAGGTACATAATTGATTTGGGGTAGGTCAGGAAACAGGTCTATGATTGCCAACAAAAAAGCATCAGATATTTAGATGCACATCTGCAAAATCTTAGGCGATTCCAGAATCTGAAAGAAAAAAGAAATTGAAGATGCCCTGCATTTTGAAGATTATTTGTAAATCTGATGTCAATTTACATTACATGATGGAAATTTGAAGTCAATGTTTTCTGAATGTACCAGTATATTTAAAGCCATACTGACACTTTGTTTAAAAAATTCATATCAGCTATTTCTTAGATGCAATATTGAAATGCCTTCCTTGTCTTTCACTTCAAAGAAAAGATTGGATTTGAGCAAAACACTGAAATGGAAGAGTTTTATAAAGCAGCACTGACTTGATAACTTCTGAGCTAAATAAACTTCATTTGTAACTGCCAATAAAATTCATGTTGTATTCACACATAGGACTGACTTGAGTTTCCTATCAAATAAGATCAAAAAAGCTTCAAAGCATTTACATATTATATGTTGTCAAAGAACTGAAAGTAAATACTAAATATCAAATACACTAGAAAACTGCAGAAGAATCCATAGCATAATTGTCCAACTACCTTTTCAAAATTTATTCAATTGTCCCATATTTATTAACCTTGTCTACAAAGGAAAGAATTATCTGTCTAACAAACACTACTCAGCATATGGACTTACTGGCCAATTTCAGCCAAATTTGTCAGAACGGTAGCAATCTCAAGGATTTGAAGATGACACTATTCAATGAGCTAAGTAGGAAGTGCATGAGACCTAGATTAGCGGCCCCTGAATCTCAAAAGTTATTTGCTGTTTGAGCTGCCAAATCATCAATGTACATATACCAATCATCTCATCTGTGCATGTACTCAGAGACCACCACAGCTTGACCTTTCTAGCCACTAATTAGGTAATGCAGTGAGGAAATATGTATATTGGAGGGAAGAAGTTGGAGCTACGTTTAGAGGAAGCAGAAGAAAACTGAAGACATTGCAGAAAAAGGAATGCGATCATAAAATAGGTGGTGAAAGAATTTGCTTATTGTGGTAGGATGAAGGGACACAGGATGCAAGTCTACAGGAAACCAGGCTTCCTTTCTGCCACACACAGACAGCTTGTTTCCAAATTGTAGAACTGACCCCCATTATACTGGGCTACAAAGGAGCATAGAGAATTTACAGCGCAGTTAAAGATTGTGCTAACATTTAGCAAAACTAAAGATAAAAAGGAATAATTTCTCAAGTAGGAGTCTGGTTACTTTCCAGGCCTACCACCTTGCCATATGAACACAGGCAAATTATTTAACCTCTCTGCTTCTTGCCCATTTGCAAATTGGATAAAAATATTTCACAGCTCTGAAAAGTGCTTTCAGGTCCCAAAATGAAAAAGGTGCTACATGCATGCAAAGAATCACTCTTAAGAGACAGTATTCCATAATGGGTCTAGGAAAGTGACTGAGCAGCACTGTTTGTCCCTAGCTAGTGTATTCATAGTAATATTAAATTAAAGAAATTAAAGAAAACACAGACTTATCTACAAATTCATTATTGGTGTAATTTCTACAAAATAAAAAGAGGAGCCAAACAAAAATACATACATACAGTTATTTTTATGTAAATTAAAGCTAGAATTTTTTATTCTTTCTTAAAAAAAAACCCAGAGCTTCTAAAAAATATGTGAAACTCCACTAATGGGTAACCAGTGATTTGCATCCCCATCTATCACATCTAAATTCATTTCAAACCCTGGAAAAGATTAAGAACTCGGCAAATATTTGCAAACACATGCAATCCTTATTTAGAGCCCAGTTACATATTAGCTGAATCACTTTGCAATTTGAAATAAAGATTTACCAAAGCTCATTTTAGGGATCACTAGAACGGAAAGGCACTGTCAATATTAAGCAATTTAATCTCACTTTTAGTGGATATACAGTACATGGCTCAAAACCAAAAGATTGGCAAATACCTAATGCAGAAAACATCAAATAAAATACAAAACAAGCCATCCTGAGCTAAGAAGCTTCCTTTCCTATGAACACATCTCTTGTGTTTAACTGACTCTGGTGTCTAAGACAATGCAAATTCTGACCATGGTTTCTCCCAGAACTGGGGTATATAGATGGTCTCTCTCCTCTATGGATTGTCTAGCACAGAAGATACTCTTTCATAGTTAGGAGTGTCTCAGGTTCTGGCCTTTCTCTTTATGAGGGCATTAATTTTATTCTCTACTCAGCTGTCTATTTTCACACAAGTTATAGGAACTTCTATATTTGAGATGTCTAACCCTCGGTAATGCTTGGTCAGAAGCATCCAACAGGATCAATAGCTCTTGTAGGACATGGATAGCAAATTGCATAACTTTCTACACAAATAAAGAAGATAGTCACTTGCCCTAGCCATAAACCTAAAGAAAAGAACTTCCATTTTCTTTTTAGGAAATTATTATGAAACTTGGCAAAGTTGTTTATCACATGTCTACACAAACCAGTTGTTTCAGAATGAAGTGCAATTCTGAAGTTTAATGGCCAGTCTGAAGTAACTCCATGGGGGCACCATCTTGCTCCAGAATACGAATCACTGGTTTGGCTTTATCCCTCTCCTCTGTGGATAATATACCTTGGGGAAAAAAAAAACCACCAGCAATACAGGCAAAGAAGCTATTGCTCAGTGAGCTTAAATGTGAACAGATCTTCTCATGACAGCACATTTGAGAATACAGAAAAACTCATCCGGCCTGCACACAACTAGAGTTTTCTAAAGGAAAACGGAGTACATCAACATTAGAAAATGTGTTGTACGATTAGGGAATTTGCCTGGCTTAGACATGCAGTTGTTAAGCTATGGCTGAAACTGGCAGCTGTTTACAGCAATATATAATTTTTCCAGTTAAGACAGGGTGGAAGGGAAAACTGAAATGAAAAAGGGTTTCAGAGTCACCTAATAAAAGAGAAGGCAAAATTATAGAAAACACCCTGGACCAGGAACATAAAAATTACAAAAAAGCATACAAATTTAAAGCAATATGTAATGAATGAGTCATACAACACAACACTATTAAGAGTGACATACAGTATGACACCTACATGCACTACTATACTGGCAGTGCTTCATATTCTTATTACTTATACAGTATGCGACTCAGCCTTTTCACGTTGGATGTCTCTGATCTAGTACAATCTCAGAAAGCCAGCTATCCTGCGCCCATCTATACGCAGAACAGATCACCTAGAAATCTCAGATACTAAGAAGTTGTGGATAAATAGCTGGCAAATTCTGTATCAGAGGAAATAAGCAAATGGATAGGAGAGAAGGAACTAAGAACATACTTCGCAATTATAAATTGCAATTACCTATACATCAATGGTACAACACCTGACTTCATTTCCTAAGCACAGTTTGCAAGTAACAATATTGGTCTATACCTATTTTGATTTTAAAATGTACAAATAATCCTAACACTGTGCAACTCAAGCTTTTACAGCTTTTCATATGGAAGCCTTAGTTTCCCTGTTTTCAGAGAGCTAAGCCACACAGAGCCACATACAGGTTATCTGTTTACACTCTGTCCCTAATAATCTACGTTCTGAATATAAGGCATTATTTTTACAATTTCCAGCACACTAGTTAAGAAGTCATACCATAACGGACCCCAGTGATAAGGACTGTGCATGACAGCAAGGTCATACTAAGTGCAGTCGTGGAACTGCACCTGTTACTAAATTAAATACTCAAGGTGAGAATGGCATTGTCAATGTCTTCTGTTATTTTTCATCTTTACTTCAAAGCTAATTCATATTCCAGTGTGAATTCTACAGTAGATTCCTCAACATTAAGATTTTTATTGTGCTTCTTCTTTTCAGTCCCACTGTGTACCATTCTCTGATTCTGACTGCCTACAGAAACAGCAGGAGAGAAACCTTTCCACAGGGGCTCATAAACTTTTTCTGTCACTCTCTTTTAAGTAAACTGCAAATTTGATCACTTCTTGCTTCTACTTTTCTCAGCAGAGGAACTTCAAATTATTATGTACTGCTTTATGAAACCATTACTGTTAACTGCATGTATTGTTTAAATTTTATTACTGGACTTGGATTTTTAATCAGGACATGTAAATAATCTTGTCTAAGCAAGCTATTGGATACAGGTGTTGAAAGGAGATCAAAGACTGACTGACTGCTAGAATTTATTCAAAGAAAAATATGCATTACAGAATCTTTTAGGGCAACATTACGGAAATATAGATCAGCAGCATGCTCAACAGTATATTTAACTTTTTAGGAGTAAAAGGAAAAGCACAGATAGTCTGATTCTTTCTCACTTCTACAGATACAGACATAAGTCTCAATAAACAGCTTGCTTTAAAAAAATATGAATTCCGAGTAGGAAATAAAATACTACCTGCTTTAATTTTAGATTCATCATCTTCTCTTCCTCTTTTGTTAGTGGATAACCCAGTTTTCTCTTCCACCATGACCCTCTTCTTGTTCCGAGCTTGCCTCATTTTTCTCTTCCCCCTTCTAATACTATCTTCTCTTTCTTCCCTGTCAGAGATACCAAATTTTTCATTTGGCCATCTCCAACAACTCCACTTCTCCAAGAACCTTCATTCAACCTTCTGATCTCTCTTATTCTCACTTTCTCTTCTCCCCATCTATTTGTCTTCTTGCTCTTTCCTCTCACAAGTAGGCTTATGTCTTCCTCATCTCTAAAGACTCACCTTTCATCACTTGCCTTCATTTTTCCTCTTTTTTCTTTTATGTTCTGTATGTTTACAATTGCTTTTTTTTAAGTCCTGTACCTTTCTAAATCCTTACGAATTGGAAATAGCCCTTTGCATTAACTAAAACTGCTTTTGCTTAAGTTTCTAACTAGTCCCTTTACTGATTTTCTTCAATCTCTTCAGACATTTTTGGCATTAATCGTGTCCTCCTTCTTGGCTACTAATAATGCAGCCCTCTCCTGACTAATCTCTTGTCTCTCAAGTCATTCCTTCACTATGTTCTGGAAGAATCTCACCTTCCTGACAATTTTTTTTTTAAGGTACCAGTAGATTCCATCCTTGTTTCCCACCTTTCCCCCTTTTTCACCTCACCTCTGAGATCTCTTATCTGCAAATACAAATTGTGATATTTTGCTACTGCTGCTCTGGAGTGTTCTACATCTAGTTTAAGTCTATCTCCTCCTGCCGTGAAAGACAAACCAGCATTTCAAGCTCAAGCCATTCTCAGTCTCTGCTCTGTCCACCCTAAGTACAGAAACTATTCTGCCAGACACACCAGCCCATAATCCAAACTTGATTTTTTATTTGAATTTCTTTCCATGCTTATACATATATGCAGTCTCTCTTAATTCTCCTACAAATCCATTTTTAAAACTTTCCTGTGATGCGATAGCTACAAAACTTGTTAACACTTAGACAGTGGCCACAACACATCGGCAGCCTTTCATCCTCACTACTATTGTGTCATTGTTTTCAGGCATGAAATCTCCCTTCATAACTTTTGTCTGTAAGGTCTTTGCAGTAGGGACTATCTTTCTGTGCTGGGTTTTTGCAGCACCCAGAACAATATTGTCCTGGCTGAGAGTCACCAGTGCTACTCTAATCCAAGTAACAGCAATACACACTGCTGTTTCATAAAGAGAGAGGAAACAGAGAATCTAACGTTTGTTACTCCAAATGCATGTGCTACTTGCATTAAAATAATGCCCTATCAAATAAAGTAACTGTTAAAACTATCCTCTGCTCTCTAGCTGCCAGATAGTCCTGGCTGTAGCCTCCATACAACTATGCAGCAGCCTTGCATGGCTGGGTATGCAAGCGTATCTGGGATCTCTGCAGCCCAGAACGTTCACCGAAGGATTTTACACATCAGCAGGTGATGGGGGCACTGAGTCACAGTTGCCAGAGCTGTCAGTTCCACAAGCGAGAGCTCTGCTCCCCTGGCTGTAACCCGGCCCAGAGGAGCTCCAGGCAGGCCAAGGAGCAGGCTTGCAAGGCAGCAGGGGTTGGCAGCAGCAGCGCACAATCGTCACACAGCAGCATTTCTCAGGCCTGCTCAGCAGCCCCTTCCTCACCCCTATCAGCTGCCTCGGCTAAAGTCAGTTCAGGTCTGGCCCCCCTGCAGGTCTGTCTTATCTCTTCTGCCTGATATTAAAAGAGAGGCAGGAACAGCAGCTGACCTGAGCTCTGAAGCAACCCACACTTCTCTCTGGGTGGTCTGCTAGCAAAAGAGGAAGCCTGCCCAGAAGCAGAAAGACCCTTTTGCAGGCAAGAAAGATGAATCTGCAGAAGTGGCAACAAAGGAGGAGATCCCCACCCACACAGTACTTCCATTCCTGGAGGAACGATTCCACCCAAACTCTTGGGTCTACACTCTGTTGTTCTGCACTAACTAAACTAGTATAGCAATGAGACTGAGGCTCTTTCTCTCCTTAGACACTTCTATCCACCCATAATAACCACTATTATCCTTAAAATGAATAAATGCTGATAATCAAAAGAGATATCTTGGTATACTTGGTATAGACAGGGCTACATATTTCCAAAAAATTACAAAAGTCCTAAAGCATGTATATTTATTAACATTAGTAAAATTCCAGTCGAGTATTACAATTCACGAGAAAACACGTTGAACTATTTCAACTCAAGAGTAGGAATTTTAGCAGCCTCCCATAATACAATGTACTTGAAAAGCTTTATTAAATTTTAGTAGTACAGAAGCAAGAAGCTGGCACACATTTCTATGAGGCAGGTATTGCTGGCCTGAACAGCTCTCTGTAGACAGCTTCTATATGAAATGAGCCTGTCGACTTGAGGCATGCCCCAGATCATCACACTCTCCCTCCCAGCTGAAGCAACTGTGCGTGTAATACTTCCCTCACAAAATCTAGGATCCTTCAGGGATAAAGAAGAATAAGGCATGCCCAAAAACTACTTTTAGAATCATGCAAAAGCTATGCAGACCACACATGAAATCACATGATAAGCACTGTTAGTCACTGGGTTAACTCATTCTGTAGATATTGCACTAATAGAAAATTGAAGAATAAATTCTTGAACAGCTTCTGTATCATTATCCAAGATTTAACTTCTTGGGAATTTGCGTTCTTATGGTTTATTTTTATGCTCTTTCACAGTGCTTTAGACTATTACATGGGATGGGTAGATGATTTGCAGGAAACTATCTGTGACTGAATTCATGCTGTATCTAACATTTATCTCAGCATGTTCTGGATCATCTCTGAAGCAATAACAATAGAATTCTAATTCTGTTGAGATAATTTAGGGCCTAAATAGCTCCACTCCTTTTATCTGCCAAAATGCTTTCAGAGCTCTATTAAGATTTTTTAAAGAGTGAGAAGTATAATCACTTATTTTTTCATTTCCTTTGGAAATATATATTTACATGTGTATATATTTCCCAAAGGGAAATGTGATGGATGCAGTAAGCAGTAAAATTCCATAACGGATTCTTTTCTTATTTGAAAGTAGTGTTAACAATGTGCCTTTTTAATACATTTTACCACCTTATGAAATCAATATCATTAAATAGTAGAAACTGTCTACCCTCTATCTTGAAATGCTGCTTGAGGTTTCATGTTCACCTGGGCCAATATTTTTTCATCTATTAAACATCTAAATGGCAGAAATTTAGGGGAATCCAATCTTAAATCTACATTTAAAGCTCAGGAGGAGTGGAGGGGAATAACCGTGATATGATTACCCCCAAGTGGTGTAAGGAGGAACTACAGAACATTACAATGAAAGCATTTGGGCTTGTTAAATAGTTGTAGTCACAAGGAAGAGGCTAATGAAACAAAAGAAAAAGAATATGCCAACTAATACTCAGCCTCTGTCGTGAGGATGGCAAGGGACACATGCAGCCTCATCCCTATCAAAAGACAGGCATGAAATGCTGCAGGCAGTGAATGCTTCTTCAAAACAAAGTCACTACAAATCAGACTTCTTAAATAAAATTCTAAAAAATATATATAGAGAGAGAGATAGTTACTTAAAGGCAAAACACATATTGCTTGTTTTGGAGGTTTGGCAGCTTGAACTATAGTCAAAAATACCAGAACTGAAGATATACATTTCAGTATTCTTCTGAAGTCTGCTACTATTGAACTCATTCTTAGAGTCTTTAGAGTCCTATAAGCTCAGGTAGTTCCTACCTCTAATTTGTATGATAAATAATGCTAACAGAAAAAGAAAATGCCAAATATTTTCTCCAGTTTTTAATCGAAGTTTTGCATTAAAGGACTTTTTTGCAGCAAACTGTAGCTAAGGCTTGGAGAGATCCAAAAATTGTATAAGCTGACACAGGGAAAAATAGAAAAAGCTAAAAGCTTACTGGCCTCTAACCCTGATTCAGTGAGCTGAGAAATGTAAATTGATACAGAAGGAAAATAAGTGAGAGAATCATGTCTTGTCTGCACATTTATTAAGGCATTATTGTCAAGAATGCATTGCTATAAATGGCAAAACTGCGGCACACAAAACTGAACTGATGAGACCTGTCCAAATCCAGGCAGGCAAAAAATCCAGATTTGTTGTCAGTTTAAAAAAATTGCCATCAAATAGGGATACAGCAAAAGGAATACACTTACTGGAAGACTTTCTGTAATTATTGCTTCTCATGTTTCATTTATACAACTTAATCATAAAAAAATGTTAGTTTAGCAGGCTTCCTTTCATGGCACAGTGGCACAGAACTGATTCTTGAAAGCATCCAATTAGGTGCTACAACAGACTTATCTGGAGTAAATAAGAAAATGGCTGAAATGAAGAGGAAAGTCCACTAAAAGACATTCAGAAATTCTGACATTTTCATGCCCCCTTTTCAAGTTTGAATGCCTTAACAGGCCCGTGTAATTGGACAGAGCATTACAGAGCTAGATACTGCAGCAGTTGGACTCAGTTAGATTAGGGATTCTCTTTCTCCACATTTTTAAGCAAAGAATGTCATGATCATGAAGATGAATGAGCGTGGAGTGGAAGGCAAACATCCAACATTTTAATAAGTGTGTTCAGAAGAAAACTCGAAGTTTAATTATAAATTATATAATTGTATAATTTATAGCTAAAGGTTATAGTAAACACATGGTGTATATATTACATATAATATATGTTACATTTTATTATATCTTTATATAATTATAAATTATAATCTACAAATTATAAAGCTGTAAGCCTTCAAAAAAATAAAGAAGAATAGTAAATTTGTGAAAGCCCGCATATACCTTTGCTCTGCTTCTTGTCAGGACAGTGATGAAATTTTCCTCTGTCCTGAGTCAGCGCAAGGGTCCTTTTCACAACGTATACCATATGTTAGGAACTCGACCATGGTATGACAGTGGGGAATGGGTAATTCAGATACATTTTTACTGGTTAAATTACTTATTACATAGCTTTGGAGATGTACATCACTATGGCTCATAGATTTTCCAACCACCTCCATTTTACCTTGTGTAGTAAATTAAAAGGACTTAGATATAAGCACCATCAGACAGACTGATATCTGATAAAATATATTAAAGAAAAACAGATTCAGTTGGAATGTGAGTCAGCATAAAGCCTGGTCCTATTTAACACCATCACTAAAGTTAAACAGTGTGTTTGTTAAGCCTGCAGGATAACACCAAACTGAGAAACGAGACATAAATTAATACAAAGAAAACATCTACAATGTAAAAAAACACGGTCCAAACATTTTTATTTAAAGTATTTGAAGTGCTTACTTACAATTCTTCTCCTTGTTTTGCTTTCTTGTCAGAAACCAGATAAACACTTCCAAAGCTTCCATTGCCAAGTTTCCTCTGAACTGTGTATCTTCTTGCAAACATAGCAGCTGAGCAAGCAAAATTAGATCTAGCAACGGTGACATACTTAGCAGTTTCTTGAAATTTCAGCATTGTTCTGTGCAACAAAAACTACGAAAATTTCTCTAGAATACAGCTTTCAAATTCTCCTACTCTTCCAAGGACGTTCACAGGAAACACATGAAACAGAAAAAAAAATGGATTTGACTGAATGTACTACTCTTATTAAAATGCTTATCTAGTTCTGCTACAGTGCTTAAGGGGGGTTAATTTACAGTGGAACACAAATTAAAAGTGGAAACATTATTTATTAAATTGTGGGCAGCAGACTTGAAAAGAAACTTGAGATAATGCAGATGTGGTATATCAATACTAAATGAATTTGTTAAAAGAATAGGATGGGGGATATGAAACACAGGCATTTATACATTCATTTATTTAAAAGTTCAGGTGTTTTTTTCAAAACCAGGAACAACTACACCTGTATTTCACCTTACAGTTCCCCCAGATATGGCACAAAAAATTGTATCCTATCTTTATAGCACCACAGTATCTGATACCAAAAATATCTCTGTTTCAGCACCAGATCAAGTAATTCCTGTGTATATTTAGAAGCATAATCTCCATCCATAATTTGAGTTCATTTCCATCAATAACTACAAAGCTGTTCTCTCCTGCTCTTTTACTTGCCCCTCAGATTTCACCAATTGTTTTTCCTCACATTTTTATTCCAGTGCTGGCCTCATTACTTCAGCATGATTCACCACTAGTATCTGCTGAAAATTAGAGCTTCCTAACTACTAACAAGCCTGCAAGACTTTCAATAAACCCTACTTCTTCCACCTTCCTTTCTCCTTTGCTAAAACAACTTTTCTTGATCCACCTTATAATAACTTAGCTTTGATTTGTAATCCTTGTTTAACTGAGGGCCTAATTCTGCAAACATAGGGACCACAAAGGCAAACCTCTAGTGTTTCCACAGCTTTCAGTAATCAAACAGGGCTTTAGAAAAAGTGTGCTTCCTTCACCTTCCTCATTCCAAATGGCAAAGGGTAGGTGTTTCACTGCACACGAAAAAACAATATTGCTTTCATTACCTTGCCTTTTTATGACGCTGTGCGCATTATTTGTGCTTCAGGAACCTTTGGAACAAATAGAGGTATTATAAGATCCTATGATCAGCGCAACTGTTACTACTATCAATATTGCCTGTGGCAGTGCAGGGTCACCACACTGCATTTGTTCAGCATAGCATTTTAATGTCAATGCAAGCATGTGAAAATGACTTTTTGTTGTTCTGGAAAAGGAAAATGAAAAATGCTTGATTTTAAAATCTGCATTACTGCTGGCTACAAGTCACAGTCTTCACTTCCTAACAATTACAGAACCCTAATGAAGATTATGATTCTGTATTTTATAACAATAATGCTCTGTGTGCATGAGCCTATTTTAACATCCATCTGCTGAGCTGCTGGCACACTGCGCCAATGGGCTTGACTTGGTAGTGTCACTGTATTATGAAGCACAGTCAAATTTTAATTACTACAAGCCATCTTAACAATGATATAAATTATGTACATTTTTTAAACAGACTCGTGAGATTCTGTTTCTGTATTCTCCTTCAGAGAGAAAATTTTGAAATGCAAACGGTCAGCTAGAAAATGGCTTACTGCTTCTGTAACTCCCACTCTGTCTTAGAAAGTATGAATGGACCGCGTTGAGGTTGCCAGGAGAAAAAAAACCTCCATAAAATAGTACATTGCCAATTCTAGAAAGTTTACATATTTTTCACTTACTGTTCTCCAAGGAAGTCTATGTTTATGGATGTCTGTATATGCCTTCGTAAATTCCAGATAGAATAGCTGTAAAACACACACCTTTTTGAAATAATTATACTTGCAACAACTGCTGAGCTTTCTCTGTCACTTCTTTCCAGATAATAGTCACTACCACTACTCACCTTGCGATTTAGGTATTTATCTGACCCCTAGGAGTGTGCCACAATCTTTTACACCATCATATCACACTTTAGAGTGCCCTACTGAGACTAACTGCTGTGCTTTATTTCCAAGCCTATCTCTCACCTTCTATTCCCTATGCTTCAATTTCCCCCTATCTATAATAAAGATAACAGTATCACTTTGTAAACTGCTTTGAGTAGCATTATAGGCAGGAGCCAATGACTGCAGCAGCGGCATCACAGGCAGATTTTAATGGTATGCACAAGGGCTGGATTGCTAAGCCATTACATTTTGAAAGAAATATCCCATGATAGTCGGTAGATGCTAGAGCCTGACCCAGTTGCAGAACTGGTTGATTTTTCAAGAAGTACACTAACTAGTAGCCTCTCCCACCTCACTCAAGCCTTTCAGCCCAACCTTCCTTGAAATTTTTGTATCAATCTCCTTCTTCAATTGAATAACCATTTCCCAAGCAGCAGTGCATCAATTGTTTCATTAAAGTCCAGGATGACTACAGATAACTCAAAGAAAAACAAACAAACAAACAAACAATCAACTGTTAAGACCCTTCCTCTTCAAAAACCCTTGTCTGTTCAGCCTGACAACACTTGGGTAATTCCACAGTACATTTTCTTCATTTTCCTGTTTTCCAGACAACCCCCATTCTGCAGCCTTGCACACTGCTGAGGCCAGACTAATGGAATTACACTGCTTTCACTTTTTTTTCCCCCCTTCTTCCTTGGCTAGAGTTAGGCTGCCACCCTCCTCCTTACTATTGCAAGCTAAGGCAAAGTTATTGTTTAGGTTCTCACAGTTCCAACTACACGTGCACAGCATGCCTCCACTTCTTCCCTTAACCTCCCTGTGTTTATATCAGAAGGGAAGATACTGTTTTTATTTTCCTTCAGATAGCCTTCAGCTTTCTTCCACAACAGTTAATGCATCTCTACACTTTCTGACTTCCAAGACAAACCTTTCTTTGCTGATCAAGGCCTTTTCCCAGTTCTTTCAGGTTTTCTTTTTACTCCTTAAGAATCCCTCTGGTACATCAGTTACTATTTCTCCCCCACTTGCAGTAAAAATTCCAGAGTTTTAACACTTAAACTCCAGATCTCCTCCAGATTTACTTCCTTAAATCCTTTCCCCCCCAGTGACTTCACTGGCATGCTCATTTAAACATCTCAAAATATTTATGTTACATCTCTTCTCTTTTTGAAATAAAAAATTAATAGGGAGATTCCTCCTGTTTTTTTCACCTTATAAAGTTTAAACAAAATCAGCTGTTGAACACTATCTCCACAGTTATTTTCTATAACATCTTCATAAGCCTTGCCAAGTCTAAAGCAGTATCACCTCAGCTGGCTCAGATTTTGCCTGCTACCAGAGGGAGAATAAGTAAGAAAGACTTTATCTGTAGCATCAGCAGCAAAGGAGCTCGCAGGTGGTGGTAAGAACAAGGTCAAATATACTCAGCTGTCCTTGTCCCTCCCCACTCCAGGGAAGCTAATCAGTGTCACAGACACATTTAGGGAATCAAGATCTCCTAGGATAACCTCAGAGATACTGCCGCCTTACTAAGGGGCCCTGCAAGGCTCAAAATTCATTCTCTGAGAGCCTGGGGGAGGGCAGGGACACACACACGCACGCACACGCACGCACACGAGGCGAGTTTGCCCCGCGGTACCCGGGGTCCCCCGCACCGGGCTCCGCCGGGGCCGCCGTCAACTGGGGCCAGAGGGGAGAGGCCGCCGGGCGGCCGTTCCCTCCGCAGCCTCCTACCTCGCCCGGCCTACGGCCCCTGGAGCCAAAGAGGGGCCCAAACTGGGGTGTGCGCGGAGGATGCCGGCTCCGCGGGGCGCGCGGCCCGGCCCGCCCCAGCCCGGAGACCAGGCGACTCCGCGCTGCCCAGCTCGTGTTTGCCCTCCGTCGCTAGGAGACGCCGCGCATACGCGCTGACACCGCCCCCCCCCCCCCCGCGAGGAGGAGAAGCCTTGATTGGACGACTATGGCCGTGGCTGTGCGCCACTTCCGGCAGGGCCGGAAGCGGCGGGAGGAAGCAGGGCCGTTAGGGGCGGTCGGCGGTTACTCCCCCTCCCCCCCCCCGCCGCCATCATGGGCGTCCCGGGGCTGACGGGCTTCGTGGAGGAGCACGGCGGGTTCCTGGCGGCCCTGCGGGTGCGGCGCACCAAGCTCGTCATCGACGGGAGCAGCCTCTACCACCGGCTCTTCTTTGCCTGCGGCGCCGACGTGCGCCACGGCGGCGACTACGGGCCCTTCGCGGCGGCGGTGGGCGCCTTCTTCGACAGTCTGCGGGCCTGCGGCGTCGCCCCCTGCGTGGTGCTGGACGGCGGGCGCGACGCCGCCGACGGGAAGCTGGCCACGCTGCGGAGCCGCGCCGCCGAGCGTCTGCGGGCGGCGCATGGGCTCTCCCGCCCCGGCGGCGGCGGCGGCGGCGGCGGGGGGGGGCTGCTGCCGCTGCTGGCCCGCGAGGCCTTCGTGCAGGCGCTGCGGCGGCTCGGCGTCCCACTGGCGCAGTGCTTCGCCGAGGCGGACCGCGAGATCGCCGCGCTGGCTAACCGCTGGGGCTGCCCCGTCCTCACGCTGGATAGCGACTTCTGCATCTTCGACCTGAGAGGCGGCTACTGCCCCCTGAGCCACTTCCAGTGGCAGAGCGTCTGCGGCGGCGGCGACGCGCTGGGCTGCTATATTCCCGCCAAGCGCTTCTCTTCGGAGAAGTTCTGCAGCCACTTCGGGCGGCTGAACAAAACTTTGCTGCCGCTCTTTGCCGTCATGAGTGGGAACGACTACGTGAATCTGCCAGCCCTTGAGGTTTTCTTCAGCAAGGCGCGGTTGCCAGGTGGATGCTGTGGCTGGAAGGGGAGGAAGCACGCCCGCATTCAGGGGCTCCTGAACTGGCTCTCTCGTTTTTCTGAGCCAACGGAGGCTATAGAGAACGTATTGCAATATCTTAAGAAACACCAGAGAGAAGAAATAAGGGAGCTCCTGCAGGCTTCCATGGAGGGCTATACGCCATCTGATGTGAATCTCGAGGACTTTTTTCAGCATGGAAACTACGAATCTCAGGCGGCCAGGAAATCGGACTTACCACAGTGGGTACTTGATGCTTTGACAAAAGGTGAGCTGTCCCCATTTATCAGTGATGCCCTGATTTTAAGAAGTACCTTCCTCCATGTTCAGGTGGAGAACATGCAGAGGTCCAGCGCACATAGCACAGCTTTGCCCATTCGGCAAGTTATCTATGGACTACTTCTGAAAATATCTCATACTACTGAGGCTGCTTCTCCAAGTAAGCAGATCAGCAAGCTGCCAGTTGTATGTGAATTTGACAGAATCCAAAAGACACTTAAAAAAACATTTGTTCAAGCAGCAAGTCTACCCGCAGATTTTTGTGATGATCATTTTCCTTTGGACAAATTAATGGAGGTAAATGGTTGTCACAACAGACTATGGTTAATAATTTCTGAGTGACAAAAAATAGTTGGGACTCGTGCTGACAAACTGACCCCTAAATGCGATGCCTGCACTAAACTGTCTTACAACTCCCACAATAAGTATATACTCAGTACAGAGGTACTTACAGGTTTCTGAGCTTGTCCTATAATACTTAGGAACTACATAATTTTCATTTTTATTCTTTTTTTTCTGAGTATACCAAGACAAATTATGGGAAAAGTTAGTAATGCCTATTTTCAGCATTGCCTAAGTTTTCCATTAGATCTTCTTCTTTCATCCTTATGCAGTCTGTTAAACTAATACTTGCTTTTATCATTGTAGGAAAGAACTCAACAGTTTTGTGAAATTTAGAAAAGTGCATTTCAACATTGTGAAACTTAATTTACGTTTGGTCAAGCCATGAATGTTTTGGAGCAATATTCTGAAACAAAATCTGGCACACTTTTTTTAATCACTATTATTTCCATCTATGAACCTTCCAACTGCCCAGCAGTTGTGTAGTCTGTCTGCAGTGAGTATGCTTCTGCCTTAACTGAAGCTGCTGCTTGCCAGACAGAATAGCACCTGAAAAACAACTTGAAAGGAAAAATGTACTAGGTTAGTTCTACCATTAGCAATTCTGGGTAAGCATTTGCTTACCATTGGCAATTCTATATATTTAACTATATATTATATTGCATATTCAAGTCTTGTTCTCTATCTGTTCTGCTTTTCAGATCCGCTGTAGCGCATGAGCTGTGTTGGCAGTGCTGTATGTAATTGGTACATTATTCTGATGAAAATTTTTATCACCTGCTGGTACCTATTTCATACAGGATACTAGTCTGTCACTGCTATTACCATTAAATGCTAGAGATAGCTATGGATCCAAAGGTCTGCATTCAGATCATTTTACACAGGTTTATTGTTAGTTCAAATAAACAACATACAGTTAAGAGTTTGAAAAGTCAAGTTTTTGGATTTTAAAAAACATTAATGGCATCTTACTTTGGTCTTGGTACGTATGCATTTCATTGATCTTCAAGTTTTGTTATTATAAGAACTCTTCTAATTAAATATATGGGAATTATCGATTCAACAAAAGGTTACAAGAAGAGATATTATCTTGCATTTAAAATGTTAAACTGTTCCAGGCAAAACTGATTTCAGCTTGTGTTCTACCATAGATTTGCTGCCTAACAATAGGCAGAACCACACTAACCCAGATTCACAAAACAGGCTAACTACAATTGAACAGGCTGCTGTTATTTTGCTAAATGCTGGATCTACCCACAGATAAAGTTTATACTGACATTTTTCAAAAGTTAAATAGCACAAAGAGGGTACACAGCCTTTTTTTATACACATGTGCTATGAGTTCATACTTTACAAGTGAAAATAAATGCAAGCTTCACGTGGAAGATTTCATTGTTATTACAGGTGAATGTGTTCCCAACATATCAAAAACAGGCATAAGCATTACAACTCATAAAGTAAAAGTAACTTCTAAAAGGCACGTAATGAAATTATACATATTTATCTGTCATATCAAGGTGACTCTAATACATCATGGTTACTAGATTTTCCAAGCAGGTTAGTTTTTGCATGGGTGTGTAAATTAAGTTACCTGATCTTGCAGGGGACTCTGAAACCTCTTAAAATCTAACTGACCTCAGGCACTTGTAAAAATCTGCTGTTACCCTTCTCCCCAAAACTTAGCTGTATTGTTTTTAAAGGTTAAGTAGTATTTCAAAAGAATGTCCTGTTCAGACTATGTGTGCAACTTACCAAAACCATGTTTTTATGGAAAATCTAGCATTGGCTAGTTTAAGTTAAGTTCATTTGCATTTTGGAAATAGCAGGGACTTGCTCACAGCAAATAAAGTCTGTTCCCTTTATTTCTCTACTCCCAAATTTTTGTTTATTTACAGGTGCCCATGTCATGCCGTCTAATGCTTTTGCTGGAGACTCTAGGAGTGAAAATGAGTATTCTGGAATCTGTCCCCAGTCACTTACAGCTCCCTGTTGCTGTAACCTGTTATTGGACACGTAGTTCAGAACCAAAAGTGAAATTGCATCAATTAAAGGCTTTACTTCTAATGATAATATTTGGGGAATTGCACAGGACAACAAACGATCCAGGTATGTCTCCAAAGAATACAATTTTAGATATTCAACTACTATGAAAATCTATACCTTAACTCTTGTTTTTTCCTCATTTGTTCTTAATTAATTGTTTAAATTCACATGAATTAGCATTGATTTACACTATATCCTGAGGTGTCACATTTTTTGCATCAATACAGAGCAGAGAAGCAGTGCTATCCCACAGCTTAACACACGAGGTGAAATGGTGCTTTTATGTCTTGTAAAATATTGATTTGCATTTGTAAGTGTTTTTAGGACTGAAAGATTAGCTTAGGTAAAAAGGTTCAAAAATGCAAAATACATTTTTTTTGTAAACTTAATGTATTCATGCATCAAAAGAGAATAACTCCAGTTGTACGTTCTTTGATAGGTGAATTTTTTCTTTCAGGAGAGTTTTTCTAAAATCATCTGTACTTAATGCATTAAGTTGTGCAGGCAGCCTTTATCTACCAGTGCGCTGAGAGAATTTGAAAGTGAAACAATTTCTGTGAGTACTTAGTACTTTCAGTAATATTCACAGCTATTAGAAGTAACAACATGTGTTAGCATTTCCTTCAAGAGGAATCCATGATTTGATGACAAAGAAATTATGCATGCCAAGGTTATGTTTTTTCTTTAGTTTCTAGACTATAAAAGCTGGACAGACATTGTTGCCACTTGCTTCCCAAGTAGGCTGGAATAAGGTGGGAATCTCTTTTCAAATTGATCCACTCACACACAGATTAGCGTAACAAATTACCTAATGAATAGGATTGATGATTTCACAATTCAGGATTCTCAGGGATAGATGCTTGAACTCTTACTCAATTTAACATCTCAAATTTCAGTTTCAGACATTTAAAAACACATTAGTACTTAAGCTTCCTGAAATACGGCTATTACATGTTCAAGGTTTATCAACTCTATAGATTGTAGATACTCTTCATATTGTTCACTGCAGAATTTGTTTCATTTATGTCATTTATTTATCCATAATCTAGATCCAACAGTTCTATGTTTTGAAGATGACAGCATTGTATATAACCAATTTCTAAATGAGAASGAAAAGAAATTACAAAACATAGAGTTTGATTTAGATGCTGCACACTCTTTTTGCCAGTGGCAGTGCTGTCTCCAGATGGGATTTTATCTCAACCAGATACTCTCCTCTCCTCTCCCTGAGCCAGATCTAACCAGGTAAATATGTTTCAGAGATCTGCTTTCCACACATGCTCCTGATAAAATGCATCATATGTTTATTTTCTGGGTTGTAAACTCCGTGTGCCAATGTTGCTACATTTGGATTCCTTTCTTTAAAGATAATGAAAATATAGAAAAATACTGAGTAGAAGAGCTATTCCTTTGAAGTCCACTACTGAATATTGTATGTAGCTTAAAAGTGTGTGTGTTCTCTAAGCAACATGCTTCTGTTATCCACTGTTGAGTTGTAATTCTAAATGAGGATTCTCCCCTCCCTTTGGGCAGGCTTTATAGTGGGACCCTCGTGCATAGACTGTGTCAAGAGCTTAAATCAGCACCTTCAGCAGAAAATGTATTTAGTTTATCTCCAAAAATGACTCAGTTTTATCAGGATTTGTTAAATACAGTGAACTCAACTGTACCACCAGACTTCTTTCAGAAAAAGACCAAGACCAAATCTGAGTCCTGCAAAAAGAAGAAAGCATGTAATAAGACAAAGGCCAGCAGATGTGCTATACCAGAAACTCAGCCTTTATGTGATGGTAATAGGTTTGCATCACTCAGAGTGGATGACTGAAAGTATTATTCATGGAATAATTTTTAATGCCATACAGATGGAAAAATTTTATTAAAATGTGACTGCATTGGAATTTGCTTGGCTTTCTTCACAGAAGTCCTTGATTCATCTGTATCAACAGTTATTCTTTCTGCAGATTTTTTTTTGGTAACAGGTTTTTATGAAAAAGATACTGTATATAAGCTTTTTTTAAGGTATCAAAATCCAACTGAAAATATGAGTAAAGAAGTTTGGCATTTCAGAACTGGACTATTTTAGAGGAATTCCTTTTTTCTCCTTGGACACTTACCGTTGGCTATTCCCCCAGCTCCTCAAACATTTCTAACATTGAAAACATCCAGTCATTAACTCTGTTCCTCAAACACAAGTTTACCTATGCTATATGTTATATATTGCAGATCAGATTAAAATGGAAATTGACAAGTCCAAATACATTGTAGAATCAGTCTTTATGACATTTCAGGTTGCATTTTCAGGGACAGCTAACTTTAGTTAGTGAAAATGCACTATATGTTGGGCTTTCTGTATTTTAGGTACTGAACTCAGGGAGAATTTTCTTCCTTTTGGTATATTTAAATAAGAACAGTAAGGGCTTGCTACCCCATGGTAGCTTTGTGTATGTATGCAAGTTATAGCAAGTTTGCTGATCCAGAGTAACTGTGTACAACCTTCAGCCATTAACAAATTGTTGTTGTTCAAGTTAGCCTTCTTTCTCTGATAGCTTTATTAAAATTACAGATCTGTTTTAACTGCCCCTGAGTCTGAACTTTAAATTACTTGGCAAACTCATACTATTATCATAGCAACACTGAAAAACTTTATATTAAAAAAATGCTACTTCATCAGTCTGTCTTTCCTATTAGCCAACTTTTCAGCAAAACTAGTCAATTTACATGAATGCTTTTTTAAAATGGGTATTTTCCCCTGTGTTCCTTGTATGAAACAAACTGCTACATTTCTGCTTTTTTCTTTTTCTCCTGAAGAATCAATATACTATTTTTTACGCTCAGGAAAATCATTATTTCTACCTTTAATCAATAAAGTTTTGCCCAGTCCTTACCAAAATTCAGGCTTGATTTCTGCATCATCTTGTTCTGTTTTCAGTCTTGCTTCTTGTCAACTGTATTTCTCATACTTCAGCTAGAAGTGAAAATGGTCTCTGAAGAAAACTAGATGAACTCCCTGCCTTCAACCTAGAGCATTTCTTTTCTTAAACAGGCATGACAGTTGGCCAGAACTTGAGTCCTTTTCCACAGTCTAAGACTTAAAAGGTGTATTTTCTTAGTTTTGTTTCAGTCATCACACGTTGTAGAGAAGAGGTCATTGGTACCTGCAATGCTTGCATCTGCTCATTTAAACAGTGTACTTTAACACTCCAATTCTGGTACCACCAGAAGAGTGCTTGACAGTTGCTTCTAGAGATGAGAGAAGGAAACAAGTCAGGAACATGACTTTCTACCCTCCAGGCTAACTGGTCTTGCAGCTGACAACCACTGTTACTTAAGTAGTGTTTTCACATCTAGAACTATCAAAAATTGATGTTAAAAATAAAATTAAGCACCTGCAATAACCAAGACAATGTGTGCCTCTGCACAGTGTAGCTGGGATCACTTGTACTAATGATTTTTTTGTGATAAGTATTTCAGGCAATAAGGAAAATCACTGGACATTCCCAAACAGCAAGAATCAAGTAGGAAGTTTCCCTAATATAATGATTTTATGCTAGGAACTAGCAAGTGTTACAAGGTTTGCTTTCCCAAAGGATATTGCAGCTATACTTACTCTGTTAAGTGGTGTGGAAGCTTCTATTGTAAAAAATAAAATGCCTTGTCCAAGAAGGTGATAAGGTCTAGCAGAGAACACTAAAACTCAGTGATAGTGATATGTGATACTTAATCCCACAGAGGAAGATGCATAAAAAACTACTGAAAATAATCCACCACCAAAGCAAATAATAAGATATTTTACAGCAATTTTAAGAAATCCGATCAAGGAGGATGTCTTTTACAGAGCACTAGTCACTAACAACTGTGATGTTCCTGATTCAGAACTGCAATAGTACAATTCAAATATCAGGCCTAATTAATAGTTACTGGAGTGTTGTAAATTTTGTAGGGCAAGCAAGAGTGTAGTGCAGATGTCAAAGGGGCAAGAAACATGACAATTTGCCTGTCATTCACTCAAGGTTTAACAGGGTTAAAGTTTAGACAACGAAGATGTGTGAAGTACTAACAAGCCGACTCTTGCTCAAAATTCAGAAGTCCTAAATTTGGGGAAAAAACCCAAAAGCCAATAATCTATAAAAGAAAACATTTTTCTTAAAAAAGCATGCAGTACAAAGAGCTATGTATAAACCCAGGAAAAAAAGTTTGCTTTCTTTAGGTTCATCACAAAAGGCTGCGGAAGAAGGGTTTTCCATATGAAATAATTCACATTAGATGTTGTAGATTACAGGAATGGTTTCTGATATCATACAACTGAGTTAATACTGCCATAATCTATTTAATAAGATATGAATAGATTTATAACATCGATTAAATTTACAGGAGAATTATTTTTGAGATAAAATGTGAGATGTATTTAGCATTTCTCCAAGTACAAAACTGTTATTTATTAAACTACCAGCAGATGGCGCCCATACTCAACGATAGAGCAAATTACTGGAATTTCATAATGCATTTCTAAATGGCAGTCTGCAAAGTCACATTTCCATCAGCTGTTTTCTAAACAAAGAGTTAAAGTTCTTGATTTTAGTGACTAAGACTTAAATGCTTAATCAGACAAAACCTCCCTTTGATCCATTGTGATCCAATGTATTGTTTCATTTTACAGCATTTTACCAAGCTTGTCCTTTCCTGTGGTTTTTATTACCAACATAAATAATCCCATTTAAAATAAATCTTCAGTATAAAAATACAGACATGTTTGATTCCTCTTTGATTCGTGTCAGGAGAGATTTCTTAATTTTCCTCTGAATCCCTTATTGGCAAAACACTGAAGAACCTAAGATTAATTCTTGACACTTGATGAGAAGCAGTATCTTGAATTTGCTAGTCATGAAGACTGGGATAACTCAAATGTTCTGCTTTCAGATAAAAAAAAGGATGCTATGATCACACAGCATTTTGAGAATACTTTGGAGACTGCTGACTAGATGGTTAAAAATTATTCTATTGGAAATGTGTTCAGTGCAGAATTCAGCAGTTTTGTTCCTTCTAAAAATGAAATATACCTCCTGGCAGTACAGAGCTGTGTACTGATCTTATATAGTGAAGAGAATTACTGATTCTAGGATTATCATTCAGAATTTAAAATCAAACAAGTGTACTGTATTTTTTAGAGCCATGATAGGTTTTCTATCTTCTTTTGGGAAAAATAATTAAAGCACCCTTTTTTGTTAAAATTGAGATATTATCTATTCCATGCTTTCATAGAAACAACTGAACTCCTTGACTGTTGCTTACTTTCACCCCACAAATTTCCCTGAAAATTTTTATGACAATATCCCACTGTTGATACACAATTGCTCTGAAAAGTCTCTCAAACTTGCCATTTGGTGCTAATGGTCAAGAATGGAACCAAAAAAGCAACACCCCAATTCATATACACCTGGTCCAAGCATTCTTCTATCATGGGGTTCAGTAGGTCTACAATACAAATAATGAGATTGAGCTAAAACACTAATCTTATTTTTTCATCTTCCACTGAAAAACAGCAAAGTTAATTTGGTATATTTAAAGTGAGTTCCATTCAATTAAATTCAGCCTTCAAGAAGGCACCATTAATTGTTCTTCAGGATCTGAAATTTTATTTCTTCTCTAGACTGACATACCTTATTCAGAAACCAAGTCTTCTGCTAGAAAAGTGGTATGTCATAAATTTTCTTTAAAGACTAGGAAATAACACTTGAAAGCTGACAAGACATTCTGGTGTTTATCTGAACTTCTATATGTATCTGGATTTCTGGGGCTCCAAGACAAGTGCAGAGCACAAACTAATCAAATCCCACAGATAAAACTTAATCTCTTGTTGATATTCTCACGTGAAAAATATAGTAGCTATAGTTCACCAAAAGCCAAGTTAGTTCAAAAGATTCTTCAACGTACATTGTCAGTTTACACTATCGGTCTCTACTGGTATCTGAAGAATACTAGGACAAATTACTAATAAATTCTAAAATACTCTGCAATAGCTGCAAGTCTGTATTGAGGAAGACATTGTTTCTAATGAGTGAATACCAGAGTATTCAGACATTATTCATATATTAAAACTATTTTTATCATATCAAGACTCCATTATGTTTTTTAGCCCCTAAAGGTCATTCTGTAAGTTAAAACTGTAAGTTACATTGTAACAGTAAACTGTTGTGTGATCGGGAAGAAAGAAAGAACAGGATAGGCAAAAAGAAATGTGAGCTCTCAAAGAGGAATGGAATTTTGTGCCATTAGAGTGAGAATTAGTGCATTCATTTTTTAATTCCGTATACTACAAGATACTTCAATAACCCTGGCTTATAACTGCTCAAGTGATCTAGCATTTGTATGCTAACATAAACATGTAACAGACATGAAACAACGCCAGTATCTGAAAGAATGTCAAAACAAGCACGACAATCTGGTGTAAATGCCAGTTACTTTTAAAACATCGAGACACCACACTTATTTAAGAAAAGCAAACATTTACTTCAAATTGCAGTATAGGCTTTTCAATTACAGAAAGAAAGAAAAGAAAAACAATGATCTGACAGCAGTCACATCCTGTGCAAAAAACTCAGGATACAAAAAAAACAAAACTGTAGCACAAGGTACTTGAGCCGCTTACACATTGCAGGATAAAGTAAATAAATACAGTAGCTGGAATATGGCACTCTTGTGACAAGACTAAATCCAGTGGAATGCCTCTGAAATAATTTTTATCCTTGTATTAGTAGCAAAGTCCCACCACCATAAAAGTAAAATAGTACAATGTTTTAAATAAAAACAAACTAAAATATTTATATCTAAGAGAAGGATTTTACACAGTTATATATCTTAAGTGCAGAAAATGGGACTAGGGCGTAGACCCTTCTTTCTTTAAATTAAACTCCCACACACAAAATTCCATTCGATTTCAAAAGTAAATTTACGTTTGAGGAAAAATGTTACCAAAGTTGCATAATTTCATTTGTTACTCCCACACCTGGAAGTTAAATTCTCAACAGTCTTGAAACATGAACGTTCATCATTAGCCAGTGAAAAAAAAAAGGACTTGTCAAAAGCCCTCAGGGTTTCTTTATCCTCCAAATATTGTTTTGCTCTCTCCTACATCTTCAGTCAGCAATCCCTAAGTTTGCAAACAAAAGAATGCAATATGCATCATACATCAAGAAAAGACGAAGTGGACGAAGAAGAACTTCCACGTTTTTGGATCTTTTCCTTGCTTCTTTCAAACTTCTTTATGATCTCAGTCACTATGCACACAGAGGAAGTGAGTCCCAGAAGAAACAATAAATCTGCAAGAGATAATTAGCCTGATTTTTAAAAATTTGCTCTTTAAGGCTGATGACAGATTTACAAAAGAACAAGACTTACATGACTTTTATGTTGCCTTCTAATCATTGGGTAATTTCAGGAGAAATGAAGCAAGAATATTTGCAGGATCAGAAGATTAACATGCATCGTTTTACACAAATCATGAGGAAAGGCATGAGATTTCAACCTTTTAAAGTATTGCATAACCCTACTATTTTTATTAACATCCATGAAAACAAAGAACATTCTTCTAAGCAAGATAATTAGATTTTACGCCGAAACAATATTAAGATTCTCAGAAATGAGACTACAATAAAAAAACAAGGAATTATGTAACAACATGCATTTTATGGCAATCATTTGTTTTTATGTCCAGAAAATTGCAGTGGCAATAATCATAAGAAGCCTTAATGAGGCCAACAGCATTAAGTATAATAGCAGCAAAATATCTATAGCCTCTTAAAACCCTCCTTTTTATTCTATAAAAATACAGTTGATTATTTAATAAAGGATCAAGATTTCTATCTAAATAAGGTATTTGTATTTAGAGAAAAACTTGCTAAATAGCAAGATTAAGCATTTAAAAGAAACCCTGAAGTTCATACTTCATTTTTGCCTGTATCAAAATTTACATTAAAAACCCCCAACATAAAGTACCTAAGAAATCTTAGAAGGCACTGACCCATTTTTTGTGTACGTATGCATTTCATCATGGTTCCCAAAGAAAACACCTAAAAGGATTTTTTTTTCTTAAAAAAAAAAGTTAGCAGCATTTTTATTCCTTATATATGTAAATGGCTGCAAAGTGCTCTTTAAAACCGTCAGCCTTGCATGTAGAGATTAACCCTTAATGCGCAATGTTAAAGGGGAACTCTTCTTACCCAAGACACTCAGGCTCTCTGTTTGGAAAACCTTCTGAAGTGGAGGAAAGTAAATGACCAGTAACTGCCCCATTATAGATCCAAGGACCGCATAGCAAAACATTTTATTACTGCAAAGTCCAATCTCAAACACAGATTTTGCCTATAAAATAAACAACATTACATTGTATGTGTAATTTTAATTAATTGCCTACATGAGAAAATAATTCATAACAACAATCTTTTCATCCTGACTTTAAAAAGCTATAAGAACCAGTTGTTGAACTCAAAGATAATCCAGAACAAGTTCTTTGACAAGCTGATTTCATTTTCTCTTTGGCAAATAGAGTGCAAATCTGTCTTCACAGTGACTTGCATACTGAGCTCACTTTTCTGCAAGTACAATGCATGAGAAGGTGTCCTCTATACTATAAGGAAGTGTTTGTGTTGACTTTGACATGATTCACAGACAACAGCACCAATTAGAGTAGACATAGTAATGTATACAACAATCTTACTTTTCTCCAACTAGTACAAGATTTTGGGTTTTTTCCCCCTTAAAACAAAAATATAATACAGAAAGAATAGTTTAAGAGTTCCCCTTGTGTTATGGGCTTTACAGCTACAAAATAAAAAAGTTAAGGCCTTCAAAAAATTTCAGATTTTGGCACAGATTCCAAACCGATAGTTCTCAGGAAAGAAAGAGAAATCCAACCAAATGRAAACAACAATACCAACAAACATCACTTTCACTTTTATTAAAGGTTTCCTCTTCCTTGCTCCCATCAGGACAGAAGCATTACTACCAGCTCTGCATCATATAAACAACTTAAGGAAACTAGCATTGATCTGTCATTTAAGAAATCCTACCTAGTAAATATGTGAAACTCTGAAGCTTAATAGCACATGTGAATTAAATACGCAGGAAAATATCCAAAAGAAACAGAGCAAGATGCTTCTTAGAAGAAAAATGCTGCTTGTGTAAATGGATAGTACGAATCACTTACCTGAGATCTAGAACTCAAAGCATTGAACATATCAAAAAATACAAAACAGGTGAAAGTCATGGTTGTATCTCGAGGCGTTATTACGTTGTCTCTTAACTGCCAACAAGAGAAAATGGCATGGCTTTAGCATGCTTTAAATCCTCAACAACTAAAGTTATTACAATAATTTAAATTCTACTAGCTAGTACATGAAAGCAAAAACAACCCCTATTTGTCCCAAGCTAATTTAATAAATCCTGTAGCAAGAATTACAGGCTTATACCTTAAGAGATGTTGTAATTCCAAGCTGCGATTTAACGACTCTTTATAAACATTCAAACAAACAGATGGAATACAAGGAATTGTGATGTACTACCAAAAGTTCAAATAACTTTTTTCTCTACTGAGAAAAGAAAGTTGAATGGCTATTTTGCAACTGTCTGGCTAGAACATTTGAACAATTAATTTCCATGAGCCAAGGTTTCCCAAATACATCTGAGACTAGAAAGTCTATGTTAAAGTAGAGATTGTGAAATAAAACTATTTCTTCATTTCAAAAACTTCCTCTCTAATCTGCTAGCTGAATACATTTTTAAATAAGCATGGATAAAACTTGCAATTAAGTACATACAAATTCTGAATTCTGACTGCTGGTATAAAAAGACTTTTCAATTTTAATTTAAGTTTGTTACTGCTCTAACTTTTGTACATGTCATACCTCTCTCCAGAAGACAAACAATGTTCCACACACAATAATTATTGATGAAACCAGTATTTTAACAATCAGGTTTTTGGTCAAAATGCTGTCCTTCAAATTTCTTGGAGGCTTCTGAATAACGTCTTTATCCACAGGCTCCACCCCAAGACTTAAAATGAAAAACATCTTAGATTTTTATCATCACAAAACAATTCCTTGATTCTGATTTAAGAACTAGATGAGTTGAAAAAAGGTTTCTATCTGCTCTTCACAGACCAAGAATCATCTCATCCAAATACATACTTGCTATTCTCACCTTCAAAGCACTGAGTTATAAGCATTAGTAACAGGCAATATTCTAACCCTACAGTACATTGAGAGTCCAAAAGTACATGATATCAAACACTATCAAAATTACTAGATGTCAGTTTTATTAAAGGAACCTATAGTATTGTGTCCCCCATTTTCGTCACCTTGATCAGCTTAGCCCAGGGATTCTACTGCTGGTTCCCTTCTACCTCTCTCCACCATCTCACCTGTAGTGAAGAGGGTCAGAGGAAGGGCCCGGAGGAAAGCCAGACTCTTGCATGCAAATTTCATGGGCATATCCATGGATCTTTAGGTATCCATGTTGCCCCAACCACTGCTAGATACTAAGCAAACCAAAGAAACGAACACAACTATATTACAAATACTGTAACTCAAATAAAGTTTGCTTTCTGTTTCTCAAATACATTATAATTTATCACTTCAGCTTTTTGGTTTTTTTATTAGCAACCCTTTATCTTGCTGAAAGAAAAGGACTACAGACCCCTGACAGAGATTAAAATAATTATTTACCTTTGAGCTGGAGGTCCATCCATAATAATATTGATCCATAAGATCTGCATGGCATTGAGAGGATTGGGAAAGTTCATTAACGTAGCCAGTGAGATTAAAGTCAATGCTGCTATACTCCTGTTGAAAGAATCCATTTTATAACTGTCAGCATGGAACATTTCTGAAGATCCACTGATAACTGCTTTGTTATCAACATTTCAAGCGTTTAAGAAGAGATAAGAATAGATTTTGACTACTTAAATCATGACTGCTGTAATCCTAAATTTAAGAGGCAAGGCATGGATTCATTTAGAATACTCATCTTGACACAGTCCTTATTAAGGCATTTCAGCAACTAAAGGACAGGAGAATTTGTGTCTTAATCTCCCAAACTTTAAAGTAACATTCAGAGTTACCACTCACCTTCACCTAATTCATTTTTCTTTGCGGAACTGGGTCTCATGCTTTTTTGTGTTCTTTTCAAAAAAGCAGTGCAAGAAGTGGAACTTTTAAACATGGTTTTGAAAAGCAAGCTGCTTTTTAACTTTTGAGATAAACACCTTGGGGCACCTGTCAGTAGCTTGACAAATCACAGTTAAGGCAAGGTACTTCCCAAGTTCCCTAAAACACCTACACCACCAATCATTAGCAAGATGAAGAGTCTATAAAAAAAGGTAGAAAACAATAGCTGCATGCAAGCTTAGTATTAGAGATCTCTCTAAACAGGTAGGCACTAATGGGGTTTGGTGCAAGATTAAATGGTTTTGGATCTTACAAGCTGAGAGCAAGGCTTATAATAACTCTGAAATTAGCCTTCTGCTGAACCCCACTGTTCTCTGCCTGCAAAAAAGGGCAGAAAGAAGGGTAACTCATTCTTCAAAATCCTGAGGCTACCATTCCCAAGGCTAACAGGCAAGCATACTTTCCTAGAGTATCTGTGCTCAGATACTCCACAGAAGCAGGTCCCTTGAAGTCTCCTACCAACACAACACTAGTATATGATGCTCATTCCAGTTTCTATACAAGAGTGGGTGGGTTTTTTTGTTTTTTTTTTTTGCAACCTCACTCAACCCCTCACAAAATGCCATGCAGCTGCAGAAACACACATTAGCAACACTGCAAAAAGGAAAACCACATTCCTGAATCCAGACGCAATGAAAGACTCAAAACACATTTGAAAATAAGGCTTTATATAAACTCGTCTTCCTGTCTTATCTACAGATAATACAGTTAGCACCATAAATGCACTGGAATATATACAAGAAAAGGAAATCAGCTTCATGGAGCTAACTTTCATCCCACAAACAGGTACATGGATTACTAAAGAGAAACTATCCTCCTGTTTACCCAGTTCACTCCATTTGAAGTACACGTTCTGGTTAAGGAGAAAAGGACTACTGTGCCAGAAGAGACACATCCCCTTTAAACAAGAACCCAGAGCTAGCTGTCCTGTTCCCCTCCATTCTCTTGGTCATTGACTTTTCACATCTTAACAGGAATAACTGTAATAAGGTTATATAATATGTAATATTATATATATAATATATATTATAGCATATACTATTATTATATATAAAATATATAATAAAGTCTATTACATTATTCTCTGGTTCTTTAAAAATGAAACAAGCCACTAGGTACAAAATACTGAAAATTCAATACCAGAAATCTTTTGCCATTATGACCACTGATATTTTCTAGCAGAGTATATCAAACTATGCAAAGTCTACAATATTCATGTGAATTTATGGAGCATCTCCTTCCTGATGCTTTCATTCATTCACAATGCAGTTAGAAGCTGATACTGCAGTTAGAAGCAATCTCATTGCAATGTTTAACTTACGTGCTCAGTTGAAATCTAACAAAATTTTTTATGTTATTATAAATTCCTTTACCCTCTTCAATTGCAGACCTGCAATTAAAAACAAAGATTACACCACGAGATAAATGAGGCTACTGTCAAAAAGCTTAAAAGGTAAACCACATAAAAGCATAAATAATTTCTATTATTTTACACAGCATTGCAAATATGAAGAAATGTGTGGAACTGAGGTTCTTATAACTTTGACAGTTATTGTTTTTCAACTCTTCTTTTATTATAAAATTTATCACAATAAGTTTCATTCCAACTGCTTAACTTTCACTAGTAAAATCTCCTCTTTGTTAAGATTCACCATCATCCCAGATGAGACTTTCTGATTCAATTAGATGATTAAAAAGTCTTATAAAAAAAGCATAGAAGTATAGGATGAAGACTTCCAAAAGCTATGCATTCTTACTGCATTGCAGTGCAGCAGAATTAAATACATACAGGCTATCTTTTCAATCTCTAGCATGTGTCACAACTTTCCTATCACATTATCACTATTGGATCAGTAAGGAATTTTTTTCTAATACCTAAACCAAGGTATTCTACTTTGCTGCAAATAAAGCTGACTTCTTTCTTCCAGTTCCCCCAACATTCAAGAAGAAAAAATTAATCACCATTCCTTTTGTAACTTCTTACATCTCTCCTGCATCCCCTTTAATCTTGTCGTCTTAGATTATGCATTCATTTTTTTCCTTACACCGTTCACCATTCTTCTCACTCTCCCATTTAGAACTTTTCTAGGGTGGTGAGCAAAACTGGACAAAGCAGTCCAGCAAAAGCCTCATCAAGCCCAAGTAAAACTAAGTACTTACCACAGATGTCTTATATACTCCTCTGAAGATATCTTAAAATGCTTCCCTTCTCTTTCTTTTTGGACAACAGCATAGTGCTGTTGACTGAGTTAGTATGGAAGCCTTTTTAACTTCCAGCTCAGTGGCTGAGGTACCCCTGCCTAGCCAGATTTTGTCATGTTGTACTTGTTTCTTCCACTTCTCCTGCTGGAGGACAAGCTTTGCACTTGCAGGCAAACTGAAGGGTTCTGAGGCTGCTAAGATGGCATTCAATAAAGACAGTGCAAAGTGCTACACTTTGGGGCTGGGGGGTGAGGGGGACGGGGAAGCTACCAAATTCAAAATGAAGGCCATCTGGCTAGACAGCAGTCCAGCTTACACCAGGAATAACCACCACCTTGAAGACTCATATGTATTACTAAATGCAAAATAAGATTGTGTTAGCTACACTCTAATTTATTTGAAATGTATCAAGTAAGTTGATGAACAAGTAACAACTAACTGGTTACCAGAAGCTGGTAACTTACTTTTACTTGATATTTAAATAGCTTACATTACAAGTATTTTTGTTTCAGAAAAACGAAGGAAAGAGCTGAATCAAACATATCACTCTAAAATTTCCTAAATTGAGAGAAATGTTCTATCTCATTTTTATGTAAGATTTATGCTTCTGAAGTAACAAATCAAGGTGCGTTGTACTGAGGACTAACAGAGGCACAATTTCACCTCAATTACCTTTCTTTCCAAATGTACTGCTAATACAACTCTACTTTGAGAAGCAGAACCACCGATCAGCATTTTAGCACAAATGCACAAGACCTCCTTTGTTATTTATATCTGATCTAGGTCAGTGGTACTGCTAACATGACAGGTAGCAGTACAGTTCACAAAGATCAAAGCAGAAAAGTTCTATACTTGTAAATACATTCTTATATTAACATACATAAAGGCAGAAATACTTCATATTTGCCCACTGTACTGTTATCTTCCTGGACTTTTTTTTTTTTAAACGACTATTATAGAAGTAATTACCATAAAAATCAATTACTTACGTGAGAACTCATTAATAACAGCTACACTTACAAGTTCAAGGAATTTCTCTTGCTTTTAACACAGGCCACATTTCATTAAAATTATTTAACACAAGGTATCTATATTAATCCAACATACATTATTGTCTGAAAATCATCATCCACAAGGATCATATCTGCTGCCTCTTTACAAACATCTGTTCCAGTTTGTCCCATTGCCACACCAATATCTGCAGCCTTCAGAGCAACAGCATCATTCACTCCATCTCCTGTCATAGCTACTACCGCACCATTATTTTGCAGTGACTAAAGAAAGGGAAAAAGAGTTTAAATCATTCACTGAAATAACCCATCCTATATAACTATTCAAGATACAAGCTTTTTTCAAAGTTCTTATAATTCTATTATAAAATTTTTAAAAAATAAATAAAATGCAGCTGTTTATATCTTAATGAACTTTTTATAGAAGATTTAAATTTTAGTCCACATGTTCAGATAGTCTACATACTAAAGTTAGGATATTTAAAAGCTGCATTTAAGAAAAAGTCAAAAAACTCTTAGAAAATGACACAAAGAAAGCATTGTGTTTATATTTTAACATTATCTTCCTCTTATATTTCTCAATATACTCCAACTGTCTCATAATGTTTGACTTCCTTCTCATTACTGTTGCTTTTCTGATTGTTCCAGTTGTTACATTGAATGCCCCTCTTTGTCAGCTTCTTTCATTAGCTTCTGAATTGAAGCATTACCTCAGGCATGGCTTGAAATTCATGCCTTTTTATCCTGTTCTGAGAAGCATCAGAAATACGGTTCTCTCAAGTTCCTAGGCAATTCAACTGCAATGGGACACAATCTCAATCAACCCCTGACCCCTGACATAGAAAAAAGCATGATGTTTCCTACCAGCAGCTTCATATCCCTTCTGGACACTACATATTTTCCTAGGTAGTATTTTCAAATACACTTCTCTTTCAAACCAAATGCATTTCAGCTTTCATCTTGACACACTGCAGCCCATTATAATTTAAGTAAAAGCACCACAAAATAGTGCCCACATTAATTGTCCTATGTTCCAGCCTCTAGTGAAACATACCTTTATAATTTTCAATTTATGTCGGGGACTGGCTCTGTAAAATACTGCAACCTGTTAAAAGCACAGTGAACAAATGGTGAAAATGAGTTTGGTACTGCAAAGTTAGAGGATACAAAAATACTTTCAAAGTCCAACTATGCTCTCATTAGTTCCAAAGTTGAGGCATCAGTGAATTGTGTTTTTAGTAGGGTGAAATCATTAACTTCAGAGAAGACTCAAAGTGTGATCTGGTAAACAAAGTTAGCACTACTTATTTTAAGATATCTGTAGTACACTCAGTTTTAAAAATCCTCTGAAACTGTGAGCCAACTTGAGCTCTAATGTCTTGTGCTGCAGACCTCCCAGACTAAATATATGCAGGCAATTGCCATGCTGGCTCTATAAATAATCTCCCTTTTCTTCCTGCCAGCACTACTGGCAAGTTACTCAGGACATTTCAATTTACTATTTTATGGAGCACGGCATTAACACATCAAAGTTTTAATGTTAATTAATAAAGATTCTAGTTTAGAATGAGTTAGTATTTTTCAGTATTTTTTGTCTCTGATCTACTCTGTAAATTAGAATTTCAGTAAGGGGAATTTCATTTTCAACAAAATTCCATACTATTAGTATTTCACATCTATTCTTCCTTTTCAAGAGGCAGGATAAGGAATTAGACTTCTCAGCAGCCACATTGGACTGTACATAGATGTTATAATCCTATGGGATGGTTTTAATGAATTCCTACTACAATTTTTAATAAATGTCTGGAAAATAATGTGGGGCTCAGGTCAAACATGCACAAAGTAACTTCTGTAATTATTCCTAGTTATTTAAGGAAAGTCTATAAGAACAAGTATTACTGAATAAACCAAAAATAAATATCACATAATTCTTTTTTTCTAACTTTTTGTGAGTCACCAAGGAAAAAGACCCAATGCTGAGAGATGTACATGTGTTCATATTATAAACACAATTGCTTCTTGATTGTAAATATTGGCTTTTTCTGGGTTACATCAGACTCAAGTATGCTGCAGTATAATTTTGCAGTCTTCTGCAAACAGAGAAGCATTTAAGTGCAAACTTTGCAACAGAGCCAAGTTTGAACCTCAGTTACATTTGATTATGACTTCAGATTTACAACTATGACATTTCTTAAGTTATTTGGTCATTTAATAAGTAAGAAGTAGTAAGTAGCCAAATTAACAAATAGTCCTTTTCAATACTCTTAGCCAATGGTTTGAGATTGATTACAAATCACTGAAGATAGACAGCTCCTTTTTTGAATTACAAAAGACAGACCACCTGTGAACAGGCAAATTCTAAAGTTATACATACAAACCACTCAAAGAAAAGAAAAAAGTGGTTTTTAACATAACAAGATGTGCTCACTGAAAATGAAAGGAGGCAAAATAAAAAAGAAATTCCCAATGCAGGCACTGAAAGGTAATGAGCTCACTGAAAAGATAATCTTGTAAGTTGAAAGAAATAAATTCTCACACAGCCATACATCAAACTCACTCAACGAAACTGGTTGTTTGATCTGGGACAGCTTCCATATTTCTGCACTAGAAGCTTCAGACTCTGATAATTTACTGTATCACTTTTTTCTATTAGAACTATGTTGTTAGTATTTCAGAAGTTACATTTTGGTTTTCCACAAATAAAAGCATTTCTCAATACAGAATATATCCTTTACTGCTTTTCAGTAAATAGTATATCAAAGCATACCTTTGGTGTTATTTGAGAAAGCTGCTGAATATCCAAATCATCTATTTCTTCTCCAGATATTGCCTGTGAATTTTTAGAATACAATCCCAGGCGACTAGCTAGAAACGGAAAAAAAAGCAAAAGCAAAAACAGTACTATAATAATTTAACTTTGTTTAAAAACATTAAGTACCAAAATTTTATTTTTACGCTTATTATTTTCTGCAGAATTTCAGATTTGAAAAGCCTAGAGCACTACTACTTTTTATTTCAATTCAGTATACTGAAGTAAATTAGCTGAACTCTTAAACAAATCCATGCTCTCAAGTCTATTCTAATCAGATATTTATTTCCTTAACCTTTTTTCAGGTCTTAAGGTCTGTATCTCATTGTGACAGGTGCCATATAAACGCTTAGTCCTTTCTAAAGAATTCACAGTTCAAAAATAACAAGACAGAAAATGAACACAGTGATAAAACAAATAAAGAAAAAAGGAAAAGATATCCTAACTGTGAAATCACTGCTAATTTGGGGGTGTACTTTTTGCATGCACTTTCAACTTTTTTCATCATCATCCTGTACATAAAAAAATCCATATTCTAGTTAAAGTACCTGTATTTTAAGGTACTGTATTATAAAAAGAAGTTAAGTAATTTATTTAAATATTTATTAAAAGCACTTAAACGTCAAACTTATATGGAAAAAACTGAGTCAAAGCACTTAAAAGGCCATATCCATCCCAAATGCTCGCTGTCAGTGGCTTAGTTTCTCCCTGTTGCTGTAAGATACACTCCCAATGCAGGGAAAAAAAATGTAAGAATCAGAAGTTAAGCATGCAGTATAGCAAAATACAGCAAACCTGATACATATCGTCTCAAACAGCAAACCCGATACATAAACCAAATTAGAAAAAATACAATTTAGGCTGAAACCATCGAAGTATCACTTCATACTTTTTTTTTCCCCCCCCAGTTTCACTGTGCCACATACTAACCCAATATACATACAGTCTACATATCTAGAACTTGGATGTTAAAGACTTAAATATCCACAACATTTCATAGCAATTAACTAGGCAATTGCCGACACCAAAAACGAGTCAGTGCACAATTCATACCAATGGCAACTGCAGTCTCCTGTGAATCTCCAGTAATCATTTTTATTGCAACTCCTGATGTGATAAGTGTAGTAACAGCTTCTTTTATACCAGTCCGTGGAGGATCAATTATTCCCACAAGCCCCAAAAAAGTCAGCTGTCCTAACTCAGGACCAGAAGCTAAAGCCAGAACTTCAGGGAACAAAGAAAAATAAGTTAACATTTGAAAATAAAATTTATACCAATGCTAATACTCTTGTTTTCCAAAACGAAAACTAATGACATACTACTAAATGTTAGCATATTGACCAAAGGCCTCGATGCTAAATACATTTATGAGTAAATTCATTCATCTGGGTATCCTACCCAAATTGAACCTATCACAAGCAGACGTTCAGAAATGAGACCTAAATGAATTAGTAGACCAGGACAAAGCAAAGGACAAAGACTGCAAATTCTTATTAATCCAGTAGCAATGTCTATTATATTCAGTATGTAGAATAGCCTGTTTTCATATATTTCTTTCTTCTAAAAAAATATTTTCTTTACCAACCCTATCTATTTCAGGTTTTAAAGAAAATTTTTCCATTTGTTTTCAGATGAAAGTGTATATATTTTCACCACTTGGAAAGAGAACAGCATCTCCATTTGTGGTTTCTGCGTACATGCACAATCTTTTATGCAACAATATGAAAGGGAGATCAGTTAATGTTTTATTTTTGATTTAGGCAGATTTTATCAAGTACATGCTAAACATTTTCTAAGGTGACTTTTACAGTAGGAATCTTAATTTCAATATATTTAAATGACATTATAGTTGTAAAAGAGAAGCAGATTCACTTTTTTGAAAACATAACGTGACACTAGGTATTCTCTTTGACAGTGAGCGGCCTGAAGTAGATGCGCAAACAACTGTCTGAACAAAACAAGCACAAAGCGGTACCACTCCTGGTACACTGGTACACCCTTTCAGTTTCTAGTAATTTCTATCTTAGGATTTCATGAGCCATGTATTACCCATACCTTCATGTTTAACAGCTTTGACTTAACAGCCAGACTTAACAGTTTGTATCTATACTTTCTCTTTACAGAGACCAGTGAAAGACAGCCATGTATCCTCCATATAATACATGCCCACAACCTACCTCCTATCAATTACTTTGTGAAAAATACTTTCAGTTATATCTGAAAACTCTACATAGCTTGTTATGATAAAAATGTAATCCTAATAACATCTTCTGACCCACAATCTGTTATGCTGGCCTAATTCACAAAGATGCCAGGAGCCAAAATAATAGAGAAATGGATGCATCTTGGCACTATTCACTAAAAAAAATAAAAAAATAAAAAAATAAAAACCAGACTATGAGATATAGAAACTATTAAGTAGCCGTTTACTGTTCTGTTGTGATGGTCATATGCAGAAGCAAAATTAATCATATTATTATACAGTCCTTAAAACCACAGCACCTGTTTTCCACCCTCCTCCATTTTAAAGAAAAACTTGCCAACCCAGTGGCACTCCCCCTTAATGTTTTTTCTTAGTTCTGCATTTTTTTTTTTTTGAACAAGCAAGCAATGACATTAAAAAACAGTTATTCCAAGACATTGAAATGGTCTTACCCCGAAGTCCTGCAGAGCCCATAGATGTCTTCTCTTGCTGGTATTGCTCTCTCTGTTGCTGAATGAGAGGTAGGATCTGTCCTTTACAGCTATATGATGTACAGTACCTAATGACTTGTTCATAAGCACCTTTCATAAAGCAAACCTCTGGTTTGTCCTAAAAGGAAAAAAAATTGTCATATGTGCATGCATTTGTGTATATACATATATACACACACACAAGTATACACACACAAGTACATACACATGCACCCATGAGAATGATGTTTGTATCTATACTTTCCTAAAAACTCTTCAGAACATGTAATGCAAATCAAAATTACATTAAAAAACAGATCTTTAGGTTTAGAAATGTCTCTCTACACAGTGTATGTTTAAGASTATTAACACCAAAACACAAGCTAAAACCAGTGTCTCATTTCACTAGACCTCATGCACAGCAGACCCTGGGGTCACAATTTGTTTATAATCTCAAGAGAGTAACCAAAGAACAGAAAGGAAACCTACACAGAACTTCAGGCCTGAAAGGACATCGAGCTCATCATCTGACCACCTCTTTTCTCCTACAGGTCATTAAACATTAAACATCATTAAACATCACCTGCACCCTTAAACCAAACCCCTAGTAACTGGACACATTTTTCAGAGAGCCAATCAGCCAATCAGCCACTTACCTTGAATATTTATTCCAATAGTTAATCAACTCATCCATTCCCTTCCCCCCTTTCCCCTTAAGAAGGGCTGCCTCCGTTCAATTTCCAATTGCTTATCATATCAACTTTTAAAAATGTTGATATCAAAACTGAATGCAATGTTCTTGCATCAGACACAATAAATCTTTACACAGATAAAAATCACTTCACAATTCCCGCTCAGTACTCTTTATACAGACAAGGATTATACAACCATATTCTCCATACAGATAAAAGGACTCAAATGCTTTATCTCCAAAGCAGAGTTTACTCTGATACTTAAATACTGTCAAGCAAGCCATTTTTCTTGGTCACAAATACTAGGAAATTTTTCCTAAAGCCAGAATCTGGGCTTCTGTTGCACATACTATATAGAAGGCTCCAGTTGCCAGACTAGCCAGAAAACAGGAATTTACGTAGCAAAAATATTTGTAGCAAAGATATTCAACTTGCTCTATATGAAGTATGAATGCAAGTGCGTGTGTGTGAAAGTAGTAGAAGAAACAATGGAAAAGAGGCTAAAAGAATGGCCTGTATTGATAATCCAGGACACTGCTGACAGCCAAAAAAAAAGAAAAGAAAAAAAACCCCGCTGAACACTATGGAATGTGCTGGCAACATCAAAACCAAAAAGCCTGTGTTTTCAAACAAAAGAAAGCTTAACTATTAAACATCCATGCATCTTCTTGCTCTTAATTCATTATGCAACTCTGCAGCCCTGAAAGAGCAGAAGACTGACAGAATTGCTTTAGCTGTTTGAGGGGGAAGGAGAAGGAAGAAAACAGTCAGATATATATTCAAAGTCTAGGATATCAAAATACTGAACATAATTTCCCCGTATGCCTCTAGAGAAAGAATTTCTTGTGATTCTTAGTCACCACTTCAGAACTTGAAACTGAAACTAGGCCTATTATCAAATGATATTCCCAGGACCGTGAACTGCACTGCTAGCTTCCACTAACCTCTGAGATGAAAAATGAAGACATTAAGTAGTATTCATAACTGTTCTACAGAAAGCAACGCAACACAGCCAATACACAATGAAACAGCGATGGAAGTTTACCTGCTGTGTTCTGTGGACACATTTAACAGCCATCCATTTTTGCTCAGAGCTGAAGGGATATTCAGCCTTCCTTATGTAGTCCTCCTGGAGCCCATCTAAACCCATCTGTATAAAACAGAACAAGTACCATAACGTCAGGACCTTCTGTGTTCAAACAGCTAAACAATTTGTTGGACTTTAAGATGAGTTAGTTAAGAATCGCTACTTAGTTAGAAATCGGTGCAAGCTCCAAAGGTGCTCTTGAGCATTCTGTTCCAGTTTAGAGAAACCTCTGACAAACTAGCACTGAAAAAACCTGGAAGCTTCTTTCAGGCTTCAGCCTAAGTCAGACAATTTAAGATTATACAGTAACTTTGATCCAAGGATCTTTAAATACTTTGTAGATTACAACCATCTCACAAACATAAGTCTTGCAACAGCTAACAATGTAGTTCTTGGTCTGACAAAACACACTACATCTATGTAGTAGATGTAGTAGCATCAAAGCATTTTTCTGTTATCTTGTTTCTATATAATTTCTCTGCTAAAGGACCTAGAAAATAACAGAAGACTGCAACAAAATCTAGAGAGGGCAAGCCACTGATCTGTAGTTCACAGGATTCAATCTGAAATGAGATTTTTTTTAATTGTCAGAATCCACTAAACTTTTAAGCTGAAACTCACTGGCTATGAAGACTCCAGACAAGTCAGATAAAATGGATTTCCATCCTGAATGCTGTTCTTTCCACAACCCAGATGCAACTCACTTTCCATGCTCTAGCCTTAACCAAGTCCAAGAAAAAATACAGATTAAAGAAGCTGCAAAAGCAGCAGTCTGCTGTAAACAAATCTTAGTATTTAAAGAGCTTCACAACATGTTCAATATCACTACCTCCCCTGCCAGCAACAGATATGAGACACACTCCCATTCTCTATTCCTGTGTGCTCTTAGCAAAATAACATCACTCTGGTCCTTTCCAGTCAAAGATTGAAGACTTACAATGAATCTCAGCAAGAAAATACATCCATCCTGTGTCCCAGTTACTTGGGGAAAGAAATACTCCAGTGCATTCATCTTGTAGTATCTTTTATAAGTTTACTCAGTCACAGAAAAATCAAGTACTAAGATTCTTTGCCACACTTCTCAGTAGCTCTAACAGGTGTGTCACAGAATAAAAGCTGTATTTAACCATAGTATTCACAATTCAAACTGCCTATGTCCAACACTTAAATGCTGCAGCCACAAAAAGTACCAATGTATTTACTAATCAGTTATCCACTTATCACTGCTGCTGGTGAAAACTGGAAAAAGACAACACAATTAATATTCAACAGGTCAATTAGCTTGTGGCAGGCAGAGTAACAGTACTGTGTGTGCAAAATAAGTACAATTAAAGACTTCATTTCAGTTCTAAATAGCTTATTGAATATCTTCCTCATCTTTCAGAATGCCCAAAGATTTCCAACAGGTAAGAAACATATACAGAAGATGAGCAGTTGCAATAAAAACCTAGGAAGCACAAGTGACAAAAAAAAAAAAAAAAAAAAAAAAAAAAAAAAAAAAGCCCCCTCATTTCTACAAAGTTCCCACCTGCCAAAAATGAAAAAAGCACCATCAAGTACACACCTTCATAGCAAGTGCAATTAAAGCCCCTTCTGTTGGCTTCCCCATTAAGGTGTTGTTTCTAATCAGAGCATCATTGCACACACAACCAGCCTAAAAGATGAGGAAGGGAAGGGGAGAAGAAAAAACAGAACACAAGTAAATACCGTACACAACTCTTGTGCCAAGTCACTGATTAAAACACATCTCTCTGTGCCAAGATCTCACCTCAACGATTTTGCTAATGGATGGGTTGTTATAACCATGGATAACATCTCCATCGAGTATCACTTCTCCAAACCTGTTATACCCTACTCCAGTAACCTGTAAGACAAACAGCCAAAGGGAGTATAAAATGCAATGTTCACTGGGTTCATAAATTGTTTGAACTTCAGCTTTTTACAATAAATATAAAAAAAGTAAAACAAGACCATTCATAATGGCTGATTTTGCCCAGTATGAATGGAGTCTCCTACTCAACTTCTAATGTAGCAGATCGAGATTAAGGAATCAATATTCTTAAGACAACTGAATTCTTCAAAGAAATACATTTGGACACTGATTTTCAAATGTACTCAGCAGTTTATATTCAGAAGAAGCTTAAGAGTAGCAATTTTATTCCTTGTCAGAAATAAAAAAACACAGTGTACATTGTTTCCTTACTCTACTAGGACATGCCTAGGACATGCTTGCAGCCTTTGGGGGGTGGGGGAAGAGGGGAAGGTGCAGGAGTTTCTAATTTCTTCCTCCCATCCTCATTCATCCCAGTTAATAACGCATACCCCTGCAGGGGAATGGAAGTACAGAGCTGGAGTCCTACTTTCATCCAAGAATAAGGAAGAAAATCGTAGTTAGGTAAACAGCCTCTCAGCTGATACCTGAGAGATGTTAAAGAAAACAAAAACGTATTTTTTTCTTTTTAATGCATAACATGTAGGCATCTCATCAGGATCTTAAAATCAAGTCTTCAGTTCAGGTCTACAGTGTAAGTACCTAATATAGTTGACAGCCATTTCAAATTATCTTTCAGTTAGGAAAAAGGAACTGATTTTACCCATAGGTAAACAAGTTATGTTAGCAGTAAAAAAAAAATATATATATATATAGATAGATAGATAGATCGATAGATTTATATAGAATTACATAGATTTCTAAGAAGAGAGAATAAATATCTGGAAGTATAAATAAGCATAGGTAAATATCAGGAAAGAGTAAGAAAGGATTCCAACATTCATTCTTACAAAAGTCAATGACAAGACTTTCCGTTAACTGTAAAGCGAATAAAATCCTGAATAAAAACAGTTTGAGAACTTAAGAAAATGTTTAAAATACACTCCCATAAAACTACATCTAGTTTCACACCTTGCTTCTTTTCCATTCCTACTGCTTTTGCTTTTCTTCCTTTTTGCATTTACTTCAGGCTTTGTAGCAACTCCCCAACCTCAGCAACCACAGCTTCACGTCTTGCTCCTACTTCCAGTTCCATTCATTAGGAAGAGTAAGAATGATAGTATGCTCTTGGGATGAAGTGCTCACACAATACATTAAGGTTTTTTAGCCAAAAGCTGGATACTTCTATTCTAAATATTCCTAATATGCAAGTTTTATTTTACACACCTGTAACAGCAGAAAAGTAGCCTCACTTTCCATACTGAAGAAAAACATCAAATCTCTCAATTTGCCTTTGTAATGAACCTCACCATCTGCCTTTTATTAGAAGTTACAGCCACGAAGAGCTATACGAACATTACATATTACACTAATAATTCTTCTGTAATTACGGAAGGCTTGAATAACACATCTGAGACAAAGACTGAAATACTGAACGAATGGACAAACAGGATTAGCCAGAAGTTGAGAAACTAGGATTTGATACAACAAATTTACACTTCCTTAACTTGCACTTTACCTGCAATACTCAGGACTATTTCAGCTGATGCAATCTATACATACAGAAGTAAAAGCCAAAATTAAAGTCTAATCTCACTACATACCTCAGCACGCTGCCCATCCGAAGTAAAAATGTGAGTTACAGTCATTTCGTTCTTTGTGAGAGTTCCAGTTTTATCTGAACAAATTACATTGCAACAACCTGAAAGAACCAATTAGTAAGACAAGGACTGTTTAGAACAATTTGAGTAGCTAATGAGGACAAAAATATTCAAGACAAAAAAACCCTCTAGAAATACTGCAACTGTTAATGTTAAATCCCATTTTCTTTTTTCACAGACAGCCAATATGCAACTACTTATGAATAGATATGCAAGGTTCTTTTGATTTATTAGACAAAGTTCCAAATACACAAATAGTCTGAAATGCTTCTATTCACTACCTCCTTATTTTTATATTGCTGTATCTCAAGCTATGTTAAATGAAGTCTCAATTAAGACTCCTGGTGAGGAGGAAACTTAAGACCCTGCTTTACAGCAGTTTTTCTTTATCAAAAATGGTAACTTACTACTAAAACTGCAGTTTTAATGAGACTGAAAAGATTGCAGAAGTGTGAAATTTGTATATGCTGTTTTAACTCAGAAAAAAAATCATCTTGAAAGTGTTGCAGCTTCTTGACATTTTTCTGAATGCTAGCTGGTATTTTCCAAACCAACAGAAAACCTTGCAGCACTAATGAAACTCAGCTAGAGAAATTAGAAATAAAGTATTTTCAATCTTCAAACACAGTAAAAGTTAAAATACAGCAGAAAAAGATTATTTCTTTTGTGTCCAGTGCGCTAAATGTTTCATGATTGAAACTGCATACAGAATGTTTTTAAGCTTTAATATTTTTAATTATTTAAGTTTTAATAGGAACAGCAAGACTGAGGGCACATACTGATTACAAAACTTTTTCTAATACTCATATTTGCATTTGTTTCCAACTGTCAACACTATTCATAAATTTATGCTAAAAAGTTAGTTTAAAAAACATTTCACAAGTATGTTATTTAATAAAAACCTCTTAACAGCAAGCTAAAATTATTTCCACTGAAAAATTTTCATTGTTCCACTGTGAACAGAGAGCATTCCACACATCCTTTCACACAAACAGTTTAGAGTATTGCTAGTGTGACATGCTATTAACCCACAAACTCTTACTGGGTTACATCTCAGTTCAAAAACTGAGCAGTCGTAGGGCCCACAAACATATAGCTGAATTTTAACTCTCTGTGTAAAATGCACTCTGTTTAGAAATGGTGTTTTTAAAGTATCACCACATTGCTAGCAAAACAAAAAAACACTTGTTTAATGCTACTCATTAACAGATACCTTCAACTTTGTGTTAATTTCCTAACATTCGTATCAAAATATTATCCCTAAGTTAGTCTGGTCATACCTAAAGTTTCAACAATAGGCAGTTTTTTCACAATAGCCCTTTTCTTGACCATTCTCATTACACCAAGGGCCAATGTCACTGTTACCACGATTGGTAGTCCTTCAGGGATTGCAGCTACCGCCAAACTGAAACGAAAGTAAACATACAAATCTTGCCTTAAAATGTCATACATTAATGCATAGTAAAGATATGCTTGCAGTCAAGAACTTTTTGTTTGTGTAGCAAGGTTAAAAGTGCGAGGAAGCAGCTGCCATTTGATTCTCATCATACACCTTTCACTGCAAAATGCACATTCTGAAGATAGCAACAATATGCTTAGACACTTCTCATTATTTGTGCAAAAGTATGAAGAAAGCTTAGAAAAAAAATCAATTGTAAGTGTTTTGCACACACAAAATACTAATTCGGACTGCGTAAAGTAGCCCAGATTGCGAAAAACATGGGTAGTCGGCACTGAACAAGTCTGTCTGGGAAATGCTACCACTTCAAGTGATCAGTGATCCACAGCTGTCACTTCCAGATCATGATATGGTGGTATGCTAAATGTTGGAATGGCACAGGTCCTTTGGAGACACCTCCTGTCCCTCTCCAACCCCCACCCCCCAAGCCACCAGAAATGCTGGCAACAGTGTAAATGAGATCAGGATAACTCATTATACAATGCTCAAAGATGCAGTTCAAGGGGCTCACTATTTTAATGCAAGTCTCCATAGTCTGATCCTGTCTGTTTCTTGAAGCAGCACTGTCCTGTGCACTGTCCATGTCATTAACACATTTCTGAGAGTAGAGCTAGATCATCTAAACTCAGGTTTATTCTCGACAGACAACACCCTGGGATTAAATTGCCATAACATTCTAGAAAACAAGCTAATGAACTACCGCATGATGGAAGACTTCCAGTCACTCCAAGTTTTGTCTAATGCCACTTATAAAATTGCATTTTCTTTATTTACTCAGTGATGGAAATTTAAATTATACAACTTTGTTCATTGTCTGTTTATCAACCTTCCAAAAACCACTTAGAAATCACCACACAACTGCATGATTTGAGAGACTGAGAAGTACATACCACATCATTAAAAAGAGCATGAACAGTCATTGCCTTTTTACAGCACAAAGTCAATTTTTGTTTTATGTCACCTATCTGAACTTAAAAGTAGAGTCTGTGTGCAAGCATATTATATATCATTAGCTTTCAAATACTTGCTTTAATGGATGAACTATGCTATTTATATATAAAAAAAATCTTACCTCACACCAATTGTGAACATATCAAGGATATGCTTTCCTTGCAACCAGCCAACCAGCATGATAATCCCTATAAACAAAATAGTTGTTTTAATAAATACCAGTATGCACTGTAGCTTCAAAAACAAAACAAAAAAACCCAAAACAACAAAAAAAAAAAACACACACCACAATACCCACCCCCCCCAAGCTTATCACAATGCTATTACAAAGATCTAAATCTGGGGGTTCAGCAGTATTTTTGTTTCCCTCGCTTTTGGAGCATAATTTTGTCAGCATGGCAAAAGTGAAGAAAGTTTCTGCCAGCCTAGTTGCACAATCATACTAGCAGCGAGGTGCTCACTCATGGTCATCTTGAATCAGAACACAAGACAGTTTATCAAGGAAGACATAGGGATTACATAATAATCTATAATTATTTTACAAAGATTCTCTTACCTATTATACCAAAGGAATACAAGGATAGCTGTTTTCCTAAGAGATCCATGCTCTTCTGCAGAGGTGTCTTTGGAGCCTTGGTGAAAGGTAAACATGAAGCAGTTAACAAGCACATGTTAAACAAGTATAAATTGTATCAGAAATTTTTCCAGGTATGCAAATTTCAAAACACTGTCAGTGACTAAAATGCAGTTATAATGTATGTTTACTTTGTGAAAACATACAGGGCTACTTTGTTTCACTCTTGTATAAAATTCAAGAAGATTCAAGAATACTTCAATGGAATGAAAAATTTATTAGAAATTCTTCAGAAGCTTTGTGGTGTCTATACCAAACCTAATACAAAAGGTCAAAGACGTTCAGAAAAGCCACGTCAATTAAAAACCAATGCATTTCTTCAAAACTGAAGTTCTAGATAACAAGAACAAAACTGACTTTTCAACGCCTACATAGGCCTTAAAGCACCCAAAAGCCAACTATATCTCAGGAGGAATTTGCTAACTATCTGCAGGAAATGAAAAATTAGCCAAATACGAAACTATGGAAATATTTAAACACTCTGCTGCCAAAAAAACCAATAAAAATTAATTTCTGGAGGAGACAAAGCAAAAACTTTAATAAAAAAAAATCAAGAGAGTAAGTTTATTTTTTAATAGTAACATATGGTGAACTACAGTTTGGGAAACATGCAGAAGAAAAACAAGAAAAGTGGGTCTTTGTAAAATCTTTGTTCAACAAGTTATGGAAAAAACAGTGTGTATGCTCTGTTGTATCAGCTGGTATCAAGTTTGATTCACTCTTACCTTCAAAATTAACTTTTAAAACAAGATAAGATAAACATTACACGTAAGATTAACACTACAAAAACAACCCTCCCTCTGGTATTTCAGATTTTTTTTTTTTTATGTAGATTGCTCACATACTTTTTTTTTTGTTTTATTTTTCATTAGTAATTATAGCTGTTACAATACAAAGTAAATACTATTGTACACATAATCATATTTTCTTCACACATCTATTAATGTGGGTTCCACTTCAGGTGACTGGAGAGCAGTATCCCCCTGAAAGATGGTAGTGAGGCACTACAGATAACAGTGTGAGCTCCTGGCTGGCACACAACACAACATCTAGTGCTCTTATTTGCTCTGTTTTGGCAGATTTCAGAAATGTAGGTATTTGAAGGAAAAAAAAAAAAAAAAAAGTGCTGCATACTGTGCCAGCTCTCGCCCTGACAACTGCAGACAAGACTGTCACCCTATGATCCTACTTTGGTCAGGCAGCCAGAGAAGAGGCTAGGAGGTCCCACAAACACACACTCAGGGGTCTGACTTTCAATGTGGACCCGAGTACTGCAAAAAACAAAATCATGGTGGGAGTTTGGTATCCACAAGTCAAAGGAACCTTCCCAACCTTAGAAGGGTAAGGTAGAGACCATGAAGCAGCAGAAGGCACATGCATAATCCTAAACTACACTACTAATCAAGGGAGAACCGAGWCCTATGTGTGCAATGCACAAATCTGCCATACAAATCCCTCCCCTTTTCCAGTTGAAAAATACACTTCCATGAACTGTAATTAGATTTGTTTCATCCTTGAATAGGTTCAGAACATTATTTAACAGGTAAATTATCCATAGCTGACCTAAAAATATTATTGCACAGAATTCAATTACAACTTCCATGTTTAAGAGCTCAGATTTGTTTCACTAGAGGAAAGGAAAATATTAAAAGCAATATAATTAAGTTTAACTAAGTTTCTATGGAATAAACTCACTCGATCTCAAAAATACACAATTTTAATGAATGAAGTTTATATTTACACAATGTATGCCTTGCTTTTAAATATTTACTCTTACCTCTTCTGCTTGCATCATTTTGAAAACCTCCCCAAATTCAGAGTTTTCTCCTGTTCCAATAACTATACCCTAAAAAAATAAAATAAAGTGAATTCTACTCTGAAGTGTAATTTTTTTGTTAATGATGATTCCTGACACTTTGACTCAAATGTGGGCAAACAGCCTGCTGTGAATTTCCTTAACTTTACTCATAAATTTACCTCTTGGCACAAATAGCGCAAGTATTTTTTTCCAAAAAACATTTCACCTCCATGAAACAGAAACTTATATTCTGTACAGTACTAAAGTATTTAGTAACTATCAGTAATGACTCAGTGAAACAGCTATCTAACATTAGCTAAAACAGGATTTTAGTTACGGATTTTCAAACTCTGATATGTGAATGTTGTTCTAGAAGCCTAATCGCACATCCTAGATAAGAGAGTTTCTGATCCTTTTTTCCCCTACAGATTTGAGCACTCCTGGCCCTAAACAAGCAAGATTCTGCATCTGAAAAAGCACTAATGGGAGAAGTGCTGCAGTATATCAGAGAGTTAAAAGTCATCCATATTTCTATTATAAGGGTGCACTTCTATTACTCTAGAATCAAAGTATATGTAGTCATTAAAGTACTTTCATCAACGAACAGGCAAACTTTAAAAACAAGAACTGACTCTTTCAAACAGTTAAAGCATGCAGAATATTCCTCCTTATCAATAATAATTTTACCTTTGCTTTTCCACATCTGACCAGTGTTCCCATGAAAGCAATATTGCTCCTTGAAGTAAGGTCGCCATTGGTTGCTGCTGGCTGAGGAGCTGTAGATTTAGCACAAGGAGCTGTCTCACCTGTGAGACTAGATTCATCAATAGAAAGATCCACAGCCTTTGAAAACAAAATACACAGACTGGGTAAAAAGCACGACAACAAGCTTTTATAAAAGGTCAGAAGTGATAATAAAGATCTCCTGACATTTACGATTAAAAATTTTATATCCAGTTTCTTCATATGGTAGGAAACCTTACGTCAATATCAACCATGTTGTAAGGATCAATGAAGCAAGTAAAAAAAGTCATATGAACAAGCACTTGCACAGAATATTGCAGCAATGCACTTGCTTTACAAAGTCAAAGTTTATTCATAATTTTATCTTCACAATTGTTTTTCTATAAAACAGTCAAGAGAGGTTGCAACTGTGATGCACTCCACCACCAAAAAAACCAGTTRACTGGGAATGCAAATGTACATACGTATTATCATTCCCTCAATTCTCTGTCCACTTTCCCCATCATTCCACCTATCACGGCCCATTAAGAACTGGCTAACAAAAATTCTATTTTATACAATGTTTTTTCATCCATAAAGTCTCAATAGGAAAAATGCTATTCAGACAACAGTCAAGGTAGACTGCAGGAACAGAAAGGCTGTCATATTTTGGTTTTAGGTATTGCATTTTTTTTGGCAGCAGGTGGGGAGGGGAGAGGAGGGGGCAGAATCAGAGAAGGAAAGACAAGAAAAAAGGGATTATTCCCTCAGAGCTAACTAGCTATGTCCAATAGACAAAAAAAAAAAAGGGAAAAACAAGATTTGGTTGCAATAAATATAACACAAAGCCAAAAAAAAGAAGTATCTGGTAAAAATCTAAATCCAAGAGAAATGTCTTTCCCCAACTGACATAATTCTAAGTACTTCTATTGACTTTAATGGGTATTGAATATCCTTTAAAGTACAAAAAAGCCTGAATCACAACATCTGTAGACACAAAGTCCTAAGTAATTCTGCATTATTAAAAAGAATAAAGCCAGTAATTGTGACCAAATCACTAAATCTCAAGACAATCTCCTTGAGGAAAACAGTGTTAAAGGATGCACAATAAAATTCAATTGCCAAATCTCTTTGAAAGCGTAACATTTGCAAAGAGTAAATACAAGTCAGTTACATTGCACACTATAGTAGATCATAGATCTACTGGATCTATAGTATAGATAGTAGTTTAGGGGGGTTATTCTTCTGTTGGTTTTTTTTTTCATTTTTTTCTTAGTGGCATGTCAAATCTGATACACTCCAGCTCTAGCTGGACAACAGAATGAACATAGGCTGAGAGATCAAAAATAATTTAGTCAATGTTAAAAAGAGGATAGTACCTTTACTAAAGTGCTTTCTGATCAGTCAAATCCCTCTAATTCCTGCTATTCTCTCAAATAGTTACCAGGGCAGTACCCATTTTTAAAAGGTTGGTGCTGTATCAATAAAGGAAAAGGGACACTTGTCAAAAACCGCAATGAATTTTTCAAATCAAAACCATTAAGAATGATTAATCCCAGAAAGTTCTATAATAGTCTATCAGTGATGCATTCCTCAGACTCCAAACTGAAACAGTATGAAGATGCCACAGTGTTACTATTCAGGCTTAGCCTTAAGCTTTGAAACATTTGTTTATCATCACTCCCAAAAGGATTTTTGTTCAAAGCCTACATTGCTATAGGCATGTAATGCTCTAGCTTTAGAGAGGATTAAGATAAAACTTGATGGACTGCTCATTAATGTACAGCAATTTTAGGCCAGAAAAKGTTTTCAAACATCATATTTTGGAAAATGGGATTAACCTCTCCCAAGACTAGTCCAATAAATTTCTTTTCACATTCATGAAAGACTTCAGAAAGCAAAGTGCTTAATTATCATTTTTGCAAAGTGCTTAATTACCATTTTTGCAATTTTCTACAACAGTATCATCAATTAGAATATGCTGAGAGATTTAGCTCTTTATCTGAGAAGATGACCTTTGTGTAATTTTTTTCATGTCCCTCTTCCACATCACACTAACAGGTGGGGACTGGTGGGGATAAGATAATTTTTCCAAAACAAGTGACATTAAAGAAAAGCTAATGCTGTTAAGCTATATGCTTATTCACAGGAAATTTGAGCTTTGTCAGAAGAAAATGTAAATTAAAGATATACATGGAAAAGAAAATCAATCACGTGTACAAGTATCTGAAGGGAGGGTGTCGAGAGGATGGGACCAGACTCTTTTCAGTGGTGCCGAGCGACAGGAYGCAAGGCAAYGGGCACAAACTGAAACAGAGACGCTTCCATCTGAACATGAGGAAAAATTTTTTCACTGTGAGGGTGACAGAGCACTGGCACAGGTTGCCCCGAGAGGTGGTGGAGTCTCCTTCTCTGGAGATATTCAAAACGCGCCTGGATGCARTCCTGTGCAATGTGCTCTAGGTGACCCTGCTTGAACAGGGGGGTTGGACTAGATGATCTCCAGAGGTCATGGTCAGTCTTTTCACAAAAAGATTGGCCTTCAGATTCCTAAGACAAGCCATGCACATTCCGCCACATAGGATTTAAAATACATACATAAAAATAAATATATATACATATACACATATGTATGTGTATATATATATGTATGTGCATATATAAAAATCCCCAACTGTGGGGTAGAAATTTCCTGTGCTAGAATGAGGTTATGGCATGCTCTTACTCTCAAACAGTTTGCAACAATAGTTGAGATAAAGACAGTGCAAATTTTCATCTAGTGCAAGTCTATAAAAACATACAATTCCCCTTCTGCTTCCCATTGTGAGAGCTGCAAGAGTGTTACTACCATAGCATACTAGGAGCTTATGAGCAAGACAGTAGATGCTGTTACAATACATTTTTACACCCATGCAGAAACTGTATAGTTGCTAAGGGAAGGAGAAAATGTTTGAAGTCACAAATAAAAAGAGCTACTATCCAGCAAAACATTAAAGTACAGGCTACATTACCAACGATTCAGACAAACTTTCAGGACTGACACAAACTTGTCTCAGAAACTAACTAGTTGGTTGAGGCTTTGTCTATAAAACCAGCAATGATTAATCCAGTATCAGCTGTGGGTGCTTCCAAGAAATTCAGCTCAGCTTGTCCTGAAATTACTTTAACACAATGGCCCAGATACATCATCATCCACAGGATGCCCAAAATTTGATAGAAAAGCAACGTGATATTCTTTAGCCAAAATCAAAGTTAAGAGGAATACATATTCCACTTTGTTTTTGGAGAATTTGCAAGTACTGTTTATAGTGCTATTGCTTCCACTCAGACACTTCCAGCAGTGCTAATGTTATTAGTCAAATATTTGGTAAACTAGAAGACTTAGAGAGAAAAAGATTACATTGGCACTATTTCACAAGTATTTATTTTAATATTCCATTATCAGAGAACAGTGAAATTATACCCTAAAGATTAACGCAAGTAAAGATTCAAAATCAGCTGCAAACAGCAGCCAGATGTCACATAATTCAGACTGAAAATGATCATTTTGTAACTTCTTTAACATTTAAAAGTATTCTTCAAGCCAAAATTTCAAGAATGCATAACATACATAAAATTCAACAAGATCTGAGACAGTTGCAAAAAATCCTGCTCTGTCATTTCCTACATTCAGGAACCACAAATATTGTTATAAGTGAGGATTTTCAAAGCAATTACATTTGGAAACTGAATTACTTTGAAATTTCTATTAAAATAGTTAAATAGTTGTGAGTTCCGAACAATAATACTTACTGTTGTTCAATAATCAGTGGCCATCTTTTGTTTTTATGGGACAGAGGGAAAGAGAAGTTATTAAATGTTAAAACAGTATATTAGGTATATACCTCAAATAATCGTAGATCAGCCGGGACTCTGTCTCCAACTGACAGGCAGACTGTATCACCTGGGACTAAATCTCTTGCAAGCGTATGTTCCACCCTACCTTCTCGTACGCTGTAGGTGAAAACATGAAGTCAAAGTGCATAAGAATGTCTTCTCTGGCATTTTGTCTGAGAAAAGCTTTCAAAGTGTTGACTACATATTGCAATGTTACTGGTTTTAGAAGTCAACCAAATAAGATTTCTGTTTTGCTACTTAAGTTACATCAGTAATGTCATCTGAAAAGTTCAACAGGCAACGTGGTGGAATAATATTTTAGGCTCCAAGCAAAACATGTTTTAAGTCAGTATAACAACTTGATATCAAAGTGGTAAGTTTTTGAAGAACCTACTCGATTCAGATTAAATTTAACACTACTTAATTTAGGACTGAAGGAACAGACAATTCCATACCAATGGCATTCTGGAGGCACAAGTTTACTAAGCTCTTCAAGAGATTTTTCTGATCTGTACTCCTGCAGACACAGTAAAACGCACAATTAAAGCACAGAATGTTTTTAAAACAGGCAAAAATTAAACAACACTAAGATAAATCCGCATCTACTGAAATCTGTCTTATTAGTAATTTGTCTTAAGGTAACATTCCAAAGAATCATTAAGGGATGCCATTCAACAGTTCCGTATTAGATACTTTAAACAACAAATACGGTTCAAACATTAAGAATTTTACAAATTTAAGAATTTGCCTACATGCATTTCTTAAGGTTAACAAAGGTTCTTCCCATTTTCCCTCAGGCCTTTTAATACTTGCAGTAATGCTTCTAACTCATGGCTCAGACATGATCAAGTTCCACAGTTTAGCAAGTTACTGCATGTCAGCAGTACCAAAAATACTGTGTTCATACTCTTAAGCCCTGGAGAAATAAGGTAGTATAACTTATCTCAAACCTCAAAAAGCAGATTACAAAATTAAAGAAAGATACTGAGCACAAACACAAAGCAATTTTTGTTTATATACTGAGTATTAAGGCTGGCTATTTATAGAATGAAAACAACTTCTTTATGGCTTAGAAAATGACTGAAAGAACTTATTTTGTAAAGTTTCCATACAAAATCGCAGCCAGAGCCACACATTTAAAATCTATTTGCTGTGAAATGAAATATTTAAGAGTAGTTCAACACTGTTTAATCTGAGTGTTCTATACAAGTACTCTTTTATGGTTGACTATAATACTCATATGGATGCATAAATGTCACTGTAGCTAAAGCAGTACAAATCATGCGCTTTAGAAAAGGCAAAAGGCTTGGATCAAAGCACAGAGCRCTTTACTCAACCATTCACAGCTGCACAATGCATCAGAACAACTACTTCAGTCTTTTATTAAATAAAAGAGTTTATATAAAAGCACTAATCTTGTTTGGACAACAGATGTCTTACCTGAACAAAGGCAACCGTAACAACAATGACTATTGCCTGCAAGAAAACAAAGCAGGTAAGATAAAAGAATTCCAAATAGCCATTAAAGTGATCATATTTGCTTTTGCTTAATCATATTTGTTAGCATGCATTAACAATATGGTTTGGAAACATATTTTCTCATTTTCAAAATCACTGGATATTTCCCTCAAGTTTCTTAAAAAACAAAAAGTCTTTTACATCTGCACTAGCAACTTCCAAGAACCTGAATAAAAAAATAAAATTCATAAGTAAATACTGATTTTGAAGAAAAGGTTCTACTGATTGGGAAATAACCTCTGATCTGCATTTCTAAAAGATGAGCAAAACAGAGCAGCAGAGATCTGCAACCAAAATAAAAACATTGGTCTGAGCGAAGTATGAAAGTGTGAGGGCAAAAATATTAAATGAAACAACAGAACAAGGGTTAAAGGAATGATGCGTTAACTGCTACCGAGCATCAGAGACACAGCTTCATTCAAATAATCAGATTCAGAAAGGTTAAGATCCCCCCCCGTGTCAAGACTAGAAATAGGGTAGTGAGATGAAGAACAGGACTGGAGCCATAAAACATCCACATAAGGAAAAGAAAAGAACAAGGAGACTCTGTCCAAAACTCCAGAGGACTGAGACAAGACACTGAGACAGAAGACCCCAAACAGCCAAGATCCCAAACAAAAAGGCTATAAAAGAAAAAACAAACAAACAAACAAAAAAAMCCCACACCAGTACCTCACTGGTGAGAAAATTAATTAGGACTGAATAGCAAGCCTTCACTTCTCCCCTGCAAGCCATCCTGGCCGCACACAGGCACTTCAACATAAACATCATGGGGCTGGCGAGCATGTGATGTGACAGTGAGTGAGCTATTAGAATCTATTAGAAAATGAATGTGACCGAGATCAGTTTTTGTTTGAAGTATCATCTTCCCCTTCTATAGAGTCTCAGATTGAGTTTTGTTACACTCATTTCTTACAGATATCTTACAGATACAAGTGTATACTAAAAGTACAAAATCCGTAATTAAGCTTTTAAAGTACACATTGTAATTACTAAAAAAATCATCAAGATATGATCATTTCGCAAGAGAAAACTTTCTTTTGCAAAATTCTTGAATAATCCAAAGGACAAAACCAACAAGTCTGCCTTGTTTGTGACACTAACATTAGCCTTACCAAATGAATAGTAGTTAATAACTATATATTTTCCATCTTTCCACAGCATGTTTTCACCATGGTTACACACACATTTCTTTCAGGGGTAATGTTACTTTCTTTCTACAGTTCACACTACCTGCCACAGCCATGTATTCTTGGCCTCATGTCAGTCTCTGAGTTTGTGTGTATGTGAAATGGTTTGCATCAAGAAATCAGTATCCCTCAAATGGGAAAAGACATGTAATTTTTAACCTGAATCAGTTCTCTAGTCCAGTTCATCACACAGCTTTAAAATACATTTATATTAGATTAATCTTCAACAGCATATCACTTTTATTGCTAAGGCTCTGCGCACAAACATACAGCGACAGGAAAAATGCACCATCATCTGAAAGGAAACTAAAACGAAACTTCACTAGCTGACAAAAAAAAACAAACGGGCATTAACAACGACAAGACTAAATGGTGGCTTAACCAGAAGACACAGGAAAAACAAAACAAAACAAACCCACAGAGTTAATGAACTTTAACTCAACTGCACTTATTCTCTGTATTTTTAGACACCAAAGTTCATGAGACTACTAAAGCACCCTCCTTAAGTTGTGGCACAAAATAGAGAAATTATGGCTCTCTTATACTAACTGTGGTCTTCTCTTTTCATTGCCTTGCTCAAGAGGGATAAGAAATAATAGACTTAGTAGCACTAACCAAGGAGGAAACCAAACAGGAAATAATTCAACTTTAAGCCACAGCAACAATTAAATACATTTCTTAACACGACAGAACATTCCAAACACTATACTCAAATTCAAAATTGCATGGTTTTACTTAGAGAAACTGCATGGTTTCTCCACCAGAGAAAGCTAACATTTCTAAAGAATAAGAGGGGCTAGGAGCAAAGCTCCAGTTACCTTAACTACAGAAGTAAAACTCCTCAGCATACACAGCAAGGAGGTCGGCCAAGACAAAAACCAGCTCAATTACATTCTTCTCAAGCTTGCTTCTGATCATACGGGCTTCCCAATTCTTCGCTATTATCTTTTCCCCCGAAAGGCTAAAGGGATCATTTTCTTCTCAGCATCATTTGTATTGACAAACGTTTAGCGGTACTTTATTTGCTCACTAGTTTAACAGGATATTTAACTGCAAATTCCTACAAAATTCATTATTTCAGGTTCTGTCTTCTGCTATTTCTAGGCAGTCCACTTTTCTTCATCATAATTAAAAGGACTACATCTTTAAAGGAACTTATGCTGGTTACAATTTTAATTTAATCCATAATTTAAGATAAAAATTAGAAGACACCAAAAACTGCTTCTTGAAACAAACTACTGATGCTTCAACCATCAATGAAAGACTAAATATGTAACTCAACTGTTAGTTAATGTAATATTTATTTTGGTATGTATTATTGTTATCAGTCAAGAATAAACAAAATCCAGTCATATGCTTAACAACTGATTTAATGCTAGTATAAATTAGAATCAAATGATACTATCCTACATTAGCATTCTGCGAATGTTAATGTGTGGACATCCATTCTCAAGAAGTACTCTCAAAGAAGATAAATTTTAGTTCCTTACCACAGTGATACTGACAGCATCATCAAATTGATGCATTAAAACACTGATGACAGCAGATGCCAGGAGAAGCATAATAAGGGGATTTTTAAACTGAAAGGAAACAGAACAGTAATTAAGCAATTTTCAGACAGAATGACCATTTTACCTCTCCCTCAAAGCACATTTGATCTGCTGCATTTGAGGGATTATTCTGTAATTAAAATCTAAGCCATCAGTACAAGAAATCTGACTCTGTACAGTTATTTCACAGATTTTACTTAAACAAGCTTGCTTTTTTTAAATATTAAAGATCCTGAATGAACCATATTCAATATATATCAGGAGAAAACTGTTTCTTACATTTCTTGATTTGTATTCTCTCAAGGTGAAGAAAATAAATTATTTTCTGTACTTGTTTGTACTGCATTTCAACACAAAAAAAATCCAGAATGTCCTTGAGATAAGAGGCAGAACTTGTTCCCAGCAACTTATCATTATCAAGGCGGCAATAGGTTTTGTAACTTTCAATTCATATTTCCTTGGGGGTTTTTTTGTTTTTTGGGTTCTCCTTCCCCCCCGCCCCCAAGATACAAGCCTTCCTGTTAAATCATACACTTAGTTTAGATTTTTAAGGGTAAAGTGACAAAGAATCTTGCTTTTACATAACAGCTGGTTGCCAACACAGTTAATTTTTAATTAAAAAAAAATTTTTTTTATGAACATTCCTACACTCTAAATAGAAGGACATTCTATGAGCACATATGATAAGCACATTTACAGCAAATACATATCTTAACAAACCCTACTTAAATAGGCTTGGATAACCTATTTTAGAAGTGTTCTGATGTACTTGACTAATTGACACTAGCCATGGAAAAATAAAAGCATTAATGCCAGAAGATAGCAATATATAATGATGTTCCCACTCCTGTCATCAGCAGAGAGCTGAATATATCTCCACAGTCACTTCATGCAAAACTGTTTCTCCAGAATTAACCATCTATTACTTCAGGGTTTAATTTAGAACTTAATTGTACTGCTGCTCAGACAAGTTACAGAAAATATTGACCAAAATGTTTAATATTGTAAGTTCATTAAAAAAAAAAAAAAAAACTGTGTGAAAGTTGCCATACTTGGTACAGCAGATTCAGGAAAGAAGTCACATTTCCCCATCATTCAGAGAAGCTGCACTGGCTTACATATATAACAAGCCAAGCTCAATAGGAAGAAATTTAACACTTGAGTTTTGCCAGTTCAGCTTAACACCACAATCAAGGCTGGCCTCATCCTCACCCTCACTTCAAAGGCAGTGGTTTTGCTTTTTAAAATTCCCTTTGATCCATCAAGGTAATTGTACTTTATGTTCCAGTCAAACACAAACCAACATTCAGTCATATGCATTTACGACTGACAACAGAGGGCAGCTCATGCTCAAGCCTTTGCCTACAGGGAACTTTATTCTGCTTCTCTTGCCCTCACACTAGTTACAAACAGCAACATTCTAGTTATGAATATATACTCAAGGACAAATCATGTAATTAAAACACTGACATGAATCTAAAAAACTTTTGCAATAGGTAAATTAGATATAAATCACAGAAGTCATAACTCATCATTCTAGTAGAGCTTACCCACTTTGTTATCAGAATATGTTCATGCACATGAAAACTAATAGAGAGGAAAATGTATTTAAAGATACATGTTTAACATATTAGAGAGCCACTGTGTTAAAACAAAAGAAGAAAGGACGAAAATCTTCACCTGGGAAATATATTTTTTCCACAGTGGTTCATCTTCACTAATATCAAATTCATTCCATCCATGGAATGCCCGTCTATGACAAACTTCACAGTTTTTTAAGCCATGTTGAAGATTAGCCTATTAAAATACACAAAGAATAGTACACAGTCAATGATAATACTGATAGGCTGTATTTCATACAAAATTCCAACACCAAAATATATCACCTTAGATTATAAAAGATCAGAAAGACAAGCTTGGTACTAATGTGTGTATGAGAATAAAAGCTAGCTAATGATTATTTTAAAACTAGGTTTGCCAGTATATAACAGATTCAACAAAATATTCACAGAAGCAATGCAGAAGCAGATGCTGTTTCAAAGCTCTAAATGACTGCTGATCTTCCCTGCAGAAATCTCTTCAGCAAGCCAAACCGTAGGCACAGTTCAAACTCTTGAGGATTATGTCAGGAGTTCAGTTAGTCAAATGAAAGCAATAGCCTCAAAGTCTTGGGTTGTCAGTGGCAAGCATTTACCATGGTGTATTGTTCAGGTAGTCAAGCATACAGGAAACAACAAAAAGGACCATCTATCTGGGAAATCAACACAGATTCAACGGTTTGTAAATCTGCCGATGGGTAGCTTTTTTAATCCTGTTCCCCCACTTAAGATAGAGGCTGCCAAAATATATTAAAGAATCCATAGAAAAACTGAGGCAATAGCTATGAAAAACAGGAAAAAAGTTTATAGGAAGAATTGACTCTAAGAGTTTTATTAATAAAAAGCAATCTTCAAAACATACAGAAAACCAAACATTTTCAAGTCGAATCATACTCTCCCCCACAAAATACCCAATTTTCTCAAAAGCATTAGAGCATTTCAAGTAACAATTTAAAAAACAACATGCATTTAGAAGTAGCCAACAGTTAATATCAAGCTGCATGATAATGCATGGGCTTCTCTTTAAGAAAAAGATCTGTCCTCGAGAAATATCAAACATCATTTGGTAACAAGTACAGTCATGTAAAAGATGCAAAATCACTTACTTGCAGAATGCTTGCAACTTCATCAACTGGCAATTCACTTGCTTTTTTTGAAGACAGTACAGGAATCATTGTCTCATTGTCACCATCAGGGATTTGTTGAAGACGTGCAACCTAAGAAACAAAACCAAAGTTCTTAAGGAAGGGAAGCACTAACATTTCATATCAAACAATACATACCAGAGTGATGCTGTACTAATGCCATTAAAAGATATTTTTCAATAGTAATTTGCATTGTTTTCAGCTTATTTTTATGCAATACCATCTGCAGTAATAAATAAAGGTCTGGATAAGCAACTTAGAAGACACTTTCTGCAATAACATATAAAGTGATGGCAGATATCCTAACAGTTATGAATATTCACAATCCTGTAGCTCATTTCTGTTAACACCTGGTGAGAAAATAATCACTCCAGATAAATGTCACTCCTTGCTCCTACTTTCTACTCACCAAGCTACAGTTTAAGCAGGCCTAGTTCCTGCTGACAAAGAAAGGAGAAACAACTTTAAGAAGAGCATGAACAAGAGCACAGACATAAGCAAAGTCATAAAACTTGACTACAGTACAAAAGTTTCAAGTCAACACCACAAAAAATGTTTTCTTGTAATTTTAGGAAAAGGAAAATTGTCCACTGCAGAACAGCATATTAGGAAAAAAATATCAGTAGCAGAGCTCAGCAATGCTTTGATATTTAATGAAACTGAAGAAATTAGAGTTTTTGCTTATTAGATTTGAGAAGCTGAAATGATATTTCTTCCTTCCCTCCGTTACCCTCACACTAATTTACTATACTCTTCACCACACCCACAATTAATAATTCAGATCTTGCCTATCCTTTTTTTTTGCCCTTTTGTTAACTGGAAAACACTTAAAATGTAAACTTACACACCACACACGTTTTTACTATTACACTTGCGCAGAATTTGAATAGGTGTTTTTATGCTTTTATAAAAGACAATAGTGGTTTTGAATCGCCTTTACAGATGTTGAGACTTAAATAAATACTTTGCAATGGCAACAATGTGTTATAAGATTTCAGTACTTTTATCTCCTTAAGAAAGGCATGATGATGTGCTTCATACTACACACAGTTTGTCTTGTACTCAAATAAGATAGCTGAGATTAATCCAACTTGATATTTGTTCTTCTAGCTGCTTACCTAAATACATAAAGACTTCAGCCTGCAGGCCCAAGAGAACAATGAACTACAGTGAAAGTGCTATAGTTAGAACACACAGGCTTTCTCTTTTAAGAGAAACTTATCTGGCGACTCTCTGCAGAGACTGACACTTGCCATGTCACTCCTGAGGTGAAACAGCAAACCGCAACACTTGCCCCTTTACTGGGATTCAGCGAAAGCAGGTCTGGAGACTAATGCAAGATGCCAGCGATGTGGGGCACGGGTCCAGGCTCCTGGGAGGGGGGACAACAGGCAGAAGAATGGCACCTTAACCGGGCACTTGCTGACCTCCAGACAGGGGGGACCCCTGGCCTCTGCTCTGCTGTCAGCAGCTTGCAGCCAAGGGGACTGACAGCTGAGCTGCTGCAACGCAGCTCGGCCGGGCTCCGAGGAAGGGAGAGCTCAGCTATGTCTTACCATGCCTTGCCTCTAGGTCCAGCAACTCATGCTCCTGACAGAGTTCTTCATTTTTGTTCTTTAATATCGTTTTAATGACACACGTGAGCCAAGACCAGAACTGGAAAGTCTGTGGCCACATTATTAGAATAATTATTAGAATCTGACTTCAATCTGCTTTAGCATTGGGTAGGTACTTATTGAAACCTTATGTAAGTACACTGATGTAAATATTTCTTTAAAAGATAGTGAATATATATTATTATATGCTCTAAACATGCACATTTACAAAAATTATCTAGCAAGTTATCATTTCTAATACTTTCACATGGTTCAAATGAGACATGAAACTGGGACAAAATATTTCAAACTATGGTTGAACAAAATATTGGACATTTCTATTTTTCAACATATACACATAAAATGGTTTTACCTGAGTATTTGAATTAATTTAAAAGAACCTCACGAATTACTCTCAACATAGAGGGGGCAAAAGAAAAAAAGTAAAATTCTATTCCTAATGAGAGGGCTTTTTACAAAGTCCAAGGACGCTATAAATAAATGTTTTCTAGAAACATGAAAGCCAGTGACGTGCAAGTGCCCTAACACCAACAATCTTGCACTATTCTGGACCACAGGGACTGACATTTGCTCCATGCCTAAAGTTTCTCACAGAACACTGCTGATATTCCCTCTGCAAAATAAAATCATATTAAAGCAACTTAAGCTGACCATAATAGTTGCAGAAGGCAGGTATTTTGGTTAGGAAGAACACAGACTTTAGGACTCGATGCCTAAGTCACATTACTGCAAAAGATAGGACAATTTGCATAAACATATTTCAGTATGCTAGTGACATTAACTTCACATTCTCTTGAAATACATAATGTTTCTCTTCACTGTCTTTCCAGAATCTTGATAGTTAGCTTAAGAAAAAACAGATTTGTACATATTTATCAAATAACAACCTGAAGTTCACAAAAATATTTTCTGTAACTAAAAATAAACAATTCTGTGGAAAAAACCCAAGACTTAACTGATAATACAACTTTATCCTACTTTATATCATGTTCAAAATGACAAAATACACATTGGCAGATACATGTTCAGCTCTGTAAAACTTCCTCATGGGCAGTGATACATCATCATGACTGTTTCTAGTTTTTTATGCAGACACATAAGCCTTTGCTTAATGTACCACTACTTTCACTGCCATCCATGAAGCGCTCAATGCTGACAACAATGAGTCCCTAGGAAGGCACGGGTTCATTCCAATCTGCCTTGTAGAAACTTCAGTATGTACCTTGCCTCCCTGCAGACCACGCTGGTGTCTGAATTCACCTATTCTGCAATTAAAAACACATCCAGTTAAGGCTGCTGATAAGCCTACTTACATGAACCAATACTAAGTTTACCCACTTCAATTCTCAGGATACTGCCAGTGGAGATGATGATTTTTCATACTTCACAAGTTTACACTCAATTTCCTTTAACCTTACTTTTATTTCAGTTTTCTCAGACCATATACCTTCTCAAACCAACCATTTACTCTGAACTTTCCCACAATCACCCCTCTTTTGTAAAAAACATACTGCTGAACTACTAGCTCATGTTCCTTACTTTAAAGTTTCTCTGCCTAAGTCCTCGGTTTTGATTTTTATTGAAAACAGATACCACATTTAGGGCATTAGTTACTGAACTCCAGAATTTAGGGCTGAAAGCCATTCAGCCTAAGTGCTATTTCAAAACAAACCCATGATCACATGCTTTTAACCAAAATCATTCCACATTTTCAACAAACACTCTAAACTTCTGAGCACTCCCTGCAGGAGCAGGCAGAAACGAACTGACAGCCATTGCAAATTTTAGTGCTGAGAAAAATCTTTTTCCCTATACCTTTTAAACTGATTTGGTTGCTAGACTCAAATAACTATTCCAAAAAGGGATACATTTGCCTGATCATTGCCCTAATATTATCAATTAGGGCTTCAGAGAGTCAAGTAACAATCTCTTTAAAGATATTTTTAAAAATTAAAATCCTTAAATACAAATGTTAAAATACTCTTAAACAGCAAGATCAGGCTTTTGCAAAAACAAAAACAAAACAAAACAGACCCCTTGATTAGGGCAATAGAATTTCTGCTACAAAAAGCCATTTTGACAACCTTTTGTGATGGACTCAAAAAGCCACTGATTTTGAATGTGTGTTGCATTCAAACCATCCCCCACTTTTAGGGGAAACTGTAAAAACTGTATGCAATGAAAAAATCTACAGAGGAAAACCCGGTACAAGACTAGAAAAATAAAGGATCAGATCTCTTTCAGCCAATTCCCTTATCCGAGGCAAAAATTACATACTATCAGACAATTCCTGATGGATCCTCATCTGATTTCTCAAAAACCTCTACAATATCTCTGTTGATTAAACTACCTTTAGAGTTCAGAAAAGAACAATTTCAAATACCTAACATTTTGCCACCAATTAAAATCAATTACTTATGCAATTCATACTGTATAATGAGAAACTATCACTGTTTCCTTCACAATCATCTTCCAGTGTATATGTATAAAGTGGGTTACACCAATAGATTTACCTCAAATAAAAACTAGTTAGCAAGCGCTTGCTATTTGCTGGAACCTAATAATCATAAAAGCAAGTATTTTTTCCTTTACTATGTATTACTTTCACAAAGGAAGAGAAACCAATTTCTTACTCAGTATTGTCAGCAAGTATTCTACAGATCTTTAACACTGCTGCCCCGATCTGCACATTGGAGATCTGGATTTCTGCAACACCTGTTAACATATCTAGCAGAAGCTACCCCAAAAATCAGTTTTCACAATTTTTACTATATCAGATATCAATTTTTTGGAGTTACAACTACAGCTTCCTGTTCTCTGCCTGCAGCTAAATCTACCAGGGAACGAAGCAGCAGGATGCTAAGAGACAAAAATAAGCAGCTGTCTCAGCAGTGACTTTTCCTGGACCACTTCCAGCCTCTACACCATTTCTAGGGCAAGAAACACAAACTGATCATATGATCACAGCACTCTGCCCAAAGTACGTTTAAAGTTAAAGCAAAGGTCTAGAAGTCTTACATTAATAGAATTTAAGAGTTCCCTCTGTTTTCTCTAATGAAAAATCTCGTTTGCCTGAACAGTTAACACTAACGTAAAGAGATTCTTCTTCTCCATATGCTACAGGATTCTGCCTACCCTTTTTCTAACACAATCAAGAGCAAGGACCAGCATTGTGCATTCCTCTGCAGTTTAACATATACCATTCTGCTTATCAGCTCAGTAGGAATAGCTCATTATCAATCAGCAGGGCTCACTGACATTAAGATACTTTTATGTTTTTTAAAACAACGGGAAATTTTAGCTGTAACTGCTCACTGAATGCAATGGCACGACCTACGCTCACTGAGATTGCTCTAATAATTATTTAGAGTGCTGTCATAGCAAAACCTACTTTTAGACAATCTTGTGACCAAAACACTTTGGCTAATTAGCTAATAGAAAATCCTTTAAATGTTACATGTAGTTACTCAATTGACCTACAAGTGCAAAATGCAAAGGCGGTGCAAAAATGAGAAAAATAAAAACAAAAGGAAGCAGAGATTTACATAACAGAAATTTTAGTTGAGATAACTGAAGAGAAAAACTGATTTTTCTTTCTCTCATGACCTGCTTCAGAATTCTGAATTAGAAATGCATGTCAACATTTGGGTTTGGGGACTCTACTCTTAGAAAGAGCTGTTTGTCCTCCCTCAGTAGAGGTCTCATTGGCAAATTACAGGCTGGCAGAGCTAGTTCTTGGTAATCACTGGGGCACAACTGGAAGTGGAGAAAGATGACTGGCAGCACTGACCTGGCATGCTCTCCAATATTTGCCTGTTCACCATATCTATCACCGTCTTCTCAATCTTCCTGTCCATTTGAACAGCCTGATCAGTCTCTTTCCCATCAGTCCCTTTGAAACTGAACCCCTTTCAAGCCAACCTGAGTACTACAGTATCTTTCAACCCCTTCTCCTCCCCCCACCTTAAGATTCAGCTTTCATTTTTGATTTACCTTCCCATGTTTCACAAAAAGCATTATTTAGCTCCCTTAACACTTCATAAGGAGTTCTCTGAACTTATAAATTTGTGGGCCACTGGACAACCATACCCTGGAGAATATGGTCACCAGAGATGCCAACCCTACAAAATAAGACAAGTAGTCACTTATTTAACATTTCAAATGGCAGCAAAGAAAGCTCATTCTCACCCCACAGTTTTAGAATGACAGTCTTCAGATCTTTCGCTTCCCTGGAGACGTTAAATCCTTTTCCACTTTCTTCTTACATTCTTTGAGATCACGACTACAACCTCCCAATACCCAGGACTATTATTAACAGTTACGTGATCATTCACCTTCAACACAATGAATTATCACTGCGCATTTCACAGGGAGAAACTATAGAACATGGCATCAACAACAGTGGTGTTTCAAACCTGCAGCATACAGAGTAGTAATCTGCAAACAGAAATAATGGGAATCCTGTTAGAGCAATACTAGTGATTGTATTTGTGACAGTTATGGAAAACACATCCCTTATCTAGATGATTAAAGAGCAAAGTAACCACCTTTTATGAACTCTCCAGGAAAGCAAAACAAGTTAACCACTTGAAGAATGGTTCTTCCTGATTTTTCTGTATAGATAGAAAGCCTTACCAACCTACACAAGCAGGAGAAAGCAGATTCCCATATTTTAGGTGATATGCTCATACTAATATCCTTTTTTCTAGAAATCTGTTATATATTTTCTGTCAATGTTATATATCTTTTGCCAATCTTGCTGCATCACTGGTGTCTTGGAAGTCTTTTTGATTAGGTTTTTATGCCTTGTAAAAGACAGGAGGACAACATATTTCACAGCATAGTTTTCATGCTGCTGCCGTTTCCCCCCTCACCGAAAAAGATGCGCTAGTGTTTAATAGCATAATATTAATTAAAAGGTGTTTCACAGAATGAATAAGAGATTGAAACGTATAAGCCTCCAATTTCCTTATTCGCTGTATGATCAAACTATGTGCAACTTACACCAAAACATTTAGAAAGCTCAGCTCCTTTCTAAGATTAAAAAGAAAACAGACATGTTCCTTTCCAGTTTTGAACAATTCAGAAGGGGGGTGTGTGTGTGTGTATGTGTGTGTGTCTCAGATCACTCAGTGAAACTGAGCATCAGGAACAGAAGTGCAGCTTTATGTAGAAACCTGTGCACATAACATCATAAAAGACAAGTACTTATCTCTTCCGCGCTGTGGCTGGCATCCTGAAAGTTCACAGGGCTAGAGACTAACTAGCTGTCAACGAGCACAAAGGTGTGAGCATGCACACACATGGACTTTCGAAACAGTTCCTACTAGGCATAGACTCTTGGCTGTGAAGCATATCTTTAAGTAAAAAAGTCTACCTGGAACAGAAGTAATCCCCTTTTCTGTCAGTTCCAAAGTTGAAGCATCAGTGCAGTCTTCTCCTAATCATCAGGACCTGGCGGTTAAACATTTTGGAGATCTAGATCTTTAACCTTCTTATGGGCCATCTTCAAACTCTCAGCGTAAATGAGACATTGATCAGTAACATGTCTGTGAACCCAGAGAGTCACTTTCTAAGCAATGACTTTAAAAATGTCTATTTCACCTAGATTTTTCTACCTTTGCCTTTTAGAAAAAGGCAATTTTTGCTTCATTTTTCTAGAAAGCAAGGTGCTCCTAGAACCTCAAGACAGGTCACAGTCACGAAACAATGACCAAGTGATGACAAGGCACAGGAAAAAGCCAGGTACAAAAAAAATGCATTAGGCACGCTCAATAGCTATTATAACTCCTAGACCAACTGCATTCACAGAGGCAAACCCCAGATGCATGGCAGGATACCAAAAGGGAAGGCAGTGCAGAGAGGAGCATACGAAGAGCCCTCAGACTGCCCTAGAACACAGATTAGCCACATGGTCATTACTATGACACAACTTCCTCCACAATTTTCCTTCATGAAATTGCTCCTGATCTTAGCAGGAACTAAGAGGAATTCATCAGTTGTACTAACATAAGAAGTAGGTGGAAGTAGCTGAGGGTGGTAGACACAGCTCTTTTTTTTTTTTTTACATCAGTGCAACCAAGCTCGCAAACCATAAATGCAGACAAGCTACAATAACATTTCTAGATTAAGTAAAGTCAATTTTTAAAATGTCTTATTCTTGGCTTCTGAACTAATTTATCTGCATTTTAATGACATGAATAAAATGGGAAGTTATATTTGGAGAGGCTTCATCCATGCAGACTACACTGATATAATTGTCTGTACTTTACATATAACTATATCATGAAGACTGGTATCTTCCTGTATTCTCAACTACCAATTTCTCTAAAGATGCCTCATAAACCTGTAAACTTAGATATGAAAAATACTCAATTAGCTTTGATCAGAATAACACCACTGTCTTAGAGCAATGAGTAAAGAGCCAACACTCCTTCAAACTCCAAGACTGACTGTCAAAAGGAATATCTTTTTCGCCACTGCGAAGAACTGCCCTCACCCCTACAAGGTTGAAATCTACAGACTAATGAGCCACTTGTTTTCTACCAGGCACTGTTTGCTCAGGATAGGAAATACTTTTTGAAGGCTTTGAAGTTACCATGTAGTATCTTCATTTGAACAGAAACTTTTGGAAAAGTGCAACTATTTTTTCACTTCTGGGGAAACAGCTGCAGCAGCCTCGTTTCTAATATTCAAAAAAATTTGTTTCTATTCAACAGTATTTTAGTTTAAACATTTTACCAGAAGTCCCCACATCAAAGAAAGTGCACACAGAAGAGTTCTGTTTCTAAAAATGCTAGAAGGAAAAAACAAACAAACAAACAAACAAAAACACATTAATTTGCAATAATGAGTTCTCCTTGCAGAGTAGACTTCTATCCTTGCAGGTCACAGTTTCAGCCCTTTGCTATTGTGTATTATTTCATAAGACTCTACAGAAAGGGTGATATTCATTCTGGCACACACACCACCCATTAACCAAGGAGAAATATAAATACCAACTTATGAGAACAACTTGCTCAACAGACCTGTGAGCCTGAAAAATCTGCCTTGTATTCATTTGAGTATTCAAGGAGTGCTTATTGCTTTCACTGAGGCCAATCAGCCAAACAGCAGAAGCATACTCCTGGGTATATAACATTTTTTAATTCTGACCAACTAAGAGACAGGAATCTAAATACTGGCTACAGCTATCAGCCCTGACAGTCTCAGGATCTGCCTAAATTTAGAAGTTCTTAAATATTTAAGAGAGACCTATCCCCATTTCCCACCTACTTCAGGCATTATACTAAAGTCTATCTCAACACATTTGTTCTAAGACATTCCTTTTAACATCCAACTTCATTCTATAGGAGTCCATAAAGCTCAAAGACCAACTCCAAAAAATATTTAAGTACTAAAAACATCTTGATATTGCACTTCTCCTAGATATCTGTCTCAACAGCCTGAAATGCATCTTACTCTTTCAGGATGTTTCACAATGTTTTAATTAAAAAACAGGAAGGAAAGTCAAACATTTAGTTCAACTGAGGATGCTGGCATAACAGTAACACTGGGCAATTTTTCCATAATTGTGGTATACACTCCATGTGGTTATTCTGCAAGCCTCATGAATGAGAAATGCCTGCTCTGTAGGTGGAGAGAAAACATTTCCCAAAAATAAAGATATCTTAACCTGAGTGCAGTACTGTAGATTAAGGAGTAATGGCAACAGAAATTCTGACTAAATCCCCACCATCGCATCAGTCCAAACCGCCTCATCTCCCTTTAGCCCATTTATGTAGTATACAGTTGAATGTTGAGAATGTCAAACATAATCAAACTTTGAACTTTATCACCACAAAAGATGTACTATTTACAGCATTTTCATATACTCTGGAGGATATACGATGACGAATTTAAAGGCTGGTTGCTCAAAGCCTTGAGCTAGCATCAGAGTTGCCAAGAATGCTTTGACTACTATATATTGACCAAAACATTCAGTTTTGATTCTTGCTGTTCTAAGAACTCCTTGAGTGCTAGAAAAATCAGCTTTAACATTTCATACATTACTCATTACTTATTTATCAGAAGAACAAAAAATACAGAATCCTAAGCACTCACTGAAACATATCAAACAATGCTGGTACCTTTATGAAAGGAAGTTTTATATAAAACAGCACTGGGTCAAATTCAGAAACTCATCACCCAAGCAAGGGAGCACAGATGACCACATCTCACTTGACTCCAAACAACATACATCTCTGGTTAAGTCCTGATTCACCTGAGGCATTTCAGAAGTTCAAGGCCAAAAGACTTTGGGTGTAAATATCAGTCATTTATCTTGCCAAATAGTTGCTAACTTTCTAAAAGAGAAGATCTAAGCTTAGAAATAAGATGATATGGTTCTTCTCCAACAGTCTGTTTCTATCTCCTAACACTTTAAAACACTGAGCTTCTCAAAATGAAGGATGGTACTTGAACAGCAAATACTAACAGAGAATTTCAGCACCCGCCAAGATACTGGTTACGCATCCATGACACATGCAGACCTCAGCTGCCATATAACTGCATTAAACAAAAAAAATCCAATAGAATATTTGCCCACCGTTTGTTGTTCAAAATTTGTTTAAAATAATGCATGAAGCTCCATGTCCTAATACTTCACTCTGGATACCCTTGACAGCTCTACAGTTAGTTCATAATGTGACAAAATGAAATTCTAAAAAAGTAAAATGAAAGATAATCCTGAACTACTTGTTTAAAACAGTTCTCAGGACCAAGCTGGTGTCAATTCTTTTTAAAATGCAAACATGAGTCACTGCATAATTACTCCACTTATGGTAATAAGTTTTCTTATAATTAGAATTGAAAAAGCAGCAAGTGTATTCACCAAGCTTTTCTGTGAATTATGTATGCAGAAAAAATTGCTGCAGAACATTCATGACTTAAAAATATTTTAAAAGCCTTTATAATCTAGATTCTGTAGTCAACATCTGCTAACTCATTACCCATTTTATCCCTTCTAATTGTTTAGAGTACAATGTTTACAAAACAAATAACTAGAAACATATGTTTGCCCCAAATTTATACCTTGATTATTGTACTTTATTTTTCTATTTTCTGCATTGTAACTGTATCATTCTTTTTAGCTTCTACAGACCACACTGCTATTACCAATTTTATGTGTCAGTTAGATATCACCAGTGTCAATTAGATATCACCTGAACTCTTCCAGTGGCTCAAAAGCAGATATTGCAACTAAGAAAACTTACATATCTTGAACCTATTCCACTCTTGCAAAATTCCAGTGTGGTCTACGGGAGAATTTATATGACATCATTACGTCACACCAATAGGTGTATTACTTTTTTTTTTTTCTTAACCATCCCTTCCAAATGCATTTTAGTACCTGTTCCATTTTCTAAACAATGGGTAGCAATAATCACAAAATGCCTCCCTCTGATAAACTGATGCTGTGACTACATGAAGACTGAGTCAACCTAATGGTTTGCTCATGCTAAAAGGAAGAGGTCTTACTCCTCTAGTCCCTGCCAGAGGTTCACGTCCTCACCGTTTCTGGCATTCACTGAACTCTCCACAAGCTGATTCAATTTACTAATTCAGCAAAAAACAATCCAACGGGGGCTCAGGGAAAGAGGGCCTGGACAGACAAATTTAGCGACCAGGGCGGCCAACGCAGACAGCAGAACACAACTCAGAGTAGGATGTCCTCCTTTCAACAGTGATAAGACTGTGTCATACAGTCTTATGGAACTGCACCCCACAACACCATTCTCACCACACACAAACTGTTCACCAAAAAAGCAAGTGAAATGTGTTTCTCTTTTGTTAAATTAGCTACCTTGAAAACTGAGTTTTCCTTATGGCACTATTTTTACAACTCACTAAGAAGACATTATGCAATAGATTATCCATATAGAGGAGTTACAAAGCTAGTGAAATAACTGAACACAAAAAAACCCTAAACACACATTTTGTGAAATCTGAACTCAAGCAGATTTCATATTAATTAATTTCTACATTACTATAGATTAACATTTCTGCTTTATCAGCAGGGAAAATAATATGAAAGGAAAGAAACTATGTAACATTCCATCAGCTAATCAAACAACACATGAGGAGGCAACACTGGTTGTTCAATTAAAAAGGCAATCTATATTTCTAATGTCAGACAAAAAGATAGCGCTATGATAACTGAAATAACTAGCAACAGATAGGAAACTACCTTTTAGAACAGGTCTTCACTGAAGTCTCTTCAGACACAGTGGTTAAAAAGAATTCTCTTTTCTCACCTTATCCTTCAAGTTAAACAGAAGAGACGCCACTTTTTTGTCAGTGTAAGTGTAGTGGTTCTAATTTTCTCACACCAAGTCACAGATGGTATCAAACAGTAATCCATGAACATCAAAATTCTTGTTTAATCTATTAGTTTATTTAAGAAATTATCCAAAATTCAAAGGGAATGTGAACTCTTGTGATAAGACCATGCCTATTTCAAGATTTCCAACAGATTTTCCGTCAGAAATTTAATTCTGATTATTTTGGATATCACTTTCATGAACAACAGATGGCACCACTCTGGAACAATTTAAATTGTTTTCACGTTGGTGTTGCCACAGGCACCCCCCCTCCTCTTTGTTTCCAGTTGCATCTATCCACACTCAATCCTTTCATCAGTACTTACATCTGTCTAAACCATGAAGCATCAGTCCAGGCAGCTCACACTGCCCCAAAAGCCATAACCTGTTCACTGATCTTCATTTTGTCAGTTTTCCAACTAAGCCCATTTTCATCATTTAAGAAAAACACCCACAAAACTCACTAGGAAAGTAAACTACACTTCAAGCACATGGTAAAAACAAAAACTATATTTTTATTAGCGCAGGATTATTTGAAGAACCAATGTACCTCCCTTCCCCTGCCCCAAATCCATCAACTTCTGTCTCGGTATTCATCCAATTAGCAAAACTATCCTGAAATTACCACACAGTAATTTAACACAGTACAGGTTGATATTAACAGTCTTCCCTGAAGATTAGCTTAAATTAACTTGGACTTAAAGCCATGAAGATTAAGGAGGATTTCAGAATCACCACATGATGTTTCTACTATTTACAGTGAGTTTGATCCAAGTTTTTGTACCAGCCTTCTACGTGATCATGAGAAAATCTTCTGCTTTACAGGTGAGAAAGTGTTATTTTGACAACTTCTGTTAAGCACTTTAAGATCTGAGAACAAATGATACAGAAGGCCTTGGTAACAAAGCAGTACTCCTATTTAACAATCTGTAGTTATAATCATAGTCTAACCTTAGAGTAGAGAAGCTCAAAGTTGATGTAATACAACCTACGTTCTTTGTTTTTCCTGCCAAAAAGGCAGAGGGCTCTATAAGCCAGCCCTCTGCAGAAAAAAGAACTTGTCACAATCTAAAAAATGCTGACTAAAGAAAAAGACGACTACAATCACAGAAAGCCATTTAAAACAGGTAAAATGCAGCAGTGTCTAAGGAGAGGTCCAAAAAAAATTATAAAGCCTAGTTTGTATTCAAAGTTATGTTTTACCCAAAACAAAAAATGCAAGTTCTCTCAACTGCCTACAGCTTAAGAAAAAAAGCTCCATTTATGGAAAGAAGTCTAAATTCTATCTTTCAGAGCAAAAATACAAATATCATTCCTCTAAGTCAAACTTCTATTGAGCTAAGTTCTTATGATAGGAGATCCTCTCTCTTTCCTATTAACATGAGACACATGAATTTTGGGGAAAAGTTTAATTAGCTGTCTAATTCATCCCAGCACAAGAAACAGAAACCACAGACTTGGGACAAAACATTAGTTATCTTACAGTAAACATACAATACTGCTTATGAAAACTGAATTAACAGAGGAAAAGGTCAGTTTTCCAACCCACGTTATCACTTTCTGACCTCGAATACTGCTTCAACTATGGAAAAAATCTGCCATTCCTTTCTCAATATCCAAATTAGACCTTTTAAAGTCTATTTTGGAAAACAACAACAAAAACAAAACTTCTGTCTGTAACTGGAATCTTTGTTCCACAGTTTAACTATCTCCTGGAAAAAATACATTAAGGATCATCTCAAGGGACCTGGAAAGTTCCAATATGAAAGCTGCTGATGTCTAGCTGTCTCAAAATATCAAATGGATAGAAAGAGAAGAACACCCTCCCCCCCCCCCCGAAAAGGGCTAAAACAGACAGTAGACAGTTGTAAATATGTGCTTGTCAGCACACTTAATTACAGATGGCAGGAAAAAGAGTGAAGAAAGAGTAATTCAAATGAACGCCAAGATGTTAAGAGAACCAACTCAACCTTATTATTCGTAATGAAGTTTTGCTTTCTTCCTACCACAGAAATTTATCCTATTTTGAAAACTCTCAGTAAACCATGGTAATTATTTCTGCCTTTGAAATATGGATTCAATCATCTTTTGAAGTATTTTTCCCCCTGGAAGTAACTTTAAAATACATAGCTTTATCTATCATACAAAAGTCACTCATTGTTAAATACAATTTATTTATTCCATAAAAGATTCAAGAAACACAATCTTCGAAATATTACCACTCAGAAGATATAGAACAGGCCATACTCTAGCATATCTAACTTTACTATAAATCTAGGATATCACATTTATTTGTTAATACAACTAGAGAACTAAGTCTTCCTGGTTTTTGGTTTTGGCACACAAGTTTCTGACAGATACTTTTCTTTCCTAAATGCATTGTTATTCAACAGCATTATATCTGTTTTGCTTTTTCCTGTCCTGAGTGCTGCCCATTCAGGAATCTTTTATTTAAAATTCAGTGACTGAAACGCAAATGCATGAACACCACTCCTACCAGCTAATTATGCTCCCAAAAGGAAGATCAACCCTCTAGAGGTGTTCCCAAGGAAAAAAAAAATCCTTCTGGCAAGTTCCATGCTCTTTATTACAAAGATTCTCTCAGAAGACATGATTAATAGAATTAATAAATTTTTACCTTTATTTTAAAGTTAGAAAAATTCTGAAATGCCAAATTAAAGTAACCTCTGCAGTTTCCAATTTTATCTGGACTTTGCAATTATTACATCTGTCTTCCATGACTAGAAAGTTATATTTCAAAACAGAACAATATCCACTGTAAAAAACAATTTTGTTCCTCCATCCCACTGTGGACTACTGCTCAATCCAGAACCCCACTTGAGCCAAACTACTGAAAAAGCTCTTGTCTTTCAAAAGGATGGGGGGAAGAGAAGGAGCTCGGATGTGTCATGTAACAACATATCACAAAGAAAATTCAGCAGCCACCAAATAATCTACACAGTATATCAAAAGAATACTGACTGTAACTGAGAGGAAGGGGAAGRGGGAGAGAAGTGAATGGTTCTCTTTAAAAATACATAGTAATAAGTATAATGAATGTCAGAGAAAATTTCTTCAACACCCAGGGTTGAGTAGAAAGGAAGATGTGTGAAGCTCACAGTCACTCTATCAATAAGGCAAAGGGACTTTCAGGGTTCCTAGAACACAGACTGAAGCCCAACATGAAAAAAATGAATTAACTCTCTGGACTAAATCATTCCTGAACTAGTCGAAAAAGCACAACACAGCAACTTCTTTCAGCATAAATTGTGTACAACTTTATACTGGATCTCTCAAATAGTACAACCTGAAACTTCTGTGCCACTTTTTAACTAAAAACAATCCAAGAGAACAAAGTTAAGTGATTTTTAAGAATAAAGAATATGTGCTAAAAAAGATTTCAACACAAAACACAACTAAAGCTTCTCAGCTTCACTCCAAAACGCTGGATTTAACAAAGGCATATAATCTAAGCAAATAAGGAAGAAGTAATGTTCAGAAACACCTATATAAATAACACAAGAAGGTATATTCCAAATGCATACAGCACCCTAAAATAAAACATCAAAACTACATTCAAACCCTGGCCAATTTAGTCCAACAAGCAGCAGCACAAATAAAGAAAAAAAAGACAGTCCTACAATTCACAAGCTACAGACTGCAGAACAAAATCCTTGCCATGAGATGAACACATGAAAGCAACCCTGTAAACCCCTGGAATGGTAAAGCACACACACGCACCAGCAGGAGTTGTCACCAAATCGCATGCAAAAATCCTCTTAGCTCCAATGAAGTCAGTGACTCTGATGAGACCTTTACCTTCATTTTCCATCGAAACCGCACTTGAGTCGATAGTTACAAAAGTCTTTAGCAACAGCAGCGCTGGAGCAGGAACTGCAAGGTGAAGAGAGAGACGCCCCAAGATCCCAGGCAATCACACTGCTCCCTCTGCCCCCACCTGCAGCAACATCTGCAAGAGAAACCAGCGCTAAAGGAGAGAGAAAAATAAAATAAATAAAATAAAATCAGACCCTACAGGTCTCCAACACGTCTCCGCTCCTTCTCCGCACAGACACCCCCTGCAAACAGGCACCCGCAGAGCTGTCAGAGGCCCCCGAGGAGGAAGGTCGCCCAGCAGCCACACAACACCGCGCCGCCGCCCGGCGGAGCCGCCCCGCCGCCTCCCCTCGCCGCCAGCCGCTCCCCGCGCAGGCCCGGC